>NW_007726132.1:1420400-1542218 GCF_000696425.1 Galeopterus variegatus | reverse complement strand
TGACCCAGCTATCCCACTCCTGGGAATATACCCAAAGGAATGGAAATCATCAAGTCGAAGGGATACATGTTCCCCAATGTTCATCGCAGCACTCTTTACAATAGTCAAGAGTTGGAACCAGCCCAAATGTCCATCATCGGATGAGTGGATACGGAAAATGTGGTATATCTACACAATGGAATACTATTCTGCTATATAAAAGAATGAAATTCTGCCATTTGCAACGGCATGGATGGACCTAGAGAGAATTATATTAAGTAAAACGAGTCAAGCACAGAAAGAGAAATATCGTATGTTCTCACGTATTTGTGGGAGCTAAAAATAATTAAATAAATAAATACACAAATAAACTGCGGGGGGGGGGGGCGGGGGGGGGAAGAAGACACAACAATCACAATTCCTTGAAGTTGATATGACAAGCGAACAGATATGACGTTGTTGTGGGGTGGGTGAGAGGAGGGAGGGAGATTTCGGTAATGGGCCACGATGATCAACCACATTGTATATTGACAAAATAAAATTAAATCAAAAATAAAGAAAAATAACCCTTTTTCAGTGGGGGTAGGAGGCTGGATTCCAGCTCTCCAAAATAAAACCTGGAGTCAGTAACTCCATAAATGGCCAGGAGGTGGCAGTGATGATGCATAATTGATTTCAATGACCGCCAGCCTGTAAATTAATGAAATTGATCAGATACTGAACGGGCACCCCTCCCTATTAAAAATGTAATGACTTCATCATTTTTAGAGAAATAGGCTCATCATAAAAATGTACAAGCAATAAAGAATTTTTTTTTTCAAAAGCCAATCTCCCCAACCCACTGTAGATAGAAAGACAGAGCTGTGGGGTGGGACAGAGTGGGGGAATAAAGGATCGAATTGTGTGCAGGCAGACACTCCAAAGTACCTTGTTTTATTTGCATACTTTTTGTCCTGTTGGCATTTTTCACATATGTGTTGTGCTCCGCCAGCACAACTCACCCAGTTGTTTAGAGTTGACTCTATATTCTTTATTTCAACAGCTTAGGTTTTATCGCCAGCTCTTTTTCTGGGTTCCTGAGCTCTCTATTTTGGATTCATCTCTTCCTCTCTGGCAAATAGGTACGTTGGGCTCACAGTCCTGCACATTGAGTCCCTTCATGTCCGAGCAGCCACGGCTCAGTGGGGACTCAGGATTCCTCCCACCTGCCTGACTCTCAGTGACTCACTTCTGTGTGGCTGAAGGATTCCTTTTTCACTTTATCAGTTCAAGATTGATCCAAGACGTATCCGAGGTAGATCCTTCTGTATTCATTCCCTTACTATCCCCTTTGCAACCTGCAGATGCAATTTATTCAACAAAGGTCAGGCACCTGCAGACTGCTGACGGGCTTTTGTCTTCCATTGCTTTTTTGGATCCCATGGGTGGGCATGAGTGTGGGCAGTAGAGTAGAGAGGGTAGGTACAGCCCCCAAGATGGAAAATACGGACACTGCAATGACTCCCCAAGCAAGGTACACTGAACCCAACTGGTTGGCCATCTCCCCACACCCTACCCTTGGCCTTGGGCTCATACTCCAACTGAACCCAGGAAGATGGCAGGTCCCAGAGCTTTCTAATGTCCCTCTCGAGGCTGCAGGGACATGGGCAACTTCCACTTTCAAGGGTATTCCTCAATTCACCTTAGGGTTCATCTGGGGCCCTGGAGATGGGCTTTTGGCCAATTCTTGTGATATTTTTCCAACCCTTCTTTCCTAAGTACTGCCACTTAAGGATGGGGTGGGGCTCCGGAACCATGCCAAAACTACTCAAATGGCACCACAATCTTCAGTGGTGTATGGGGCCAGCTGTTTCCATCTTGGCTGCTGCTGTTGAATGTGTGATTTTTTAAATCTCCATTGCTCATCTCATTGGGCATTGAGAGAGGACAGTCCTCAACTCGGAGATTTCAATTCGTTCCATCAACTTGTTCCAGAAGCTCCAGTCCCTGTATGGGAAAACCTCTCCTTGGCTTCGGTTGACTGGCTAGGATTGAAATGTTGCTTATGGGCAGACAAACATAAAACCTGATGTCTGTTCTAGTGGCTGCCTCATCGAAAATTAACCCAACGCCAAGATGTAAATGAAAACATTCCAAGAAAACTCACAGATCTGAATGTGAAGCACAGTGTTTTAACGAAACTGAAGTGTCCTCTGCTCTTTGAATACGGTTCTGGTTTTTCTAAAATCTGCGTGGGCTACAACTTGGACCGTGAAACTGGAGGTATCCAACCGTGTTCTCTTTCAGAGTCTCTGCCAAACCTTTGTTTGCACTGAGAAGCTTGATTTTCAGTGTCTGTGACAATTCATGTAGTCCCACGAGTGACCAACAGGTCCAGAATACACACTGGCTTTTGAAAGCAGATGGTGGTGTTCTGTTATGAGGTGGTACCCACCGTGGTTGAGACCAAGCTTTTATAGATGCTTTTTAGGATCATTTGCAAAAGGAAAACCCTTGGAGATGATTCTTATACAGACAAAACTTGGGCCACCATTGGAAAACCACTAATGTACACAAATCAATTACGGAATAAGATTAAAATCAGGTAATTAGGAATTAGAGGGGGAGTTGGAAAGGGTCTTCTGAGGGATGCCCAGTAGAGTCTAAACGTTGCTGTCTGCTAAACAGTTCACGTGCATACCAATATTTTGTAAACGTCCTGTTACAGGTTTGGCTCCTAACGACAGACTTAGAAGCAGTTCTACACAGCACATAGGAGCTCAAATGACAGATTCCCCACATTCCAACTGGGATAATCAGACTGTCTTGATTTTAGACACACGAGGCATGTGCCGGGGCCAGAGCCAGGCTGTGGCATGCTCAGTACACATCAGGAGGAGTGATAACCTGTGGAAAGCTCATTTCATATGGGCTTAGTGTTCACTGCCCAAACCTGAGCTGCTTTCCAATGAGTTTGGATCAATGTGAAATCACCATTCAGAAATCATGATTGCATGAAGTTGCGTGCATGAAACTGACTCCATATGATAGCAAACAGTGGGGCTCCTTCCCAAGAAACAGTTGCTAAGACTTAAACATCAGTGGTTTATAATAGGCAAAAAAACAGCTCTTCCAAAGCTATCTGAAATATACAGAACAGGACAACTTCCCTTTGGCCCAGTCCCCAAATCCATTCCCATGTACGACCTCATAATAACTTCAGTAAAACACTAGTTTTGTTTATTTTATGTATAAGAATTGTTTTATTATTATAAGTGTGAGGACTTAAGATGAAAAATCTTTAAACAGGGGACATGATTCCCAAGTATTCGCTCAGCAATTTGGGCTGCAGAAAGGCAGGTTCATTTAATATCATGTGTTTTGCAAAGAAGGTGTGCTTTGATCTTTCTCTCCTGAGGACAAAATTCTGCAGCTCCTGCCTGAATAGAAATGACCGCAAAAATTAACATCTATCTATGCAAGTCGGGAGTTTGGCCAAAACCTCTCAGGATGCAGAGCTGAGCAGCCCAGCAACTGGGTTTCAGGGAGACCTACGGAAAAAGACTGAAAGAGCTGGGGACCCCCTGTAATATCTTTAAACTGGATGAGAATGAACATCCGTTCTCCAAGTGTGCATTGGCTTCTGAGGCTGTTAAACTGGGTGTCTTAAAACAATGCAAATTGATCATCTTACAGTTCTGAAGGTCAGAAGTCTCCCTGGCCTAGAATCAAGGTGTCTGCAGGGCCGGTTCCTTCTGGAGGCTCCAGGGGAGAACCCACATGCTTGCCACCCCCTGCTTTTAGAGGCCACCACATTCCTGGGCTCGTGGCCCCTTCCTTCATCTGCAAAGCCAGTGGTCCAACACCCTCCACTCTCTCTTTCTCTGACCTCCGCTTCTATTACCATGTACCCTTCTCTGACTCTGAGTCTCCTACCTCCCTCTTATAAGGACCCCTATGATGACATTTAGGGACCACCCAGATAACCCAGAATCATCTCTCATCTCAAGATCCTCAATGTCATCACATCTACAAAGTCACTTTTGCCAGCTAAGGACACAAGTCACAGGTACCAGGAATGAGATATGAACATCTTTGTGGATGGGGCGGGCTTTTTTCAGTCTACCACAACCTAAATAAATGTAGGAACCCTTAATGCCTAAGCAAACTGAAAACCGGCTCTTCCTCTCCACGGCCCCCTCCAGGGGAGCCTGGGAATCAGCCTCTCTTTGCTCTCTCCTTCGGAAGCCAGCATCCGATTCTCCGTCACACCCGTGTGGTATGCAGGTACTTACATCTTCCCAATGGCATCCTTCAGGTGAGGGCAGGGTCTCATCTACTATCGTGATCTGCTCCAGAGGAACCTGAGCAGGCCAGAGCTGGTCGGACCCCAGTGCTGAATTTGCATACGGCACCTGGGCACTGGGGGTTGAGTCTTCACACGTCTCTCCAGCAGTAGGTGCTGAATCTGCAGTCGGTACCCCAACACCACTGAGGCAAACCTGCACAAAAAAACGGACACACCTAGTAAGTCCTCTCTACATCTTGTAAACTCACCTGCTGCCCTAAGGACCCCCATACCCTACCCTCTGTACTCATTAAATGACTGTCCACAGAACCACCAGATGCTAAGTCTTAAACTTCTCTCATACACAAAGCAGTGCCTAGCAAATAGCCTAGCAGAAAATAATTGGAAACTCAAAGTCTGCCACTTGAATACAAATCAACTCCTCTTTGCTCACATCAAATGATGACAGATGCTTTTAGCTGTCCTTGAAAACTAGCATCTTGCTCCACCCAAATAAAAAAAAACATAGTAAAAGTTGAAATATATATTATTTTCAATTTCCCAAGCGATGCATTTGCAGATATGTGACTCCATTGTACTAGTAAATCCACCAGTTAAAAAAGAAAATCACTCAAGAATGAAAAGTTTCCTAGGACCTAATTAAAAAATGCTTTTGCAAAACAGATGCATTTCTTTGTGAACAGGCTGCAGAAACTTCACCACTTAGAGCAAATAGGGGTTATCACTATAATTTTAAAAATCAAATTGGTGTCAGTCAAAGAATATTTTAAGTCCTCTCCAAACAATTCCTCCAATTAATATTTCAAATGATGGCTGAAAGTGGAAAATATCCACCTGAATGACACGTTAATTAGTAACCGTTAGCCCCTTATCTGTGAGAGCCTCGTTAATTAGTAACCCTTAGCCCCTTATCTGTAAGAGCCTCTTACTCTGAAGGGAATAGCTAATTTAAGTAACCTGTTTCTGCATCCGTCCTATAAATCTGCTCACAAAGCATTCTCTTTTTCTGAGCCAAAAATGTAAAAAATATACATAAATTTTTTGTGAAGAAGTGGCCTGCATTCTTGTGCATGAAATACAGTGCTTGGAAACACAGAGGGTGGATGTGAAGAAAACACACAAGGTGTTGGTCTGGACCGGTTGTCCCTGTCGTCAGCTGTGGGTTTTAAGAGGCACTACCCACTTACTGTGTGTACTGGAGGCCCGTGTTTTTCCTCGGCTTGAACACTCTCATAAAGAGGCAGCACGCTGCTGTGGAAGATCTTCCACCAGAGAGTCAGAAAGGACACCGGCTGCTGATTGCCCAGCGCCGAGCCCTGCTCCATGACTGAGCCAGTCTGCGGATTGAACTTGTAGTTCCAAGGCTTTGTGGACCCCAAGAAGTGGGCTACCTTCGCACTAGAACCGAATCTGAGAAGGAAACAAGATTCCTGATTTCTACTTAGAAGTGATTAAAAAACATCCAGCCCCCATGGGACTCCTCAAAGACACATAGAAACCCCTCTGAACAGTTTCTGTTATTGACAACATCATCACTATCACTCTGATTTGCAGCTCGTTTGCCTAAATACTTTTAAAATTTATTTTTACTTAGTTTTATTTTCATGTTTCTAAAATGTGAATAATTGAATACCCTCATTTGGATACAAGGGTACATTGTATCTATTAATAACAGGCATTTATGCAGCAATATGAAGTTTGCAGTGTTTACTAAGTAACATAATCATAATCCACTGAGATCTTCCTCCAAATTGGAGAATAAATCCATCTTTTAAAAATGGGGGAAAAATTGGGCTGGCCTGTGGCTCACTCGGGAGAGTGCGGTGCTGATAAAAATGGGGGAAAAAGTAGGCAGCAGGGCAGCTCAAATAGTCCTATTGTCATATCCTAAAAATGATAAAGGCAAAGAAATCGTAGCTTGTATAGTAGATATTCCAGCTGCAAACCAGACAACTGGCTTTTTAAAAAATTTTTTGCAAGATTCCAAATTATCTCTTCTCAGCTTTTTATTCTAGTTCTGTATCACCGACCCCCTAGGCACCTTTTAGACTATTTGTCTTTAATCACCTCCCCATGAAATTTCATCGTCATAGTCTCAGTACATACTCATGTTCTGATATTACATCTGGGCTTATCCATTAAAAAAATAAGATTTATTTTTCACTCCGCAAGAACCAATTTCCACCTCCTCGGGGACAATACGGTCCCTGCTGAGAATGTACGCTGTAGAATTATTCATCACCTTGATTATTCTCAGATTTTTTTTTTTATCTAGCAGTAGATCTCACACTTTTTTGGTCCCAGGTCCCCTCGATGCAATTAAAAGTTACTAAAAAACCCAAAGAGCTTTGTTCATGTGGATTCTACTTATACATATTCACCATGACAGAAATTAAAATGGAGAAATTAGAAGACATTTATTAATTCACAAAAAAAAATCAACCCATTGTATATTAACATAAATTTCACATTTTTCATCTAAAATAACTACATATCCAAAAAAAAATAAAAAATAAAAATGGCGAGAAAAGAGATGTCGACTGTCCCAAGAAAAGACAGCTGGTTTCTCACTTCTTTGTCTGGGTTTGGTGTGTTGTCTCATAACATCCACATGGTTTCCATAAAATCCCACCATATACTCATAAGAAAATAAAAGTCAAAAGGAAAAAAATAGCATCTTAGAATCATTTTTTTAAAAAACAGTTTGCAAAGTGGTGGACTAATGGGTGCAAAACTATGCTACCTACCCTAAGTGAATCATTGTGCAATCTAGGCGTGTATTGAAACAACACACAGTACCCTACAAATATGCACAAAAATAAATGAATAAATGTAAGAGGTGTTGACTGTGAAGATAACTGACAGCGTTGTGGGGGAACCCCCAGGGTTCCTTGGACAACACATTGGGGGTGACAGTGATGAAGTCTTGGCTACCTATTATTTATCGCAATAAGCTGGCAGGAGGATGGCACCTATTTCCTTCAATATGCCAACAGCTGATATATGTCCAAAGAGAGAAAGGTTGCTCCGTGGTGGGGAACCTACTGTTTGAAGGCAGGGCCGTAGGTGTACGCGGTGTTACTGCTCAGGTTGTAGGTAAACGGCAAATGCTTCTGGATGTCCGCCGTTGACCAGTCACTGAAGAAACTATTCAACAAGCCTTGGTCGGCCCCTGCATCGTTAGGAGACGCAGAGAATAGGTTAGTAAAGTAACACTGCAGTAACGGGGCAGATGTGTTTGGAGGGCTTCACGTAAACCCTCGCCTTCAGGGTTACTAATTATGTGTCTTTTCTCAGCCAGCTTCTTCTGATTTCTTCCCCAAAGTCACAGGTCACCCAAACCGCTAACAAAAATAAGTGCACATTCTCTTAACATTCTCCACTGATAACCCAAGAAAATAATAATAAAATTTTATACAGTCTCCAAAGCTATCCTCTTATCACCCAACAGGTTTTTTTTCTGGTGGTGACAATCCTTTCCCCACCATTTGTTGCTGGCTTCCTTCATGCTTGTCCTTACCTAGAGGCCACTCTTCTTTGATCCAGTACTTTCTTTTAGTTGACTAGGATTTTGACACATTCCCTACCTACTGACACCCAAAGAGATTTCTGGCTATGGGTTGCTTCCCTTTAATTTTCTCCTTCATTCTATATCAGAGGTCAGCCACGGACACCTTGTGTCTGTTCTTGTTAATAAAGTGTTATTGTGACACTACCATGCTTATTTATATTACTCATGGTTGCTTTTCTGCTACAACTGCAGAACTGAGTGTTTGCAAAAGAGGCCATATGGCCCATAATGGTGAAAATATTTATTTTCTGGCCCCTTAGAGAAAGGTTTGCCCACCTATTCTATAAGATCAGCATTGTCCTCCTCAAGGACATTTTCAGCAGTTCTCTAAGCTGCCTACGTACTCACTTACTTCTTGACTTCTTCCTGTCACCCAGTCTGGCCTAATTCTTCAATTCCCTCTTTGTCTTTGAGTTGCCATCCACAGATATAAGGGTCATAGGAGTGGGGCAAAGGGGTGTGGGTACAGGCAACTGCCCCGTTCTCTTCTGCAGTTTTCCACGTTCACCCTCACATACCATCAAAGCTGCCATGGTCGGTGGCGTGCTGTAGCAAGTGTCTATGTGTTTCCAGTGAGGGCTGGAAGACAAACACCCCACTGTTGAAGCAATCCGGCCACCCAGGATCAGGAGCTGCAGAAAGTTCTCTCCTGTCGAACAACTCATCAATATTGGACAGCACCTGATAAAGCAAAGCACTCGGGTAGACAGCTAAAAATTGCAACCAAAGCTTTAGGATGGGACACACAGATGTTTGGTGGCTGCAAATCCTTGCCCAATATTTTGAGTGACACTTTTCAAGATGTTTAGGCTTATCATTCTCAAAGGAGAAATGTTTGTGGGTCAGACGGCTCTCCAGTTTATTTCAAGTGGTTGAAAGAACACCGTGTCTGATATTAAATTATTTTCTCAAGCTCCCTCATGGAATTCTCTTAATTGTATATCCTCCCTACTTTAGCAAACATGGCCCGTGAAAGTATGGAAACCCATGAACGGAGAGGTTTGCAAGTCAACAGTCTGTGATCAGTTACCTTGGAGAGCTTGACTACTAATTCCAGTTAACGCATATTGACTTTCTCAATTGTGCTCTGCCTGGAGAAAAACATTACTCTGATTGTTTTTATTTTATTTATTTATTTATTTTGCTCAACCAAAACAAAACAATACAGAACTGACTTCTGCCACTCCAATTTCATTTTACATTTTGATTTTCCAAAGGCTGTTTTTCAGAATGCCCACCCTTTGTTGGTACACAGTAGCTCACTACCCCCAGTGACAATCAGGGGATGTCATGGTTTAAAGTCTGGGTGTATCAGTCCAATGAGGACTAAACAATCCAATACACGATTGAGGCAAACATATTTTTTTTCAATTATTTTGTGTAGATGAAACAATGTGATTATAAACCACTACTAGGAAAAGAACATGTTTTCAAATCCCTCACTGTCTTCTGCAGGGTCTAGCACGGTGACCATGGGCATGTTATATCTAGTTCTGATGGACGGAATCACAGTGCCCTAGACAGCAAGGTGCATATCACCTCATGGGAACCTACCAGCAAGAGCTATCAGCCTGCTGAAGGATGGAGAGATGTGGTCTTTGAGGGGTTCTTTATCCAGGGGAGAATCTCAGGCTTACTATCCCACTGTACTCACCAGAGTGTCTGCATCAAGGAAGACACACTTGCTGTAATCAGTAAGGGTCCAACAGTGAAGCTTAGTGAGAGTGACTCCCAGCTCAGGTCTCTTTAGAAAGGCCAGATGGATGTAGTCAGCACTGTCTATCAAGTTCACTTCAATGATCTCATCAAACACTTTGGAGAGGATGACCCTGGAAAAGACACACATTGAATACTAGAGACTGCAGGTGGATATTAACCGGAGAACAACATACTCTTTCAAGATGATGGCCTTTCACTGCTCACAGACGTGGAACTGGCATCTAATTCCCCATCACATGCACTGCAGTCTTGGTGTTCAGGATTTATTTTCCACAGATATCTTAGAGCTGCGCACACTATCCACCCAAGCTTAAAATGCACGTATACTTGAAAAAGATCATTTGAAGAGAACCATCAAGATAAACAGACTTGAGCCATCACTTAGAAATGTAGCTTCCCTCATAAAATGCTGGGACAGAGTGTAGAAACCAAAAGATGCCCACTACAATGTCTATCAGTTTTTACTTTATGTGTTAAAAACCTACATTGTTAGTTGCATACAAGTTGGGACTGAAAGTTTGAAAGACGGTACTTTTTATTAAAATAAAATTTGTCTCTGTTCCATTAGTTAATTAATTAAGTAATGCTGAAATTCTACTTTATCATAGCCTAAAACATCTTGTCATGACAGAAAAATTAAGGAAGGGATAGAAAAAAAATGGACAGAAGCATGTCAAAAGGATACAAGGAGTCAACCAGGAAGAGCTTGCAATTATCAAAATTGAAACAATTTAATCCACAAAATACTATATGTATATGCATATATAAATATACATGATTCTATATGATACAGCAATTGAATAAATGAGTAAGTGAGGGAAAAGGAGCAGGTTGACTTTTGAAAAGAATTCCAAGTAATAAATATAGAAGGGATGAGAAAATAGAAAATTATCATTAGGAAAACACCACAGTAACAATGATTGTAGACCAGATTCACTGATGGATGATCAAGTCAATAGATGAAAGTTTGAGAAGAAACAGGTTAATTGCTTAATCTTAATGTGTCTCTCCCAAGATATTTATCCATTATAAAAGGGAAAATTACAGTGGAGAACCTCAAAAGACAGTGCCTTATCTAGGTGATCACATTTAACGTCACCAGTAACAAGACGTAATGATATCACATACTCCCTGACATGAAGCCCTGAAAAAGTTCACCACTTCTGATGATTTTTTTCTTCCAAAAATGCATAACCTCAGTCTAACCATGAGAAAACCCTGGACAAACCAAAATGGAAGAGCCATCTATGAAATAATTGACCAGTACTTTTGAAAGATGTCAAGGTCAAGACATGTACAGTAAGAATGAGGAGCTGTCACCGATTGGAGGAGACTATTGGATATTCAACAACTAAATTCAGTATAGGGTCTTGGACTGGATAGTGGAACAAAATCATTGTATTTTCAAAATCATTTATTTTCAACATATTTTATTGTTACTTAAGCTGTCTCATGTACAGTATATGGTTGAATTTTATGTTTATTTTCCAATGCTCAATGTCTCACTCTTTTTAAAGAGAGTTTTAATCCATTAACCTTTATTATAATCACTGATATATTTGGATTGAGTCCTGCAATTTTGTTTTATATCATTTTTCCCTTTTTCACTTTATCAGACTTTCTACTTCTTTTTTGTAATCCTTTCCCACCTTTCATTGCATGAATGAAGTTTTCCTCATTTCATGCATTTTCTTTCTTTTTCCTTCCTTCCTTCCTTCCTTCCTTCCTTCCTTCCTTCCTTTTCTTTCTTTCTTTCTTTTTTTTTTTTGTCTTTTTCCGTGTCCGGCAACGGATCGCCCCCGTACCGGACCAGGACCGGCAATGGGATCGCAACCCTCGGCGTTGCCCCCGCGCAGCCAGTGAGCGGGAACCGGTCTGTATGTGGGATCCGAACCCTCGGCGGGAGCACCGCCGCGCTTCCCAAGCGGCGCACTAGCACAGTGCACCACCGGGCCGGCCCCTCTTTCTTTCTTTCTTTCTTTCTTTCTTTCTTTCTTTCTTTCTTTCTTTCTTTCTTTCTTTCTTTCTTTCCTTTCTCTCTCTCTCTCTCTCTCTCTCTCTCTCTCTCTCTCTCTCTCTCTTTCTTTTCTTTCTTTCGTCTTTTTCGTGACCGGTAAGGGGATCGCAACCCTTGGTGTGGTGTCGCCCGCACTGCACTCAGCCAGTGAGCACACCGGCCATTCCTACATAGGATCTGAGCCCACGGCGGGAGCGTCGCTGCGCTCCCAGCGCCGCACTCTCCTGAGTGCACCATGGGGTCATCCCATTTCATGCATTTTCTATTAATGCTTTGAAAGTTGCACATATGAACATCATCTCTAGCTTTCGGGGGGTTACCACTCTTGACTGTCAGCACACGTATTTAAACTTATATATTCTATCAGTTCTAAAGACAGTCATCATCTATCTCTTTGTACACAAAACATGAACATTCGTATATGTTTGCCCATTTTTCTCTCTCTTCTCTGCCACCTCAGTCACCTTCCATGTGAAATGTTAATTCCAGATTTTTTTCATAACTGTGCACGAATGCATTGAGACTTAACTCTCCGTTTTACTCATTTATATGCTTAGCACAGCTTCCTGTATACTTTCATTTTTACTGGATTCACATCTCACTTTGCTTGAATATACCAACTGGCCTTTTTCATAAAGGTCTTGGAAGTGTAGAATTTCTGAGCATTTGCATACTTGAGATATCTTTATTTTCCATTCAAAGCTAAATACAGAAGTCTCATTTCAGTGGGATTTTTCACCAAAACAGAAGCATCAATTCTCCCAACTGGATTGATCCTGAAAGGTATTCAGAAGTGTTTCTTCATTCTGTGTGCTCTCAGATTGTATCATTTTGTATTTTTGTTTGGACTTTCTTCATTTATCCTGCTCAGTACTCAGACAGCCTTAATCTAAAATCCTTTCTCAGAGCTGAAATAAGACATGAGTTATTTTCTTTGCCTAGCTCTCTCTTCTTTCCTTTCTCTTTTCTCGCTCCTTCCTTCCTCTTTCTCATTCTTTCTCTTCCTTTCTTCTTTTTTTCTCTCCTTCTTCCTTCTTGAAACTCTTCTTTGACAGACATTGAAGCTTCTATGCCTGTACTTTTATATCCCCTAGCTTTCCTCTTATACTCAACATTTATTGGTACAATTTCACTGCTCATTATTGAAAGGAGCTATACCTCTCAGACAGTACTATCCCATCACCAAATTTCCCTACTTTTTGCTCAGTTATTTATGGAATTTATAGCATCTTCCTGGTTATATAAAGATCCAGTGGGGAGGGCTACAGAACTAGCAGTCTACCTTACTACAAATAGCACTGTGATTTAGGTCCTTATCTCCTTTGGTTCAGCTTTGCCTGTTTCCTTAAAATAAATTCCTGGAAGTAGAGTCAAGTTTCATGAACACAATTTGTTTGAAGCTACAAGCACATGCTCCTGGGATTGTTTCTCTGCAGGAAGACCACCCTATGACACAACTGTACCACACAGCCTGGGGGAGTGGTGGTCTCCCACCTTCTACACCCCTGGTCATGTATGACCATGGCTCACTGTTGACTTTTACTGCCCTGACTACTACAAGGCATCATCTCTCAACCCTCTCAATGACTGTGAATAAAAATATCTCCACCCATTCTGCAATATTGAATCCTTCCCACTATTTCTGGGATGTTGTTTTGGAATATGTTAGAGTTCATTTGGAGTAGACTTTGAGACAAACAAATAAAGCTTACCAACCCTAAGGCAACAGGGACCCATGAGGAAGTCATACATGCTTTTCTGGGGCCCTTCTGGCTTTACCAGGACAGTTCTATAAAAGAATATAACTCAATCCACACCATCAATTGAAACACAGGGCAGATTGCAGAGGACCCCCCAGGGATGAGTGTTGCTATGGGTTGAATGTGTCCCCCAAAAGTTCATCTGTTGGAAACTTAAATTCCATTGTAACACTGTTAAGAGAGTGGGAAATCCTATACAGTATTTGAAAGATGGGACCTTTGAGAGTTGATTAGATTGTGAGGGCTGTATCCTCATTGAATGGGTTGATCCATTCATTGAGTCATGGGCGTGGTTCTGATGGCTTTATAAGGAGAAAAGTGAGCAGGTCAGCTCTCTCTTGCTCAGACTGTTCTCACTATGTGGCACCCGGTACTGCTGTAGAGAGTAGCCACCAAAGAGAAGGCCCTTGCTAGATGCATCCCCTGGACTTTGGACTTCTCAGCCCCTGTGACTGTAAGAAATAAATTGCATTTTTTAATAAATTACTCAGTTTCAGGCATTCTGTTATAAGCAATAGAAATACACTAGTAGAAGTGTCTACTCCTATGGGCATCTTTCCCAACTATGAACCTCCTGGAGCCTCTGGTCTGAATCTGAAAGGACAGAGGCTTGGACACAGGATAATGTCCCTTTGGCCAAATTTATTTTCTTCCCTTTCCTTTCTTTCTGGGGCCTGAATGGCTTATTTTAGACAAGACAAAATACAAGTTAAGCATCAAATAATTTGAAATATTTATAAGAGAATGGGTTATAGCCAATTTGTTCCAGTTACTAGTTTTGTTTTGTTCTTTTTTTTTAATTTCTGAAAGGGATAATTTCTTCACCAATTTTAGTTTTTTCTCTCTAAGTACCACTTCAGCTGCCTTTTTTGGTTTGTCTAGGCAACATTCACATTGCTATGATTTTCTTAGCATACGAGGGTATTTCAGAAAGTTCATGGAAAGATTCATGTTATCTTTTAACTCTATTTTTCCATGGACTTTTTGAAGGATGCTACTATATTTCAATCTTTCACATGTTCACTGGTCAAGTTCTTTAGGGAGCAAATCGGGTTTAAAATGTCTGAGGATACACTGGGTTTTTTGTTTGTTTGTTTGCTTGTTTTTTAGTTCAGCTATTAATGTCTAGATTTATTATATCCTAGTCAAAGTATATAACATTTACCTCCTGTTTCAAGCAACATATTAAATGCGTCTTTGTCCCACTAGTATAAAATCAATTTTTCTAAGTGGTCTTGGTTGATAAGAGAGAAAGATGATTGTTTACATAATGCATAATGTTTAAGAGAACCTTATGCATTATTCATTAGACACATTTACTTGCCTTATTTGCGGGTTAAAGACTAGAAGGACTTTTTAAAAAAAATGATACCCCTGTCACCATTTTTCCCTCTTTCCCTGTATATCTAAAAGATTTTGTTTGTATGCTTTACATAATGATAGCTGGTGCATAAAGAAACATTACAAGTATTCCTAAAATATGAATTATACACTTTGTTATCTAATGCCTCTTGCCTGAATCCTTAAAGTCAGAAGAAAATAGTATAAACCCTGCTTTTCTTTTTGTCTATGTAGTATCCAACATATCTCTGTCCGTTGTTTATTAAATAAGTATATTGGGTAATATAGATTCTTTTAAATTTGCACAATGATAGAATTTGGCTGTGGTGCCCCCCCAAAACTCATGTGGAAATCTGATCCCTAACGTGGCAGTGCTGGGAGCTGTTTGAGTCATGGGGGCAGATCCCTCATGAATGGATTAATGTTCTCTTTGGGTGGTGGAGGTAGTGAGTAAATTCTCACTGTATTAGTTCCCGTGAGAGCTGGTTGTTTAAAAGACCCTGGCACCTTCTCTCTCTCTCTTGCTTCCTCTCACCATGTGATCTGCTTGTACCCACTGGCTGCCTGTCATTTTCTGCCATGAGTAGAAGCAGCCTGAGGCTTGCACCAGATGCAGCTGTCCCAGAATCGTAAGCAAATAAACCTTTTTTCTTTATAAATTACCCAGTTTCAGGTATTGTTACAGCAACACAAAAACGGACTAATATACACAATTTCATAAAACTTTTCACAATAATGACTTATTCTTAATACTAGGTTTTTACTCACTTCTTGACCTGCTGAGAAGAACATTCTCTGAGAGCTGGCCAAGGTAAATTCACATCACTTATTTAATGATTTAGAGAACGAGAAGGCGGGAAGCCCCTGCCAGGTGAATTCCCACTTCTTTCCACTATATAAGGAAGTCTCCGTGCCCGGTGCTGAGGTCTTTTTCATTCTCTAGGGCAGCTCCCTTTTCTGGTACCATCTCTAACTGGGACAACCCCTTCCTGGAACAGCTGTCCAGCACAAGAGAGACAAGCACCTGCAAATCTCTCAGAGATTTCACAGAATACCTCTTTGTGCTCCTGTTCTCAAGTGCTGCTCATTCTCAACGCCCCTGGTGGGATTGTAAATTGGTTCAGCCATTATGGAAAACACTATGGAGATTCCACAAACAACTACAGATGCTGCCATGCAATCCGGCAATCCCACTGCTGGATGTATACCCCCCAAAATGGAAATTTTCCTGTTGAAGGGATACCTGCACCCCCATGTTTATTGCAGTTCTATCTGCAATAGCCAAGTTATGGAACCAACCTAAATGTCCATCGACAGAGGACTGGATAAGGAAAATGTGGTTTATATACACCACGAAATACTACTCTGCCATAAAAAAGAATGAAATTCTGCCATTTGCAGCAACATGGATGAGCCTGGGGAAAATTACGTTAAGTGAAATAAGCCAGGCACAGAAAGAGAAATATCACATGTCGTCACTCGTAAGTGGGAACTAAAAATTAATTAATTACAAATAAATAAATAGATAGCTAATAAATGATGATAATAAGTTGCAGTTTTAGGAGAGAGTAGAACTGTGTTGGTTAATGGACACAGAACAGCTAGATGGGAAAAATAGGTCCTAGTGATGTACAGCTGAGTTGGGCATTTATCATTAATAATAATTTACTGCAAGGTATTGAATGGTTAGAAGAGAAGAGATCCAATGTCCACATCACAAACACATGATTATGTTTTGCAATGACGAATATGCTGATTACCCTGATTAGACCATCACATATTGTATCCATGCATTGAAATATAACTCTGTACCCCACAAATATGTATAATAAATATGTTTCAGTTAAAAAAAAAATGACTGACTCCCTTCTACCAATGGTCAACTCTTGCCTGGAGCTGTCACCTTTCAGGAAGGTCTCCTCTCACCTCCCAGGAAGGGGACCCTCCATGACTCTTCCAGGCTCATCCTGCACACGAATACCAAGCCCTACATCCAGCAAGTCCTTTTCAAAAAAAAAAAAATCAAGAGAAACACAGAACTAGACATACATTGAATGAAACACCCAGGCACAACCACCCAGAAACACCCATACATGTTACTGGAAAAGTCCAACAGAAGAACTTACATTCGAGAGGAAGCAGATACCTATTCTACATATTCGAAGACTGAACAGAGACAAAAATGAAATGCTGTGACTTTGGGGCTTAAATCTTTAACTTGTTTGAATAATAGTTGCTTTGAAAAGTTTCCACCCCTCCTCCAAAAAATGTTGGCTTATGAAATTCCACAGTGGAGAGAGTGAGTAACAATACACGTTATCACTTTTTAAGTATTCCAAATTCAATCACACAGCATGACAGATTTTTCTGCTTCTATCATGACTTAAAGGTACTTTACAAATAGAAGATGCCCACCATGATCACCGGCCATCTAGGCCCATGAACAGAGGTGGCCGGTCATCAGGACCATCCCTGGGACCTCCTAGGGTACAGGGGACCTTCATTGTACCAGCAGAGCCTGCTGTGCACAGGTAATATCTCCGCAGCTTACCTGAGCTGGCTGGACACCTGAGGCGCAATCAACACCACCAGTTTTCTCGTTGCCCTGTGGTTCCTCAGTGACTGCCCCAGGACCAGGGCTCCCTGGCAGTAGATGTCATTGGTGGCCAGTGTGACAAAGGCCTGGTCGGCCACTGTGGAAATCGACAAGACACCAGAGTTACACTCCTGAGGGATCTCATGGTCACCTTTCTCCCTGCTCACACTTCCCAACTTGTACTCAGCAACAATTCTACAGTGTTTGTTAGTGACACTTATCATTTATCTACCCGTCTGTCTATCCATCTGTCTATCTTTCCATCTATATCTCCTTACCTACCTATCTATCGTATACTGATCTATCATCTAGGTATGTATCTATCATCTACCTATATCTATCTATCAATCATGTATCAATCAACCTATCATCTATATATCTAATTGCCTATCAATCATCTACTTATCTATCACCTATCTATCCGTTTACTTATCTACCAATCTTCTATCAATATGTCAATATATCATCTACCTGTCTGTAATCTATAATCTATCAAATCTATCAATCTAACAACTATTAAACTACGATCTACCTATGTATGTATCTATCTGACATCTACCTGTTTATAATCTATTTATCTAGAATCTATCTACGTATCTATCATCTACTGATCGATCTGCCACCTAACTATCATCTACTTATCTATCTTCACACACATCCTGTCAAAATAAATAAATAAATAAATAAAAACAATTCAGGAAATCGTGCAGGGAACCCCTAAGCATGAGACGCCAACCAGAGTGCTGTTAAATTTCCTGCTGCTACCATATCACAGACATGTGTAGCTACAGTCTCTTATTTTATTTTTCATTAGAGTCTTGAAAACTCACCCAAAGTGTTTAGATCTTAGCTGATAAAAACAGCAAAAAGTGAAAGCGACGGTCTAATTGCCTGCATCAAGGCGAAGACGCCCACTCCACTTAAGAGAGCTGTGTTCTGTGAAGAAGCAGCCAGACGTGTCAATTAAATTCTGCACGGACCAGTTGTTAAAAATACTTTGGCTCAAGAATCTATGAGGCCACAGAGATGGGAGAAGAGATATATTGTCTCATCAACCAAAATGTTCTGTTCCCTAAAGTTCCAACAGAAGAGGAAGAAACTCTCCCAGCAGGTCCTCCTCATGGCCATTTAAAATCTACGTGCACACGGATGATGTGATCTTTCACAGTGACTTTTAAACATCTTGATTCTTGGGCCCCCAAGGGCTTGCTGACTGGATGAAGGGGACGGTGGGGAGGAAACACAGAAATGCTGACAAATCCCACACACTATGTGGGCTGGCCACTGTCTACAAAATTTAAAATTCACTGCATGCAGCCGGGAGGCAGAACACACAGACCTGTGGTTCTCAAAGACCAGGGCGTCCTCCTGTCCAGACCGCAGGGCCCTCCCAGAGGAGGCAGCTCTCCAGCAAGGCCCTACAGATGCACATGTACACTAAATAGAACAAACAGGACAAACACGCTCTGCTGCTTACTTCCCCTGGGCTGTCTGTCTCCCTGACCTTCACATTCCACATACGCCTGTCACAACAGGCTCCTGTCTATGTTTTCCCCACCCTGTGGATTAGGAAGGCATGCAAATCCCAGCATCTCCACTGTGAGCCAGTGTTACAGACTGCAGGTCCAGAATTCAAGTCTGCATAGCAATGTATAGAGATCATGTATATCTATCTTCCTGTGTCATCCATCCACTTGTATCTATGCCTATTACCTATCTGTCATGTACCGAGCTATCATTTATCAATCATCTATTGATCATTTTGTTGCTTTGCCCCCCACGGATTCGTCACCCCACTACCCCTGGGTGACGGAGACACAAAGGATTACTAAAAGCTCATCTCTACTGAGCAGTGAGAAGCCCCGAAGTGGTTAAATTCCCCAGAACCCTCCAGCAAGAGGCAACACTTCCTTGGGAAATTAACCCCGAATTGGGGTTCTCTTCCTGCATTTATTTTCCAGGCTGGGAAGTTACAGGAAGAGAGCATAGGTGGGGTTATAGTTTAACAGTATAGGCTGGTAACTTTCAGTGAAACAAGCCAGATGACATTCCAGTAGACAATTAAGTGATCTTACAGCAATTTCTCAGTATCTTTACATAACAATCAGTAATTAGTCTGTCCTTGAGCCAGCAACCTTGCTGTGCCACAAATCTTTATCTAACACCAGAGACTTTATAGCCTGAGGAAAATTTCCGGTCCTC
Organism: Galeopterus variegatus; assembly: GCF_000696425.1. Taxonomy (NCBI): domain Eukaryota; kingdom Metazoa; phylum Chordata; class Mammalia; order Dermoptera; family Cynocephalidae; genus Galeopterus; species Galeopterus variegatus. The sequence goes on along the minus strand of NW_007726132.1, from coordinate 1,522,745 downwards.
TGCACGGTTAATATTTGAAACTGCAAAGCTTTGGAAAACCAGTCCCTGTGAGGTACATTCGCATTATGAATATTCTATATCATTTATCAATCATCTATTTGTCTACCAATCCATCGTCTATCTACAGTCTATAGATTACATATTTACAATGATCATCTCTATCTACATTCCATAGATTATACATTTATATCAATGTATCATCTATCTACATCCTATAAATTACATTTTTATATCTGTCAGTATCTACAGTCTATAGATCATATATTTATATCTATCAGCTATCTACAGCCTGTAGATGACATATTTATATCTATCAATTTATCCACAGCTTATACATTGCATTTTTATGTCTGTATATCTTCTCTACAGTCTATAGATTACAAATTTATATCCAGCTACCTTCTATCCATCTATCTACAGTGTATAGATTATATATGTATCTCTATTTGTCATTGGTCTATCTAGTCTATAGATTATATATATTTATGTCTATCCATATCTATCTATCATCTACCTATCTATATCTACAGTCTATTGATTACAAATTTATATTTATTGATCATCTATCTACAGCCTATAGATTACATGTTTATATCTACAATTGATCTATCTACAGTCCACAGATTATATATTTATATCTATCAAATTATTTGTCAGGAGCAGGCATGGACCCATTCACTCCTCTGAAGTGACTTGGCTCTTTTGACTCTAAGCAAAGGAGAGAGGCCGAAGAGGAAGCAAGCATCCAGAATCCTTGTCAGCAAAGGCCAAAGCTGGTTTAGGCAAAGGTGCCGTTTGAGATTTGTCCCCAGACCTCAACACTCAGACAGTGTCGGAAACAAGGCCAGATCTCCGGCCCTCTCAGGGCTTTCCCGATCCATATCTCGACAGAGGGTGGAGACAGAAAGAATCACCAAAGATCACAGTAAGCATCTTCAGACCTAAATATATGACTCAATTAGAGTCTGACCCTTCCAGGTTGACTTTCTTTTTAATTGAGGTGAAATTCATGTAATATAAAATGAACCATTTGAAAGTGAACAACCCAGGGGCATTTATCACATTCACCATGTTGTATAACCACCACCTTTATCTAGTTCCAGAACATTCTTATCACTCCAAAAGAAGACCCTGTCCCGATTAGCAGTCCCTACCAGTCTGCTTTCCCAGCCCCTAGCAGTCACTAATCTTCTTTCTGTCCCTACAGATTTGCCCATTCTGGACATTTCATGCAAATGAAATCAAACACCATATGGTCTTTTGTGGCTGACTTATTTTACTGAGCATTATGTTTTCAAGGTTCATCCACGTTTTTGCCAAGAAAACCTCAACTTATCATCTATCTATTTACAGTGTATAGATTATATATTTATATCTATCTACAATCTATTGATTATATATTTCTATCTATCTGTCATCATCAGCTGTCATGTATCTATTTATCTAACCATAGTTTTTTTAAAAAAAACAACAACAGGGTCTAAAAAGATATTAATGGCAAGTATTATTCATTTAGATATTTCCAAAGCACTGAGCTCTGATCAAAATTACTTCCCCCAAAGAGGCAAAGTTGCCTTTTCTTCCTGGGGATAAACATATTTGGCTTCTGGGAATTCCACAGAATTTCAACAAATTCTCCCATTTCCAGCCTCTCCCCCATTAAAATGTTTATGGGAAATCTTCCAAGGAAAGATGGAGAAAGGGATCCTCCCAACGTCCCCTACCCTATCCATGAGATGAAAGGACAACAGGCTAAAAGGAGATCTGGGGAACACAAGTGTGGACCCCAAGCCACCAAAGAGGCGGGAGGGGACTATCAGCTAGTGTGAGATTTCACAGATCTCTGGCTGGAGGGATACAGAAGTCAAGGGAAATAAGGTTGCTGTGAGCATGTGAGGAGGAGGACCCCACAAGAAACACAATGACCAGCCACACAGCCCACGTCCACCCCGCTGCGACACACACGCCAAGGACGGCAGGGGACGAGAGGCCGGAAACTGGGGCATTTGCTGAAATTCTGCAGAATTCTCAGAATCCAAATATGTTCACCCCCCAGGGGAAAAGGTAAGAGGATCTACCCTAAAAAAAAAAAATGCTTAAAAAAAAATTCACCACCACATAGAAGTGGAATTCCTGACCCGTAACATAACCCTGGCAAATTCAGAGCAGCTGGCAAGCCTTGCATGTAGGCAGAGCTCAACAGGCACGACTCATTTTTAAATATGCAGATGTGGAGGACTGCCAGATATTTGAACAAAACCTTCAACACAAAAGAGAGAACTGGAAAGTTATGAGGTGGGGTGGGTAGGACCCCAAAGGTACCAAACAGTCCGGGGAACAGAAATTCAAGGAACAAAGAAACAGACAAACATACAAACTCGAATTGGTCTAGTTCGTATCCTTCCAAGGGACTGAGAGGAAAATGCACAGTTCTCCAGAAACCAAGAATCAAGTGTTATCAGTAAGAACATTACAGAGATAAGAATTAGCTCCCAGAAATTAAAAATAGGATTCGCCAAAATGAAAATGGAGTAACAATGTTTGAAAATGTCATGGAGAAAATCTCTCGGAAAGTAGGATTAATAGACAAATGGAAAGTTTGAGAGAGCCAGAAACCTACAGGATTAATTCAGGAGGTTCACCCGCATGGATACTGGAATGAGAAAATAGAGGAAAAAATTTTTTTAAAAAAGAGAGGGAAGAAAAGTTTTCAAAGAAATTAAACAGGAAATTTTCTCAACAGCAGAAAGTCTGCATTTTCAGATTGCAAAAGCCCACAGAAAATGCAGAATTTAAAAGCAAACAAACAAAAACCAATCTTCACCCTGAGAACATTTTTGTTGGGATTTCAAAACACCAAGCACAAAAAGAAAATCCTAAAACCTCCTAGAGGATGCAAATAAAATAAAAATGCAAGTTAACCTACGAAGGATGGAAATCAGACTTTTTATCAGCAAGAATGGCTGGTAGACAAAGCACCAATATCTAAATTCCGAGCGAAATACTCTTCAACCTAAAATTCTATATTCAGTGCTCGCTTCGGCAGCACATATACTAAAATTCTATATTCAGACCAAAGAGCATGGATTCTGCACTATTATCCACCACGGGCCATTTCTTACGAAGATACTTGAGTATGTATTCCAAATTGAATGTACGCTTATATTAATTTAATTAAATATATATATGTGTATATATGTGCTTTTCTTTTTTCCTGTTTTGTAGAGGCTGGCAGGTAGGGGGATCTGAACCCATGACACTGGTATTAAAAGGCTGAACTCTAACCAACTGAGCTAACGGGCCAGCCCCCTAAAAATATATTTTTAAAATGCTAAGGCAGATGGCAAAGTAAAAACTAAGACAAACATATACATATTGGAAAGAATCTTAAGCAAACTCGTATAGAACTGAAAATAAGTACCATTTGCAGTGTTTCCTCTTTCATTGGCTACATTCTAACTTTTACGTAATCTCCAACGTATAGATTCTTTAAATCTGAGTAACCGTGTTTCCACATGGTCTGAATTAAAGAACACAGAGGGAAAGGGGCTCATTGTTTGGGGAATGTGACGAGAAAGGTAAGAGAACCCCAGAGAGTCGGGGCTTCTGTTTTGAGATTTCTCCTCTGATTATTCCGACTCTACCTTCAAGGCGCCTCTGAAGCTCATCACTTAGATGGAGAATGTACTTGAAATCACAGTCCAAAGGCCATATTGCTGGGTTTTCCTCCAGAAACAGGTGACTGAGGACAGAACATGCGACTTAGCCCTACAAGAACGAGCTTTGCAGAATACTTACTCCATCCTATTGCTCAGTAAGAAGGAATCCACTTGTCTCCGACCCCAGGTTTTGACCTGAGCTCTTAAGGAATAGAAAACCACCCCCGCCTCCTTCCTGTAGATTCCTTTACAGATCATCGCTTTCCTTGGTCCTTACAACAGCCCCCTAACCCCATCTTCTCTCCCCGAAACACAGAGATGTCACTGGCTGCCCTGAAAATTAGCCCAACATCTGTAGTTTCTCCACGGGCTGCAAATTTAAGTCCAGTCCATAGTCCTGCTAGTTCCATCTCCTACACTCAGCCCCCATGTCTGGCCAGAACTCTCTGGGTCTTCAAACACCTCCTATGGGTGGGACACCAGTGGGCTACTCTGACTCCCTAACTCACTTGGAACTCTCTCTCTGATCAGGCATATGGTAGCTGCTGAGAAGACCACCTGTTCCCTGAAGACCTTCCTCCAAGCCTCCCCCCCAGTCAGCCCTTCTCATCACGGCCTCTCACCTCCCACGTTGAAGGCACCTTTGTCTCTTGTGGCAACTTACCTTCTCTGCTCATTTTCCTTACTGGTGGGCTTTTCTCTGATGCCTTTCCACAGTAAACTCCTGCATGAGTTTTGTAGGGCTGCTGTGAGAAAGGTCCACTCACTGGGGGGCTTAAACAACAGACATTTACTCTCTCCGAGTTCTGGAGACCAGAATTTCAAAATCAAAGCTCTAGGGGAGGATCCTTCCTGCCTTTTCTAGATCCTGGTGACTCCAGGTGTCCCTGGGCTTGTGGCCACTCCAGTCTCTGCCTCTGTCTTTACGTGGCTTCTCCTCTGTGTGTGTGTCCAGAATGATCACATCTAAAGACCCTCAAGTTAATTACATCTGTAAAGACCCTATTTCCAAATAAGTTCTGATTCACAGGTTCTGGGGGTCAGGACATGGACATATGTTTTGGGGGCCACCATTCAACGTCTTACAATTGTATCCAGTTCCCTCCAGAGGCTCCAGGGGAGGATTCTTCCTGTCTCTTCCAGCTCCTGGTGGCTCTAGGTGTCCCTTGGCTTGTAGCTGCATCACTCCAGTCTCTGCCTCTGTCTTCACCTGGTTTCTCCTCTGTGTCTGTGTCTCCTCTTCTTAGATGGACACTTGTCATTCAATTTAGGGCCCACCCTATATCCAGGGTCCTTAACGAATTCTATCTGCAAAGACTCTATTTGCAAGTAAGGTCCCATTCACAGGACCTTTCAGGGACAGTTCAACCCAGTCTGCAATGCTTTGTACGTGAGATGCCCACACTCAGGCACCTGCTTAGAGAAATAATGAAGGACGGAATGAAGGTGGGTGTGGAAGAAATGACATGGTGAAGGGACAGAAGACGGTCTGTGTGCACCCAAGGACCTGCTCTCCATTTCTTGTTCCTTGTGAATTCATTTTCCAGGCACCTCCCATGCATGAGGCTCCATACTAAATGTTGGGTCCAACGGTTGACAAGGTACAATCTCTGTCTCCAGACACCTGCAGTCCAGTGGGGAACGGTGGCAGCAGTAAGCAATGAACAGTGTCAATACCATGTAGCAATTGCTCTTGAAAACAAAATACCACGGTCAGCAGAGTTTCCCAAAGATGTGCCATCTAAGCTGAGGGCCAAAAGGCCAGGAAAAACTTATCAATCCACCAATCGATCAACAAACAAGAATCAATATGTCCATTTTTGAATCCAGGATGTCTAGACACAGTGCACAAAAGCTCCATCTTTAATTTCCACCCCAGCCCAGAAATGCACTTCATAGACAAGAAAGCTGGGGCTGCAGTGATTGATTAATTGTCTGAGGTCACCTCTAACAACAAAGCCTGCAAATGCCCTCGGAATAGCTATTCTGTCCTGCCTTAAGCAATAAACTAAACTAAAAATAACAAAAAGCAGGGAAAGACTGAATCCAGCAAGGAAAAATTCTTGAGCTGAGGTGAGAGGTGCAGATCAGAGGATGCACAGACTTTGAGGAGAACTAAAGTGTTCTCCCAGTGTGGCTGGAGCCTGAGAACAAGGAGTGATTAAATCAGGTAAGGTCAGAGAAGCTGGTTTAAGGTAACACTCAGAACTTTTCTTTTATCCCAAAGGTTACAAGGAGCTCTGCAAGGGCTCCAAGTGGTGAAAGAACGTCCCACTGCATTGGAGAAAGGTCTCTCTGGCCCTCCAGACAGGAGGAAGACACAGCTGAGTTTGTGTAAAGTCAGGTACTGGGGAAAGCATAAGAGAAATGGCCAAGTGATCCAGCACTCATGACTGAATGCACACTTTTATAGCTAATCGTGAGGACATCAATAGAACTGTTACAATCAATGGGTGTCATGGGGTGAATGTGAGCCCCAAAATCACTATGTCGAATTCCTGACCTCCAGGACCTCAGAATGCGACTGTATTTGGAGACAGGATCTTTACAGAGGTGATTAAGATAAAATGAGGTCACTAGGGTGAGCCCTGATCCAACAGGACTGATGTCCTTACAAGAAGAGGCGATCAGGACACAGACATGCACAGAGGGATGACCATGTGAGGACACAGGGACAAGACGCTGTCTACAAGATGAGAGAGGCCTCAGGAGGAACCAGCCCTGCCACGTCTTGATCTCAGACTTCCAGCATCCAGGACAGTGAGAGAATAGCTGTCTGTTGTGTAAGCCACCCAGTCTGTGGTGCTTTGTTATGGCAGCACACGCAGACTCATACAATGGGCTTTTAAACTTAGGGACCTGAGCCAAAGGAAGCATAGCAATCACCTGGTAACTCCTTAAGGTTTAACTCCACATCCAACCGTCCTTTATAAGCTGGGAAACCATCTTTTCCTGCCAAACTGTATTTCCATCATTGTAATTGTCTATTTATTTTACATTTAAGCAATCTGGATCTTTCTCAAATAAAAAAAAAAAAAAAGGTCCCAACAAAGCTATGGAAAGAGCTGATTTTTTTTTTTTTTTGGTTGGACATTCGTATAAAGAGTATTAAATTATTTCTAATTGCAAGGTAATAACATCGAGACATGAAAACTATCTCACTCGATCCTTTTCTACTCATTTATCCTCTCCTCAGCCAGAAGCCCCCCCCCCACATCGTAACAATGAAAAATGACACCTAATTAGATGGACTTATGTTCATTCATTGTTGGTAAAATAAGCTCCCATCGAAAAGTCATAAAGCCAGGCACCAGAAAAATTCTATTTTCAATTGCTTGATGTTTCTGATTCACTTGGTTTGGACACATCTGCTGCTTTCTTGTGACACATCTAAGGCAGACAGGAGCCGAGAGGTCCTGGGAGAGGACAGAATTGCCGTGGTCCCTGGAACGACACACATCACCTAGGAAGTCTTTGGGGACCTGGATGGTGGAGGTGTGGAGAGAGTAAAAGTGGCCCACGGAAGCATAAACAGCCAAGGTACTGAGAGCAGGCCCTTTTCCCAGAGGCTCTCTGAATCGTGGGGAGGAGACAGACAGGGCTGCCTTCAGAGAGAGTTTTATAGAACCACTGGGCCCCTCATCTCTCTCATTGGTTTAGGATGGGCAGAATATTGATCATATTAACACCATTTCAAGACAGCCACAGCAGTTGGAAGAGCCCCCTCTCTGGAGACCAGGGTCCTAAGGCTCCAACTCTCACTCTGGATAAAAAACATGCACCTGTGAAGCTCAGCCACCATGGGCTCAGGAAGGATGCTGCAAAATCCATCTAAAGTGCAAAGACAGACCAGCGGATTTTAATGTAAGAAAGGGTGAAAAATTGATTAATAGATGTTCACATTCCACACCACCTCGCCTTTATGAAACTACCAATTGTCAACTTTTGGTGCCGCAGCAAAGCACTATATTCATAATCACCCAGTGCTACCCAATGCATTGAAAGAATGGGTTTGGCGTCAGTGCCCAATGTGAGAACAAAAAATACACCTGTCACTCTATTCCAGCCTCAGGTCTCACCAAACCAACTCCAGCCTGGAGATCGCAGTGGCTGAGAGTTCTATAAAGGAACCTGTGAGAAGTGTTTATTTCTGTCCCCTGCCTGTTTAAACCGTCTTCAGAAATAGCATCCGCAGCTTTCTCCTCTTCCCTTCTACTCTGAGCTGGGTTTTGTTTCCTGCAAAGAGCTGAACCCCCACACTAGGTCTAGCACATTCCAGTGCTGATCACGATGGGTCCCGATGTCCATCGGTGAATGCTGCCATTGTACGGGCCCTCGCAGCCTTGGGGAACGTGTGGTTTTCACTTTGGAGAGCTCCAAACCCGTCCCTGAAACAGAACCTCTTTTCTGCTGCTTCTTAGAACAGAATCTTACAGAACACCATGTAAAAATGACCCTTTTCTACCCCTGACCCGACAGAAAACAGGATAGAAAGCAGCTCAGTGATTTACCAAATCCCTCCTCGGAATAAAAAATAATCTGTGTCATGGGTTTGTTTTCAAATGCACTCATGAATCATCAAGTCTGGTCTGGTAGGTGAAGGAGGTGTCTTAATAAAAAAAAAGAAAGAAAGAAAGAAAGAAAGAAAGAAAGAAAGAAAGGGAGTGGCATCTTTCTTACCAATTGGGGTTATAATCCATCCTTGCATTTCTATGCCTCTTAAGTCGACTGTCCACATCTGGGGTCAGGCCTTACTTAAGTCCCTTCCAGTTCTCCATTCCAGGCCTGCTGCCTGCTGGGGTGACTAACCCCGGATCTTTATCGGAAAAAGACATTAAGCCCATGGTCTAAACTCTGAGGACCCCAAGGCACTGTCTCCTCAGAGTTTTAAGGGCGTATTAGGGGCACCGGCATTTTCCCACCAGCCTTCCAGGCAGGGAGCAACTCGAGCCATTTCAACGCTATTCCCAAGAAACTAGCCCGTTTAAGCTTCCAGGGCTACCTTTCACAGAAGGAAAACTGTGAAATCTCAAGGCCCCTTAACATGTGATAAGTCACCCCCTTGCCATATGCTGAGACACACCCGCATCTCCAACAGCATCGGAGGCGCCTGGGCTCAGGGTGTGGGACAATCGTGCACTCAAAGCAGGGGTCTCCCCAGCGCAGACCCATGTCGCACGTGCCAACAGGGACAGGGAGGCTGAAGCCAAGGAACACTGCGCTACTCACCCGGCATGGTCTGAGGTGCCGCGCGCGGTGGGCGCAGAGGGGCCGGCGTGCGCCTGGGCGCTGCGGACAGACTCTCCAGGCCACGCAGCGACAGAGCAGAGGCGCCGTCTCCAGGGGACCCGCGTGGAATTCCAGGCCCGCCTGTGGGCGACAGCGCGGCGTTCCCGACACCCTCCGCTGAAGACCCCGCAGGCCTCCCTCGTCCCTCTACCGACCTCTGCGCCCTGCACGTCCTCCACTGCCCTGGGCCGGGCGCCCCTTGGCCCCCCGGCCCTCCCCAAAGTCATCTGTGACCCTGTTGCGTTCAGATAACCCTTGAGGCCCTCGTGTACTTGGTGACAGCGTCTGCACGCCCCCCGCCTGGGTCCCCACGTGTCCCGCACCTCCTCCTGGCTCGGCCTTGCTCTCGACCCCCGGCCAGGGTCCCCACGACCCCCGGCCCGCTGAAGAGTCATCTACAGCCCCGCCGCGCCTCGCACCTCCTGCGATGCACGAGCATCCTCTGCCTCCCAGCCTGGGCCGGCGCCCCCAGGTCACCCCTATCTCCACCCTGGCCCACCGCAGCGCCCCGAGTCCCCGTGGTACTGACTTTTTGTGCCCTCGGGTGGATTCTGCCCTACGACCCCCAGCATCTCCTCTGCGCTCTGGCAGCCTCTGACCCAGACCGATGCCCCAGACCCCCACACCCCTCCTCCGGGCTCTTACTGCCTCAGTCTCCCGGCGCTCCCGGGGCCAAGGCCTCCTCCAAGCTCCCGGCACCACTGCGCCCCCCGCCCCTTCTCCGCGTCCCGGAAGCCTCAGCCTCGGGCCGGCGCCCCTCCCACAGCGCCGCGCACCCCCGTGTCTCCGGCACCTTCTCGCGCTGCAGCAGCTTCTGCCCCGGCCCGCGTCGACCCCTCATCAGACCCTCCGTCCCCCTGCACCCCGCGCACCTCTTCCGCGCACCGGCAGCCTCGGCCCTGTGGGAGGCCGCGCGCCCCGAGTCCCGGGATCGGCCTCTCGCCGGAAACCCGGCCCCACCAATGATAACAAAGCGTGCGAGGAGTGAACAGAATACTGCAGCCCCCGCATGCGAGCCCGCGCGCCGCCTGGTGCCCAGCTCCTGCTGCCCGGGAAACAGACCAAAGAAGGGGCCCGGGCTGCCTTACGCGCCCCCGCCCCCCACACCCCGCTTCCCGCAGGATCCAGCAGTCCCCGGCTTCTGGGTTTGGACATCTAACCTTTAATCAGCCATCTCCAAAGTAAATGTTTGCCGTGGCTTCAGGGGCCGGGGCGCATGGCCAGAGCCCCGCCCTGGTGGAGGCCAATCTGGAAAGTTCCCAGCCGGGAAGGCAGGCCTCGGTCCACGATGCTATTGAATGTACCGGGGAGAGAAGGCCAGAGGAGCACGTGCGTGTGTGCACGACTGAATGGCTACGGAAGCAATCACCGCAGGAGGGAATACCTGAGAGCAGGTGAGGGAAGCAGGCCTGTGCGTTTCATGGAGGAGTGAATGCATGTGACCCGTGAATGCGTGAGTGAGTGAATGAATGAATGAGGGAGGGGGGAGTGAATGAATGAGTGATCCAGTGAGTCAGTGCATGCCCCGGTGAGAGAGGCAATGCCTGCTCGAGCAGCTGCAGGAGTGGCATGCATGAATGAGTGAACGCATGCATAAATGGACAGAAATGGAGCAGGGGCGGGGAATGGACAGCGAATGTACGCGTGAGCAAAGGAAGGCAAGACTCTGTGAAGAAGTGAGTGAAGGACTGAGTCCGTGCACGCAGGACTGAATCCGTGCATGCAGGAGTGGATCCGTGCACGCAGGACTGAATGAGTGGATCCACGCGTGGACGAGTGAGTGAACACATGAGTGAATGAGTGAACCTGTGCATGCAGGATTGAATGAGTGAATCCACGTGTGGACTAGTGAGTGAACACATGAGTGAATGAGTGAATCTGTGCATGCAGGACTGAATGAGTGGATCCACGCATGGGCTACCAAATGAACATTTGAATGAATGAGTGGATCCATGCGTGGATGAGCCAGTGAATGTGTGAATGAATGACTGAACTCATGCAGGAAGGATTGAATGAGTGAATGCATGCATTCATAAGGAAGGAATGTGTGTGTGAGGAATGAATGAACAGAAGGCATGAACAGGTGGACAGGTGGAAGAATGAATGAGTGAATAAATGTGTGCATGCGTGAATGAGTGAATTCACGCAGGATTGAATGAGTGAATCCACGCGTGGGACGAGGGAGTGAATGCATGAGTGAATGAGTACATTTTTGCATGCAGGATGGAATGAATGATGCGTGCATTCATGAGGAAGGAATGTGTGTGTGAGTGAATGAATGAACGAAAGGTATGGAAGAGTGAACGGGTGGAAGAATGAACCAGTGAATCAATGTGTGCACGAGTGGATGAGATGCACACACTCACAGATGTGATACTACATGCACGCCTGTGAGAACGAGTGAGTGAATGAATTCCTAAAGAATGAATTATGCATGAATGAGTAAATGAATCACACGCATGAACAGTGAATGCAGGCCCAAGTGAATGAGCCCATGAATGAACGATTGTGTGAATGCATGCCTGAGTGAATGTGTACAGAATGAATTCACGTGAAAACCAGCTATTTCTGGGCCTTTTGTGCCCAGGTCCCTCCAACCACACTGGAGCTCCCACAAGCCTCCTGCACACATAGAAAAATCACCAAAGAGAAGAGAAAAGGGGCCTGGGAATGATACCTGTGGAGATGCTGGGTCTAGATCAGTGGTCACAAGAGGCATGTGGCACCCTTACAATTTGTCCTGAGAAGCCCCTAGTTATTACCTGGACTGTCCTGATTGTCTAACGTGGTTGAGTTGGTCAAGTCAACAGTCCATCACCAGACAGGCCAAGCAGGTCTGAACTTCTAGAGTGGTCCTTGGGGGCCACCGATTTGAAACCTCCAGATGCATCATGAGTACAGTGAAATCTACAGGCAAAGGGGAGGAGGAAAGGGCACTCCAGGCACCCAGGGCTTCTGGCCTTGAAAGCTGGGACACACACATATTTGAGACACAGGAGAGGATGCAGCATGGGAACTAGTGCAGCTCACTTGGCAGGGAACACATGAGCCATGGAAAGTTGTAGAGGGGGAGAGGAGTCAGCCAGATAAGCCAAGGCTGTCCCTACCTTGGCTCAGGTGGGCCTCAGGGACAGATATTGACAGCATTTTTAGCTCCACTTCATGGATGAGCCCAGAGCTGTTAATAAATGGTGGGGCCATCTCTGGCCTCCCCTGGGCTACGTGCATGTATCTGAGTCATTCCTGGGGCTTGTTTAAAACCTTCCAGCCTCTGAACCATCACTGGAATCCTTGGGAGCTGAAAAGTGTCCTGGGGGAGCCCCCTGTGCAGGTGGTACCCCTGTTTTCTATCATCTGGATGCCAGGTTGGAAAAGGAGAAATGTCACATGAAGCTCAGTCCTCATCCAAGGAAGGGGAGACCTTCCCTAGTTCCTGTGCTCGTGTGTTGGCTTCAATATTCACCAGATGTGCCCATACTCACGTGCTGCGGGATGTGCCAACTTGAGCCTTGTGTCCCGGTCCTGGACTCTCGCCACTCCAACAAGCAAACTGTGGAGTGCTGTGCTTCTGTGCTGGGTATGGGAGGTCCCTCCTACGAGGAAAGGGTCTTGGGTGTTCTGAAAAAAGATCTATTTATCAATGGCCCAGACAGCTCCTGCCTCCTTTACTGTAGAGGTGGGTGAGTTTCCCAACTTGTCCCCTTTCCATGGGTTAAAAGTTACCCCCTAGCAGTTTTTCCATCACAGCACTAGTGAAATTCGGGGTTGGTTGGTTCTCTGTGGTGGGGACTGTCCTGTACACTGTAGAGTGTCAAGCAGCATCCCTGGGATCCTCCCACCAGATGCCAGGAGCACAAAGAAAAATGTCCACAGACATTGCCAAGTGTCTCCTGGAGGCAAAATCACCCCTGGGTTGTGAACCAGTATCACAGAGAACTTACTGATGGAAAGACAGATGATAGATAGATAGACAGATAGATGGATAGATAGTATATAGGTAGATGGTAGGTAAGAAAGATAGAAAGAAAGACGGATGGACGAACTATGGATCATTCTCGCTGCTGGGGCTGTGCTGTGCACTGTAGGATCTTGAGCAGTGTCCCCACCAGATGCCAGGAGCGCCCTTCTCATTAGTGACACTGCCAGACACCTCCTGGAGGGGGGCAGAATCATACCTGGGCTGTGAATCACTCTCCGAAAAATTATTGACAGACAGATTAGAAAGACAGATAAGTATATAGATAGATAGATGACAGAGAATAGGTAAATAGGCAATACACAGGTAGATAAAAGACAGATGACAGACAGGCAGACTATAGATACTCTCTGTGCCAGGGCTGTCTGTGCACTGCAGGGTGTTGAGCAGCGTCCCCAGACTCCACTTACCAGATGCCGGGGACAACAACCACCCCCATCCCCCTTGTGACGAGCAGATTTCCAGACATTGCCCAATGGCCCCTGGGGACAAAATCACCCCCATCGAGAAGCACGGCTCTGGAGCCGGAGAGCACCTTCTGGGGGGAAGGCCACTTGGGGCTGAACTAAGCAGGACCCTCTTCCAGCCCCTGAGAAAAGAAATGGGCATATTTCAACTCCCACAGCCGCCCCACAGCATATTGGAGTTTTGCTTCAGGGGTCTTTGCACGGAAAAATGAAAGACAACATCCAATGAACACAATCCAGCACCCTTGCCATGGAGTCTCTCTATCGAGGAGCTCGTCGGCTGGGCTTCACAGGCCGAGGGCTGCCTGCAGGGCTCTGGGCAGCTCTCACTGCTGCCTGGCTAACACATCTCCCTTCCCAAGCAGGACAAAAGCCTCCAAGCTCCTGCCTCCCTTATCTGACCCTGGGCTCTCGACCAGGAGCAAAAGTCAATCAACCAGGCTCCATTCTGCGGTCTCAGTCTTTGAGGGCTTATGGCTTTGCTATGGGGGCTGTCCTGAGCAATGGAGGGTGTTGAGACCACACACCAGATGCCAGTAGCACCCTTCCATCCAGGGTGACAATCAAAAAAGTCTCTGGACACCTCCAAGTGTCCCCAAAGGAGCAAAAACTTAAGCTTCTACTCCCCTGTGATGTTTTTAATGCATGCTCTAGATTAAGAAAACAAACTGCCCAGAGCTTTCCTGTCCTTTAGTGAAGATGTGGGAAAATTTAAATCACACTAATAAGTGTTTTTCTTTTATGTATGCCAAGCTTTCTCAGGCTTACCATTATGGATATCTGGGGATAGATAGTTATTATGGGAGCTGTCCTGTGCACTGGAGGATGTCCAGTCACATCCCTGGGTTCCACCCACTAGATGCCAGTAGTTCCCCCTTTCTGTTGTAACAGGGGTCTCCAAGACAGAGCCCCCTGCTACGTTAGATTGGGAACCCTCCCTCTTCTTTTGATATGTAAGTGTGATGTGCAGGCTCAGCCCTGAATCAGCGTCTCCTGGGAAACTCTGAGTAATGCACATTCTCAGGTCCTTGTAGACCTAGACTTCCAGAATCAGAAATCCGAGTCTGGGGGCCAGCTGCTGGTGTTAAACCGCTCTCCAGAAGCTCTTGACACACAGCTGAATTTGAAAAGAACTTCTGGTTTTGGGTATGGTCTGGAGGGGACAGCGGGATGGTTGGAGAGGGTGGAAAATGGATTTGGCAGAGACAGAAAGGGGTTGAGGCGACCAGAGAGAGGGAGGTTGGGGAAACTGCAGAGATGTCTAAGGAGAATGTTCAGGGTGTGCAGGACGCTGTGTCTGCCTGTCTCCCAGCACAAATTTCTGTAGAGGTCGACTTGTGCTCTCCCCACACGCTCATTTCCCTATCTTTCTACTCTGAATCTGTGCTCTGAAATCAGGGCATAAGGCAGTGAGCCACAAAGCAATCCTCATGACCCCTGGGTGAAAGGGTAGGTCCATTTTCAAATCCAGAGGAGGCACCTTGCTGGGCATTGCTGGGCTCCCCACAGTGTTTGCGTTCATCTCCAGGAAACCACAGGGAAGTCCGTGGGTGCATTCAGCCAAAGTCTTTCTCTCCTCTGTGCTCCTGAGAAAAGGTGTTTGCCAGTTGTAAAAGTGAGCATGCATTTTCTTAGTGAGCCATTTGGAAGAAAATATCAAGATATTCGTACACCAGAAATGAGAGTTACAGGACCTTTTTTTGCAGTAACTGCATGTTGGGAAACAAAAGATTTCAAACCCGGAAGCCACAAGATGCCAATATATTTGATTGCATAACATGTGTGTGTGTGTGGCAAAGGCCCTGTGAATTAACTGGAAAGACAAGCAAAAGAATGAAAGTATTTGCAACGTACACACATGTACCTGCATATTATAATTGCACCTATAAGTCAGTATTTTATATGTTGATAAAAATTAGCATAATAGGGCCGGCCCGGTGGCGCACTGCTACAGTGCGCCGCTTGGGAGTGTGGCGGCACTCCCGCCGAGGGTTCGGATCCCACATACAGACCGGCCGCTCACTGGCTGAGCAAGGTGCGGGCGCAGCACCGAGGGTTGCGATCCCGTTGCCGGTCCCGGTCCGGTACGGGTGTGACACTGAGGGTTGCGATCCGTTGCCGGTCACGAAAGAAGACAAAAAGGAAAAAAAAATTAGCATAATAACGTGTAAAGAACTACAATTGCAAACAACTTGATACAAACATAAGCAAAGGATATTATATGGCACGTGCTACTGGTTACCTATTTGACCAGCACTGTCCTCTTCTCATTGTTGACAGAGCTGGGATTTTTCTCCAGGGCTTATTCATGCTTTGTCACCTGGTTGGTTTTAGTTAGGGACCGTCTGCCCATTGTGTGTTAATGAGGAAGGTGAACTTGGCTGGTGGCCTCTATAACAATGTCTTTACTCCTAGTAGAGGAAATTCAGGAATAAATAGTCTTAATTGGGCCTCTGGATATTGGTGGATGAGGCTGCGATGGCTGGAGCCACAGCAGGCATCTTTTGCTGTGAGTAAAACTGGCTGATGCCCTATAAAAGGCAGGGCCATGAGACACAGAGAACTTACTTAGCACTGGAGGACAAACTATTAATCCCTCAAATTGCCCCACCTCAGAGTCCCCAGGCTTAGGTACATTGTGTTATCAGATGTTGTCTTTATTGGTTCAGCCATTACAAGCTGGGCTTTCTGTTACTTTAGCATAAAAATACTCTCATTTATGCAAACTAGCTAAAGTTGTCAAACATTTTGGTCACAGGATTCCTTCACATTCTTAAAAACAATCGAGGACCAAAAACAAAAAAACAACAAAAAAAAAATAGCTTTTGTTTATGTGAGTTATAAATACTTATATTTTCTGTATTAGAAATTAAAACTGAAAAAAGTTTTTAACTATTTGTTTATTTAACAAATCTAAAGATAACAATAATAAATTCATCACAGTTTACATAAATAACATAACTTTATGAAAAAAAGAATATATTTTCCCAAACAAAAATTGGGGGGGTGGAGATAGAGTGTTTTACACATTTGCAATTTTTTAAAAAAATCTGACTTAATAGAAGTTGAGTGACTTTTTTATATATCTACTTTACATTTATTGCACGGTAATTTGTTGTGTAGGTTGAAGTATATGAAGAAAATCTGACCCCACAAAGATTTTGTAGCTGAAAAAGGGAAGAGTATTTTTATAGCCTTCTCAAATAATTGCGGACCTTTTTCTTTGGTGCCGATCCTTGAGCGTCAGTAGTTTCTGAAAGACGAGGCAGTGTGAAATCTGAAAAACTATCATTGAATTTTTCTACTTTAAATTGTTAAAATCCACTGACTTATCTTCAACTTTAGACAGTTATTTACCGCTTACAATTTTGCAACACTATGCACAGGTCATTTGGAGATTATCAATTCATCAAGTTAAAGAGGTCCTCCAAGGACTGACACATTTCATTACATAATTAAAAAAAACACACATTTAATATCCCCACCAATCTCATCACAAAAGTCTTTTGCTCAAATGTCAAGATGAAATACGTCCTCTGCAATATTATTAAGGTTATGGCCTGCCATGGTCAATAACTTCATTCATTTGTTAATTTAATAAATTTTTGAGCACCTTCTACCTGCCTGTTATGGTTCTGGGAGTTGGGGACAAATTTGTGCGTTTGTAGAGTTTGGATTTTGTGGTGGACGGCGGAGCCAGAAAAGACCCAGTGAGAAGCAATGTTCTATAATAAGTTGGAAGTTGATATCAGGTATAGAAAAAGGGTGACGGTCGGGACATCGGTGATGGAGTGGGGCTGGGGGCTTTGATTGAAATGGCCCCATCTCCCTGCAGGTCCCCTTTGCTCTAAATCCAAGGGTGGAACGTGCCAGATTTTACTCTCAGCCCCCCGTGAGCCCTGGTGGAGCTGCCGTGGGGTAGCATGTTTTATGCTTTGTCAGGTTCATGTGCTGCTTCTGCATCTGAGTGGGGGAAATTGGGACATTGTCTTTCCATGTACCCTGCGTGCATCCCCAGCTATTCATAGACAAGCAGTGGTGTTTGCTGGATGCCATTTTAGCAGGGGCCAGACAGAGAGGAGGGGCAGACAGACAGCTGCAATGCACAGGTGTGACAGTCATCAACTGGAACCCGGAGAATGAGTCGCATTTATATTTGGAAGTGCGGGGGAAGATGTGGCTTAGGAGGAAGCCACCGAAGTCACCCCAGGGCTGCAACTTCAGGAACAGAAATAGGACATGGTGTGAAAATGTCTCCGGGGGCGCGGGGAGACTGGACAGGTGAATTCCATTCTCCTACGAGTCTGGCCTGAGTGTTCAAAGGACGAGGGCTGCCCCTGGACACCTGCTTCTCTGCCTCACCTGACCCTTTTCCTCCGTCTATACCATGGGATCCCCAGCACCTTTCTTCAAAAGGTACAGCCTCCTTTCTGAAGTTTTTGTGCTAAATTCATAGTCTGGCTCACAGAGGTTGTGGTGGTGGTCTTTATATTTCTAAAGAAAGCAAAATCAGCATCGAGGAACTACACCAAGACTCACATTTATGTTTAAAAAAAAAAAATGTTTAGCCGAGAGGGACATGGGTCTGAACACACAATTCAGAGGTTCCCGCTGGGTGTCCCAAAGTCCTGCTGTGCATCTGATGGGATATAGTGCCCTGCAAGATATTGATGGCTAAGTTTTTTACTGTGACAGACAATGCAAAGCTGATTTTACAGCTGATCACAAATTGATGATGGCTGGACTAATAACGGCTCACTATTTGAGACGCTCTTTGTACACCTGAATTCTGTAGTTACTGTTTTGATCTTTAAGAAGGTGGGTGGTAGCAGCTGTAATATTCTACACTTCTCCAATCACATAAACATATTATCTGTTTTTATGTGTACAATATTTAAATTAATTTAAAAGTTTGTTTTTTTTCATATCTGACTACTAAAATAGAAGGGATAAGTAAATCTCATTGTTATGGCTATTATTCTTGCTGGCATTATGTTTAATTAGAACATCATGTATTTTGTTAGCTTTCTTTTTTTTTTTTTCCTTTTTGTCTTTTTTCGTGTCTGGCAACGGACTGCAACCCTCAGTGTCGCGCGCGTGCCAGACCGGGACCGGCAACGGGATTGCAACCCTCGGTGTTGCGCCCGCCCCTCGCTCAGCCAGTGAGTGGGAACCGGTCTGTATGTGGGATCCGAACCCTCGGCGGGAGTGCCGCTGCGCTCCCAAGTGGCGCACTGTAGCAGTGCGCCACCGGGCCGGCCCTTTGTTAGCTTTCTAAATTCCTACTCTTATTTATTGATTTATCATTGGCTGAATTAAAAAAAAAATTCTTCTTTGTTTTCCAAAAGTGAAAGGTTTACTTCTAAAAATAAATAAAACAAACACAATTTAACTAAATTGATTTATTTTTAAAAGATGGTAGGTCTTTGCAGTGTTAGAAAATCTTATCTTGAGAGTTTCCTGGGGATATATGAATTTTAGTGTTCTTCGGCTTTTGTAAATTTTTCAGTATTTTAAGTATTAAGTTTAGTGAAAGTTAATATCCAGTATTACCTCTTCTGTGTAGTGAATACTTGAATTTGTAAAATTGTTGTGCAGTGTATTTTATTTATTTATTTATTTAAGGAATAAATACCTAAGAATAACGCAGGGGGCCCACCAAATCCATGGATTCAACCAATCCTGGATCAAAAAATATTTGGGAAAAAAAATCATGTCGGTACTGAACATGTACAGACTTTTTTCCCTTTGTCTTTATCCCCTGAGCAATGTGGTATAACAACTATTTACACAGTTTTACATTGAATTAGTTATCATAAGTAATCTAGAGGTGATTTAAAGGATACCAGACTATGTGCGTAGGTTATATGCAAACGCTACAACATTTGATATAAAAGACTTGAGCATCTGCAGATTTTGGTATTCTTGGGGGGTCCTGGACCCAATCCCCCAGGAATACTGAGGAATCACTATATACTGAAAAAAAAGAAAGAAAAGAAAAAAGAAACAAATTTCTGAAGCTGTAAGGCCTAACTGCCCTTAAGTACAATATATTTCTATTTGTACAGAATATTCTTTACACATGTATATTTCTCTTACATGAAATAAATGGACACAAAGCATAAGTATGTTTTCTAATGATGAATACGCCAACTATCCTGATTTGATCATCACGTATTGTACACAGATATTAATAGTCAACTCTGCACCCCATAAACATGTATAATCAATTATATTTCAATAAAAATAAAAGAGAAAAGAAAAGAAGAAAAAAAACTTTAGAGTAATTAAAATCACCAGATTACACAGGGCTCTTCATTAACTAACGAGCTAACCTCAATTTAGACTTGTGCACCCCAGTAATTCTTTTCTCTGCAGCCTGGTGGTCTCATTTGCAAGGGAAAATTATCAAATGAAATAAAATCCATGGCCCTTACCACAAAACATGCCTTCTGTACAGAAAATAATAATAGTAATAATATTAATAATCTGAACTCTTTAATAGGTCCCCAAAGGCAAAATGTAAAGCTTAAGCCCAGTGACATTGGTGGCTTTAAGAAACAATTATCACCTGGACCCAAATGCCTCACATGGCTGCGGAATTCCTGTTTATCCATCTGCAGGAAAACTGTTAACAACATAGTACGGACAGGTGAGGCCAAGCAGACAAAAGTTACCACTTTTGCACAGTACTCTTAGAAGACGTATTTTAGATATGTCAGATGGCATAGAAAATCAGCTCTAGGTCTGAATCCAGCCTTCTGCGATTCTTGCCAAAGCAGGATGGCTTTTCAAAACCGGCATCTCCTCACAAGCTTACAAGCAAACAGAAGAACTGAAAACAATGCCCAAGATGCCAAATTTTTAAGGTTAGCGATTAGCTGCAAAAATGGCTTGCTTAACTGATGTTTCCAACTACCTGAATGAGCTTAATTTAAAAAAAAGAGAGAAAGAAAAAGAAAAAAAAATCCAGGAGCTGTGTGAAAATAGACTAGCATGTACTGAAAATGCTGATGGATTCAGAGCAGGAATTCGCTTTTGGAGAGAAGACTTTAGCATGTTTCACTGCTGGTGATTTTAGAATTTGAATCCTAAAGAAGAAATGTTCAAATGAGCAGAAGGACATGTGTGCATGCTTGAGAATACAGTTATTGCTATTTTTAGAATACATTTGATATCTGAAGTACATTTGCCATATTAGAAAACGACATTTGTCAGTGGATAAAACAGAAAGACCTGCAAGATTTAAGGATGGTTCTCTTACTTAAGACAGCCATAAAAGACGGTTCAGATGAAAATTCGCATTTTCAGGAATGCATAAAGCTGTTTTCACAAGAAGGCAAAGGATGCAAAGAGACAGTGAATTTGTTCAACAAAAAATGTTAGAAAACACAGAAGGCAGAGATCGAGCTGCTGTTCTTGGAGAAATTGACGTGGATGGTGAGAACTTGGAACTGGAGATAAACACATCAGAGGTAAAGGCCTCCCAGAAAATGAATCAAAAGCAGTCTTGAAGAAACCGACTGATGGGCTGACATAAATGAGTCTTTAAAATCTCTGAAAGAAAAAGCAAGCAAATCTACACTAAATTATCAGAAAGAGGATAAAATAACAGGTGCCCATGCAGATCATCTGAAAAGTCTCCAAAGTGAAAAAGCTTCACCACAGTCAGAAAAAAAAAAAAAAGCACAATTTGAACCTCAGATTCCAAAACATCAGCAGAAACATAACAAAATTATTAAAGCACACCCCCAGGAATGCATGTAATGAAGAATCACTGAATATTAAATTTAAATTTACCCTGGAAAGAAAGAGGAAAATCTTTCCAAAGCAGCTGTAAAAATTATTCATGCATGTGAAGAGCTGGATGGCTACGGAATACCAACAAAATTTCTTCCAGAAAAATCAGAGGGAACTATTGGTTTTTAGCACCTATCCTAAAAAGGACAAAGCTCATGATGTTTAAGGACTCAATGAGAAAACTTTGATAAGTTAAGAAAATGCATGCATCAGAAAGGAAAAATAAAATTGATTGGGAAGAATTTAAATTTAAAATTTCCAAAAAGTGTGTTTAATGGCCCTGATGTTCAGGGGGAAAAAAGTGTGTGGCAGGGGTAGGGATGTGCAGAGGCTCTCAGAGGGCCCCGGGAATTAACCAGATAACATGACAACCCCCAAAAAGAGCAGGATGGTGAGGCAGATGGAGGGGAGACAGGATCTTGGGACTTGTGGGGATTAGGACCACAGAAAAAGGATTCCTACATCACAACAACTGGGTCCTGACTGACCATTTCTTCCCCCAAAGCAAGACATACTCAGGGTGCTGTTCCTCGTGATGAAATCTCATTATTTTTTAATAATAAAAAGTCATACATCTTCAGAAATGGAGGTGGCTCGCCATTGGCCAGAGCTCAGTCACATGCCCACACCTACCCACAGAGGATGCTGGGAAATGTAGTCTAGCTACCATAAGCCCAGCTCCACCACAAACGGTCAGCACTATTAAAACTATCAAGACAGAAAAAAGGGATTTGCACGAACAACTTGCGTCCTCTGACACCCAACGTTTTCGGTTACTTTCTACAGGTTTGATTTTACAGCCTCAACATCTGAGCTAATTCTAAGAAATTCCCTATATATTGTAATGAGCTTGGTTTCCTTGAAGTTAAGAGAAAAGCTTGTTTTATCTTATTTCCCCAACCCCTACACAGCCCTTAATATCTACCAGGCACTAGTTGGAATGTTTTCCACACATTAACTCATATATCCTTATGGTGGCTTCAAGAGGCAGATCCTCTTAGGATACCCTTTTTTTTTTTTTTCGGGTGTGAAAACTGAAGCCCAGAGAGGTTGTATAACTTGCCTAAGGTTGCACAACTCAAAATGAAGAAGCCAGGATGTGAACCCACGAACTGCACATTGGAACCCAGAGTTGAACCATGACTGATCTCACCTACTGCCTCTGTAGGCGAGCTAAATGAATTCCTCATTATTTCTTTTAAATTAGAAAAATACTATGCACCTAGCATGTATTAGTATATGTATTAGTTTCCTAGGGCTCCTGTAGCAAAGTATCACAAACTACATGGCTTGAACAACAGAAATTTATTTCCTGTCTCCCAGTTCTGGAAGGAAGCCAGAAGCAGCTTGAAATCATGGTGTGGGCAAGGCCGAGCTCCCTCTGAAGGCTCCAGAGGAGCTCTGTTTTGGCTTTGAGTAGCTCCTTAGCTTGTGGGAGCATCGCTCCACTCTTTCCATGGCATTGTCCCTCTAAGTGTGTCTGTGTCCAATTATCCCTTTTTATGAGGACATCAGGCATATTGGATTAGGGGCCACCCTACTCCAGCATGATCTCACCCTAACTTAGCTAATTGCATCTCCAGTAACTCCATTTCCAAATAAAGTCACACCCTGAGGCACTGGAGGTTAAGACTTCAATATATGGGTTTAGCATGGACACAATTCAATCCATGACAAAGCATTAATACTCTTACAGTGTGTGTGTGTATTATGCATGTGTGTATGTGTATGTATGTGTATTATGTATGTGTGTGTATGTGTATCGTGCATGTGTGTATGTGTGCAGGTGTGTGTGTGCTTATGTGTGTGCATGTGTTTGTGTGCTTGCAATTATGTGTGTGTACATGAATGTGGAGGTATGTATGCATGCAAATGTGCATGTGTGTGTTGTGTATGTCTGTGTGTATATGCATGGATGTAAATATAGGTGTGTGTATGTGTATATGAGTGCATGTATGTGTATGTGTGCATGTGTGTGCATGCAAGTGTATTATGTATGTGCACGCATATGTTTATTATGTGTGTATATGTGTGTTGTGTATGTGTGTGCAGGTGTGTATGTGTGTGCATGTGTGTGCATGTTCGCATGCATGCAAATATGTGTGTATGTGCATGTGTTGTGTATGTTTGTGTGTGTATGCATGGATGCAAATATAAGTGTGTGCATATGCATATATGTAGATATAGGTGTGTGTATGTATGCGTATTGTATACATGTGTATGTGTGCATGTATATATGTGTATGTGTCTATGCATATGTATGTGTGTGTGCATGTGCATGTATGTGTGTATGTGCCTGTGTATGTGTATGTGTGTATTGTGTATGTGTATATGTATGGATGTAAGTATAGGTGTGCGTGTTTGTATGTATGTAGGTAGATATAGGGGTGTGTGTGTGTGTGTGTGTGTGTGTGTGTGTGTGTGTGTGTAATTCGATCTTCCAATTTCAGGAGTCAAAGGGCATCGGATGACCACACATTCTCCTCTGCCACACCTGGAACAGCCAGCAAATAGTGGCTGATACTTGGGCAGAAATAGCTGTGATGTTAAGTGTGCACAGGAAGGTGAAAATGAAAATACAGCCCACCTTCTTGCTGTCCCCCTCTCCACCTGCCTGAAATTGGAGCCGTGGCTTCTGTCCATCCCTACGTGGAGATATCAATCCATTGACCGCCAGGTGCGTTCCACTTCCCACCAAGAGAAAGCTAGTGCTGCCCTTTATACTGTACATTCAATGTTATCATTTCCTTCTCTAAAATGCTTGAGAATCGCACTTTACCGTGACTTCTCTCCTCTTTTCAGCATGTGAAGAGTGTCCTACGAGTGGCCCTGGTGACTATGGAAAGTGAGGTTCCCAAGTGATTATTACTCAAGTATTTCTATTTTAAGTAGGTTGGACATTAATCATACTTTGCTCTTGTCACCCAGGTGTGATTTATCTCATAATTCTGTAACTATATTTATTTCCTACATGCACAATCTATCTTGAGCTTAAAAAGGGATTTATTGCATATTATGCAAAGCTATGTAGCTTCATGATTTCTGGACCACTTTTACTGGTGTTTCATTAGTTTTATATGTGAAATATAGAAAGGATGGCACAACAACCAAAGCTGATTTTTTTCTTTTACATTTATTTTCAACGATTAAAACTGGTATATGACAGTTACACAGAACAGATGCACTTAGCATGAAAAACATTTAGATTCCATGTAGATATGTGTGCATGTGTGCATGTATGGGTGTGTGTGTGTGTGTGTACATAGACACTTTTTAACAAGAATTACATTAAACTCACACTGAAACTCATATATAGAAAACGTAATCGGGTAACAGTCTCCACCTCTACAAGAACTGAGAACCCTCATAGGACACACACCTTAAAATAGGAAGTCCAGGCTGTCTTAAAATTGCTTACATCATATGTAAATCCGTGCTGTCAGATGTGCAATTCTGGGACGACTAATCCTGTTCATAAGTATTAAGTTCTTTCTAAAATTGGGGAGCTCTTTTAAGTAATTTCTGCTTTCAATTCTCTTTGGAGACCTACCAGCCAATTCGTAATGGTGAACACAAAGCATGCATGTTTGGGATATTTGTGGGTCCTCAATATGAGTTTCAGATTGCAATAATGTCTTAATCATTGGTGCTGTGTTTAGGGCACAGTCCAAAACCTGTATCAACCTAAGTTTTAACCAACTATACAAATATGCTCAAACCAACTTTTTCTTCTTCCCAAAAGTACTACTAAAATAGAAGCAAATAGCTCGTATACTTTTTAGCTATCTGAGGATTTAAGATGTTCTAGTCCAGTGAATAAAAAAAAGTATCAGCCAAGGAAATCTATTTTGTCACCTTAGGAGCTGGTACTTATAGAGTATCAAAGACTAAAAATACTAAGAAAAAGCTCAACATCTGAAAATCACTATTTCTGTCTCATACTCTTCAAGACATATCAAAACTGTAAGCATTTCCTTGGGGAAAAAAAATATCCCAAGATCAATTTCCCCTAGATCACGGTAACATCAACAAGTTTGCACTTTAAAATGTCGAAATCCAGCCTTATTTTCTGCAGGGAATAATCATTGAAGCTTAAAGGATAATCATCTCCATGGTTGGTGCTGGGAATGTTTCATACCCACAGCATTCACAACAGTGAGGGCTTCATCACGTCCGACATCACTGAGGAATTTAGCAGAGGTCGAGCTTCAAACCATAGCTTCTTCGAAGCCTGAACAGTATTCTTCATCTCTCGGAAGCTGATCACATTCCGTCCTCCCACCATCAAGAGACTGTGCTGTTTTGCCACCATTGTGCTTTAGGGCACCATCAACAAGGTTAAACATCTGTGTATAGCACCGAGGTAGTTGCAGAAAACAGAACAGAGCTGGGGTCTCTCTGTGCAAATGAACGACCTATCTAATCCATCAAGCCCTTTTTTTTTTTTTTTTTTTTACAACACAAGGTCTAGCTGTTTAAAGTATCATTATCACCACATCCCAACCGGGAATTCCTTGTGAGGCAGTTCATGTGGTTCCAGCAGAAGAGCAGACACTTTAGGTAAGCGGTCTATGCAATGAATAAAATACACTTTCCACAGGGGCGATACATGGGGTTCTTATCTTGGTGGAGTTTTCCTCAAAGTGATTGGGAGACCTTGACATCTTCAGACGTTCTGTGGTTCTGGAAGGAAAGATGGAAAGCAAAATATCATTGTTGGGGAAAAAACTATTAAATACCATTTTAAGAAGTCACATTTGGGAAAAATATTAGTTTTTAAAGCCCTGTTTTTTATGGTTTAGTATTTGTTAAGGGTTTGAGCCATCTTAAATGGATTGAGTAACTCTCTTTTTGGTTAAAACAAATTTGTGGGGCTGGCAGATTGGCTCACTTGGTTAGAGCACCGTGTTATAACACCAAGGCCAAGGGTTCGGATCCCTGAACCATCCAGCTACCAAAAACAAACTAACAAAAAACCAATAAACAATAAAACTAATATGGATATGGTCTCATTGGACTTAATAGCCTCTGAACTGGGTGCTTTTATTAGCTCCATTTTACAACATAAAAACACAGCATGGTGCTCAGAAGTCCACTTTAAGGGATTGACACCTGCTGCCATCTCTAGTTCGGTCCCCATAATTGTCTTCCTACAAGGTAGACAATCTTCAGGGCGGGACCTCTGGATGCATACAGTTCCTCAGGCTGTGTACCACGTCACATATCTCTCCATGGATGTGACTAGTGTACCATACACACCATCCTACAGGAGAAAATATAACATTCCTGACACAGCTCAGGGCAGGCAGACAGCTGGGCAACACTGGCATCTTAGACTTGACCTCACAGGAGCCCTGACTCTCATCTAGGTACCAAACGCAAACACAGAGCTGCCATGCACATATTTCTCGCGTGCAGGTTTTGCAACCAGCAAAGCAACATAGACCCAGGATCCACTCAAAGGTCTCTGTTCATCTTGTAGGGATCCCCCTAATGGTGAACTGACTTGTCTGAAGCCTCACCTGTTCTAAGTTCAGGAACTTTAATGGAAGAAAAGTAAATTTCAGTGCTTGGTACACTCGATGACAGTATCACTGATGGGTAATTGAGGAAGTAGATGGAATATTTATCTGGTAGCCAAAAGGCAGGAAAGAGCTTCAAGCCATTTCACTACTTTAACAAAAAAGCGATTCCACCTCAAATAAACAAAGAGGGCATGTTTCACATTCTAAGAGTCTCCACTTGTTTCAGAAACTCAACCGGCCCCTGTTTCAATAAAACTTTATTTACATGAACAGCATTGAGCCTGCAGGCTGTGGTTGGCCGATCTTTCTCCTTAAAATATTGCACTAAAATATTATTCATCTTGATTCCTGAGTTTGTTGGCACCCTTACACCACCCTTACATTCTGTGGTGGGGGGCACCAGTGTTTCACTCTGTTTACATAGTTTCAGCCATCAAAGAACAAATGTTTAGAAAACACTGCCAAAAATGCCACTGAAATTAGTGCATGGTGTCACTTGAATGATACCTCACGTTGCCAGGGAAGTAAGGCTGTTTTTCGTAGACTCAGTTTTCCCCCCAAAACTTTCAGGGTGGGGTGTTCTCAGACAAAATCTCACCCCAAAGGGAGGTGGATCAGCACCACCCACAAACCAGCAGAGGGAGCCCGCGGGCAGGTTTTAGGATTTTTTTAGTAAACACAAATCCTAAAGATAAAAACATTGGAAAAGGTTCTCTTTCTGGTTCTCCACAGGCACACAAGGGAGCTGTCGGGAGGAAGAGGCCCCAGAGCAAACCCCAGACAGATTCTGATGTGGGCAACCAAACCTCAAGAGACCCTGAGATGACAATTGGATCTCTGTTCCTGGACAAAGCATCCCTCCCCCTCTGAATGTGGTTTTGGAGATGTCTTCAGAGCATTCCTGCTCCATAGAGCTAGCCTGAGTGGTTTTTCAAACCTGAAAATCTGGACCCAAGATTGACACAGAAATCCACAGCAGACCCCTGTTCCCCCCCAGGGTCTGGGTACAGCCTCTGAATTCAACAGAAAGGTTTATTTAGTGCTCTGCAGTTGGTTTGGGGTTTTTTTGGCAGGGGGTGGTGCACAAAAATTTCAGGTTCAACCCAGATATTTTTCCTGACTCAGCTTTGACTAAAATTCCACTAAGCACAAGACAAAACAAAGCCATATTAGGCTAGCCAAATGCAACCGTCACGCTTATAATTTTCCAGTCTCTGTTAGCAATTTAAGATCCTTGGCAGTCCAACCAAATCTTGCAGATCAGAAAAACGGTTAAAAATATACATACAAGGGTAAGCATTCTCCATTAAAAACTCATCTGATGGTTTCTCTCAGTCTCCTGTGTCCATGTTACACCTCAATTTAAAATCACTTAATTTTCCAAGATATCTATATCGGACTTAACCAGAAATAACATTGCTAGGGAAAGACACCAGAAAGTACTTATTTATTTATTTATTCTTTAGCAAAACGATGCTTAAAGGGACACTTGCCATTGGTCCTGAAACAATTTCTCCTCCTGTTTGATCTGTAATAGCTGGCCGCTGCCCCCACCAGCAAAGCTACCACCACAGACACGATGGGAGACACGATTCCGGCTACCTTGTTTCCTGCAGGAGTCGAGAAAAAGCAAGATCGCCTGAGAAAAACATGTGCAGCAGGGAAAACGTCTATTCTTAAATAACTTTAAAAACGTCTATTTCCTCGAATCCATGGTGGGGAAGAGCTCTTAGGAAATGATTCTGCTTCCACAAGGAGCCAAGCGTGTGAGACACATCTTACCCCCGCTCCCCAAGACATCCAAGGCAAGTCTGTGCACATAGGAGGCCCTTGTGTTTTAATGTTTGTGGGTTGAATTCAATTGATTTGTACCTTTTTAGATATAGAATGTTTTCTTATACAAAAAAAAAAATGTATCATATATATATAAAATAAAGTATATATATATAGAAGCTCATGGAAAAATAGTTCAAAAGTTCACGGAAAAATAGAATTAAACGATAATACAGGGCCAAGCCCGTGGCGCACTCGGGAGAGGACAGCGCTCCCGCCGCGGGTTCGGATCCCATATAGGGATGACCGGTGCGTGAAATTGGACAAAGCTTTCATTCTACTTCACAAGACATCTATGTGTGATTTAATATGAATCTTTAAAAATTAGTCAAATTTGGGCCGAGCCCGTGGGGCACTAGGGAGAGTGCGGCGCTGGGAACGCAGCAGCACTCCTGCCGTGGGTTCGGATCCTATATAGGGATGACCGGTGTGCTCACAGCGCTCACTGGCTGAGCGCGGTGCGGCCGGTCTCAAAAAGGACAAAAAAAAAAGGATAATATAAATCTCTTCATCAACCTTTTTAAGTACCCTTGTGTGTGGTTGGATGCATAGTTAGACAGAGATACAGACAGATTAGATAGATGATAGATATAAATGATACAAATAGATAAATGAAAGAGGGAAGTAGATATGGATGACAGATAGGTAGGTAGGTAGGTAGATAGACAATGGATTTTTGAAACAACCACCCTTGCCCATGGCATGTCTTCGGACTGGGTCGAGCCCCACAGAACGCAGCAGAAGTGAAGCTTTGCTGCTTCTCAGCCCAGCCACGTTTCTCTTCTGTCTCTTGGCACCCTGTCCAGCCCCCATGGGATCACTCCTGGCCTGGTCTCCTTGGGGGATGGGAGAATCCACATAAGACTGAAATGAGCTGTTCCACCTACGACCCCAAATACCTGAGGAGATGCAGCCAAGATCACCAAAGTGGCCGACCAAGCCTGCAGCTGACCACAGACAAGGGAGGGAGTCCAGGGTAGAGCAGAAGCATCACCCAGATAAGTTGAGCTCAAATTGCTGACTCAACTGTGATCGTAATAAATGGCTGTTGTTTTAAAGCACTAAGTTTTGGAATCTTTTGTTACGCAGCATAGCTAGCTTATGCATACCACTTTCATCTCTGCCATCTCATGCAAGTCAATCAAGTGCAATCATTTCTAACTACCCAATGGTTCTCCAAGCTGACCTATTCTCCCCACCATTACTGCCTGGACTCTAATTCAACCCATCATTTCCAGTGTAGGGAACTGAACTGGTCCTGAAGCTGGTCTCCCTAACCCTTCGTGGGCTCCCTCTGATCCATTCTATGGATATGTATAAATGGGGGCAGGATCTTTCTTTTGATGTTTTTATAAAGTGCACACTCCACATCTGTTTACCTGACCACACACACTTCTGGTGTTCCCAGGTGTATACCCAGCTCCACCTGACACACTATCATTCTTGACCCTTCGTGCTTCTCCTGGACACCTCTCCCACATATTTGGGGCATTGACTTGGGTATTGCTTCCTCTAGGAAGCTTTACCTACCCCTACC
This sequence comes from Galeopterus variegatus, assembly GCF_000696425.1. Classification (NCBI taxonomy): domain Eukaryota; kingdom Metazoa; phylum Chordata; class Mammalia; order Dermoptera; family Cynocephalidae; genus Galeopterus; species Galeopterus variegatus. Next base: position 1,492,659 of record NW_007726132.1, on the reverse strand, counting down.
CCACACTCTTCTAGGATCAGTCTTTCTTTTTTTCTGATTGCTGCAAGAAGAAGCAGTTTTGTCCTACAAAGCCATGTGCCAGGCCTGACTGCAATCTCTTGGGCATCTTTCTTTTCACCCCCCCCCATCCCCACCTTGTGGCCAAGAGAAGAAAAGCATCCATGGTTTTCCTAAATACGCCCACATGCCCAACAAGTAGTAGTGTGGATACTGTGTGTGTATATATTGGGATGAGAAGCAACTTCAGTCACATTCTTCTCCCCCAAAATTGACAACTCACAAAAGCCTTGTGGTTGCAGGAGCAGGCTTACTCTCAAGCTCAGTGTAAACTTGAGCAGGGGACAGCCCAAATTCCTAAGAGACTGGGACCCATTCTCCCAGCATGATGTAAAGTCAGCCTGCTGGGCTCCAACTGCTCCATTCTTTGACCTGCAATGGGGCTGACGGTGCACTTTGGGGCTTTTTCAGGGCAGGACGGCCATAACTTCTTTCTTCTCTCCTTCTTGGGTTTCAAGTTTAGTACTCATCAAAGAAAAGGGGGTCAACGTGGTACCTCGACAGGTCATATAACTCTAGCCATCCTTTAGAACCTTGCAGTGAAAACTAAGAGGCATCTTCCAGCTTGAAGACCAACCTTTGCCTCCTCTTTCTCTGAACTCCCATGCAATTCATGCTCTCCTGAAGGTCAGGCTTTTTTGCCCAGAAGTTTCTTTGCACACACAAAAATGCAGCAAGTGCTGCATGAATGCCGTTAGGTTGGAATAATAACAGAAGCCCATGCTGACCCTCCCAACAGTGATGAGCAAGCATGTGCTCTTCTCGAAAGCTCGGGGCTGGCTTAGTCCAACGCTTACCGTGAGAGTTGTCATAGGTTAAATGGCCACCTCCACCTGTGAAGGGAAGAGGACACATTCGTGTGCTTATTCAGAAGATCTCATACAGTGCCTCCTATTGCCATGCACTGTGGAGAGGCTGGGGATGGGACAGAGAGCACAGCACATGGAAGTCCCTGTTTGCACAGAATTTGCATTCTAGTGGGGGAACAGGGCAGACTGTGAGCATGAGAAAGGGGGGATGTGAATGCACATGCCTTTTCCAATGGTGCTTAGTTGAATATGGGATAGTGAGGGGAGACAGGAATGCAGCTTTTGAGTTCAGAGTGGGGGAATATTCACACATACACATACATGTGCAACACATGCATGCAAATACATGAGCACATATGCACACACACACACACCACACAAACATGCACATGTGTGTGCTCACCCATGAATGTATATACACACATGCAACACAAAAACATGTGTGCAACATGCACATGTACATGCAACATGCAGGCAGAAAAGATTTACTCTCAACACATTTGCACACATTCACATATGTACATATCCACACACATGAAACACATGCACACGTGTGTGCTCATGCACAAATGCATGCATGTACAGAACTCATACATGCACACACGAGCATGTACACACAAGCACATGCATGCATGTATGCATGCACATCAGAGAGTGCAAACACTTATAAATGTGCACACATCATTGAGCACACATGCACACATGTGCATGTTTATGTGCACACTTGCATATGTTCATGAATACATGAAATCCATGTGCAATCATGCAACACAAGCACACACCCACATGCACATGTCCACACACATGCACATATTCACATAAACACAGGTGCATGCATACACCAATAAGTACATATTTAATGCACATACATGTACAACCTGCACATATAAATGTAACACAAGCATACCTGTGCACACGTGCATAACTCACGCACATGAATATACATGGGTGCACACACAAACATATGTGTAGATATAAACAACATGCATGTGAGCACGCACACAGAATCCATGTGCACAAACACATGCATGCACACACAGGCACACACAAATGTAACACAAGTGCACACATGCAAACATACACATGCACACATACACAAGCAACCCATATGCATGTGCACACAAACACACAATCTACATACACACAGTCACACAAAATTTGCATACATGTGTGCATGCACACACACGAACACATGCATAGATGTGTCCACACACAATATTCACTGGCACTCCTGTGTACAAACACACAGGCATACATGCATGCACACACATGCACAGTCACACACCTGTGCGCACACAGTGACACCCGTAAGTGGACTATTATTCCCTTCAAGAAAATAAGGCAGGAAGGCATGCAAGACCTCTCTGTCAGCACATGCGTTAGAGGCCAATCAGTTGCCATTCAGGAGACAATAGCACCAGCTCCCCACTGGTGCCCAGCTGGGTATTAGTTCCCCGTGGATGGAGAGTGTCTCCTCACACACCCTGTAGGACGGAATTCCTTTACCATAAGTATTTCCATAGCGAGAGTCGGGTCTATAGCCCCCTCTACCTGCAGAGTAGAAAAGAGCCATGAAATGCAGGATAACCCTCTGGAAGTCTGTGTGATCTCACAGAAGGAAGCAAGCAGGCAAATCTGAAGGAGGATGCCATGAAAGGTGGTGGAGACACCAGCTAGGCTCTCCAGGTGTGTGGAAAGGGGAACTGTTGAGCGAGGTCGCGTCTGACCCCACAGAGACCCTGAGCAGGCTGGCAACTGAGGCACAACCCCCAAAAGCTGTGATCCCAACTTTGACAAGCAAACGCATTTTCTTTGGAGTCAAATGCAAACCACATCCAATGTGGGTAGAAAAAACAATGGTATGAAAACACAGGCAATACACAGCAGCCATAGCACACGAACAGCAAAAGAGATTTCTCTGCTCCTTCTTATGTCTTGAGAGCAATTTCCAAAGACAGTCTTGAAGTTAAAAAAATAAAATGCTTGGCACTGATTTTGAAGTGGAACAATTTGTGTGGGTATTATTTAAATACGAGGAATAATTTAATAAGTGCCTCGTCGAAAAGGATGGTGAGTGGCAGGGGCTGAATCATGCTCCCCCTCCCCAAAATCATAGGTTGAAACTCTAGCCCCCAGGACCTCAGAATGTGATGGTATTTGGAAACAAGGTCTTTAAAGAGGTGATTAAGGTAAAATGAGGTCATTAGGGTGGGCCCTAATCAAATAGGACTCGTGTCCTTATAAGAGGAGATTAGGACACAGACATGCACAGAGGGACGACCATGTGAGGATTCAGGGAGAAGACGCCGTCTACAAGCCGAGGAGAGAGGACTCAGGAGAAACCAGCCCTGCCACGCCTGGATCTCAGACTTCCAGCCTCCAGGACTGGGAGAGAATAAATGTCTCTTGTTTAAGCTGCCCAGGGTGTGGGACTTTGTTATGTCAGCCCTGAGCAGACTCATACAGTGGGTATTCAACCCTCCAGCATTTAGAAAAGATGATTGAAACATTTTCACCCCATAATCAGGCAGGAGGACAGACTTAGGGTTCATGCTTTCCCTCGGCACTCTGCATGAGGCAGGAACACGCTGAACACGTTTTACCACCTTCAGGGAGAAGCTGGGTGTCTCCCCCAACTGCCCTGGCCAAAACCCAAACACCTCAGTGCTAATCCAAAGGCAGATGCATACCCTTGTCGCATTCAGGGCCAGAGAGCTGGGAGGTCCAGACAGGGATAGGAGGGGGTGGTCTTCTGCACAGGCAGACTGGAAATTAAAACCTGTGCCCCCAAACCCAAAGCTGGGATGTAGCTCATGAGCTCCAGATGGGCCTTGCCCAGCTGCTGTTTGTACCTGGCTCTGGTACTGAGGCCTGAGGCCTGAGGGATGAAACGGCCTCCTGACTGGTGAACTTTAATCCACGTGGGGAGCCAGACGACGTGATGGGAACCCCTCCCTGATTTCCTGGGAAAGCAGGAAACTAGCCAGGGCTCCCAGGAGCCACGGGATGATTCGTTTCCTGCTAACTTATGACTATGGCAAAGAACGAGAGAACACGCTCCAGAAAGGCTCCGCACCTTTCACCGAAGGTGAATTTTCAGACAACCATGCATGGAGTAACCATGCATGCATCATTCTCATGCTGTGGGGATGTGGGATATCTAATAAATAAATCTCTAAGTAGTCTTGTGGTCCTTTGCTCTGTTGCTTCCACCTAAACAAAGGCGTGCACGTGAATGCACATGCATGTGTGTGTGTGTGTGTGCGTGTGTGCATGCATGTGTGCATGTGTGTGTGTGTCACTGCACCTGGGTTCCTAGAGAACAGAAACAGGACAACCCAGAATGGAGAGAGATCAGAAGACCGGGCACCAGCAAGAGAGCTCCACTCACCCAAGACCCCCAGCTAGAAGGCATAGGGTGGAATGCAGCTGGGAGTCATAAAAATGCTACCCTCTCCCACCTCTATGGCCACCACCCTGCACCCAGGTCTGGAAATACCATGACTGTTTCCGTAGCCATCGTAATTAGGGTAGCCGCCGCCTCCTCCTGTTGGAGAGAAAAAGTGGAGTTGGGAAACATCCAGACAGCTGAACGTGGGGTTTCCAGCAGGCGACTGTCTGCGTGTCTGGCTCTCTGGTCATGGCACCAAAGCCGTACGAACCAGTCACCCTCAAGAGACCCCCCACCCTATGGCCACCAGAACACCACTGAGGGTGGCCCTCCAATATTACATCTTCTGCATGGGGAAACTCGCACCAAACCTGAGCTCTCTCTATCAAAAGTTCTTTGTCCTCACAGAAGAAACATTTACCCCAAGGTCTCCAAACACATGCTCCCATGCCTCCTACAGGGGAACTTTAGTGGGATCAGCCACTCCAATCCACAATTGCCTGGATAACAGGGACGACCCCACAGATGAATCCAAACATAAATGCTCTTAATTCCCCTTTATTAAGAACTATTTTTTTTTCTGATCACTATTGCAATAAATTCCAAGACAAAGAGATTTATTTATTGCATGTAAGCATCATGGAAAAGATTTCCTGACACAACCTGCTTGTCCACTTTTGCAAGGTATCAGGGACAAGTCCTGTACCTCTTTGAAAATAAAATAGAAATATACAGACTAGAAACCTCTCGTGCTTGAAAATAAAGCTATGAATGCTACACACTTCAGCACTGCATGTCTCTCTGTCTCCTATTGTCTGTATATTTATTTGTATATGAAAGATTCTTTGTAGGCATTCAAGCTCCAATTATAATGGAAACTTTATCCCAAAAGTTATACATAAAGTTTTATATGTAATCTGTGTGTATAAAGATATGCATACATATCTTAATCTGTATATATACACACACACACCTAAAAGTATATATGTTATGTATATATAAAAACATATAAATATACACATATATGAAGAAATACATGTACATATATAAAGGTTTAATATATGTGTGTGTATAAATGGTATGTATATACACACATGAAATATATACACATAGCAATGTATACAAAAGACATTTATATACACATATGTTAATATATACATACATATATAAAGGTAGACATAGACATATAAAGATATTCATATATAAAGGTATGTACTTTATATACTGTATATATAAAGGTGTACAAAATCTTTAAATAGTTCACGGAAGAATTTGCATTTTCTTTTAATTCAGTTTTTTCATGAACTTTTGGAAGTATGCTTGTATTTATAACACAAATACATAAAATATATATAAAATTATTTATATACATATATAAAAAGCACAAGGATCCTTATAAATATAATGATATATACATGCATATATAAAGGTATATATTCCTGTATATATAAAGGTATGCATGCACACACATATAAAATATATATGCACATAAATAAAGGTTATATGTATATATATAAAGACTGATAGGGCCCAACCCCTGGCTCACTCCAGAGAGCGCGGCACTGGGAGCGCAGTGGTGCTGGGAGTGCCGAGGCCACAGGTTCGGATCCTATATAGGGATGGCCAGTGCGCTCACTGGCTGAGCGTGGTGCGGGTGACACCAAGCCAAGGGTTCCGATCCCCTTACCAGTCACAAAGAAAGAAAAAAAAAGACTGGTATGTACATATATAAAGATATATATATATGCACAAATATATACACATATATAAATATGTATATATAGTGATATAAATATGTATGTACACAAAGGTACTTCAAAAAGTCTGTGGAAAAATAAAATTAAAAGATAATATAGATCTTTCCACGAACGTTATAAAGAACCCTCGTATAAAGGTGTATATATACACACACATATAAAGATTTATAAGTGTGCATATATACAGACTTGTCTATAAACATGCATACATAAATATGTTTATATACCAAAGAATATATAAAAATATATACACATAGATATATAGAGACATATATATAAAGGTATCTACAGACACTTAAAGATTTATAAGTATGTATAAATATATGAAGACATGTCAATACACGTATATAAAGATGTTTATATACATAAGAGTATATAAAAGTATACTTATATATATATATAAATGTATACACACACATAAAGATTGAAAAGATGCACATATATAAAGACATGTCTATACACATGCATAACACACCCTCACACCTATGTAAGTTTATAGGGAAATGGCCACAAATTTTTTAATGGAATCTTTAGGTTCATCTGTCCCATTTCCAGCTTCTGTTTCGTCCCTAACCTCATGACATGGACAGGTCCACAGACCACACACCCCAGATGCAGCCATGGGAACTTCTCTGCCGTCACCAGCATCATCCCACCTTCTGCCCTCTGCCGACTATGCCCAGACCACCCCCTCTGGGCAAAGCCACATGGCCAGAGCAGCCCCACACATACCTGCAGGTGGCCTGGGCTTGGGCCTGGGCGGGTAGCGTCCATCATCACGGTCCACATCGTTATAGTAACCTGCAGAGCGGAGCACACCCCATTCTGTCATGTCCTCCCCAAAGACCTGCTTCTAACCCATGTCCTTGTTAGGGACCGCAGGCAGTTTACATAGAAGAGTGTTCTGCCCCAGCTGGCTCATTCCAGGGTGTTCACGGACACCAGGAACCAAATTCCAGGTGTCCTGGAGGCAGAAAGGGTGGGCTGTCCGTGCTGCCCCGGGGACGTGTGTTTTGAGAACAGATCAGCCTGCAAGGGGACCTCATGTTGTGGGTGTCTGCACATCTCCCCAAGGTATCTCCTGCCCAAAGCCTTCCTCAGGGCTGAGATAAAGCTCAAGATCTGGTGTCGACATGGGGCCTGGACCCCTCTCCCTCAAAGTGCCCCCTCTCTCAATCCCCTGCCTTTACTCTATTCCTGGAAGGCCCCGGCTGCTCCCAGCTCATGGGCCTTTGCGTGTCCCATGCTCTCTACTCCGTCCTGGCCTTTCTTCCTGCTCAACCCCTTGTTATAACCACCTGCACCCTGGACAGAGCCAACATCACCTCCCACCACAGCCCCGTCTGGCCCTGCCTTCCTCCCTGGCCAGTCATCTGCCCTGGACCCTCTTCATATGCAAAATAAAACCCACATCCCTGTGGGAGGCTGGAAGGAGAGCCCGGAAGGAGAGACGTCCTGTCCTGACACCTCTTCTGCTGCATCAACCAGCACCTCCTTCTGAAGTTTCTCCTTCAACATATGCACCCTCCTGCCCCCAGCCTTGGCTAATTCCCTGGCCACGATCTCAGCTCCCTGGATGCCCACAACCCCTTCTCCTTCTTTCCTTTCGAGTCCCTGTCTGCCACAGCCCCAGTCCCCGTCTCTCTCGGCACCCCAGTGCCAGGACTCAGGAAGGCAAGTCCTAGAGAGTTCAGAGTTTAAAAGTCCTCCACAGGCACTACCAACCCTCAGAGAGTTATACACATCAGTCCCTTCATTCCTGCTCTATTCTGTTTGAGGTGTGAGACCGTCTTTCCTCCTCAAGAGCCAGACATGCTCCTGCAAGGGCATCGTCCCACCTGCTTGGCCAGAGCTTTCTCAATAACCTGCCAACGCTGATTTCCAAGCCTCATTTCCTAAGATATCCTTTGGTCCCCTGACAAAGTTCTTTCTGGGGAATTCACCTGCCCCCCTGCCTTCTCATGGCATGTGTCATAGTCTGAGCTACTGGGGCCCTAATGAAATACAAGGTGACCTTCTCATGGTTTGTGAATCTGATTATTCAGTCTCAGACTCTTTTATCTCCAAGCTTGGTCTAATGAAGATAATTTGGTCTTTGTATGTCTCTAAGAAACCTTGAAGACATGTACCACTGTCAGTCCAGGATGAAAAAACATGCTGGTGGGGTGTATTTAAACTGTGAAATGCAAAAGGCAGAGCATGGTTGTTCTGCTTTGCTTTGGTGTGGATCATGCCAAAGCCTCAGCAAAGCCTCTCCAGAGCTCTGGGGACACACGTGTCCTGCAGTAGAACAAACCTGTGAGGCCAAAGACATAGTAGTACCTAGTAGATTAAATGCAAGGCTCTGTGGAGTTCAAGAGATCTATTGCACCTGCTGAACTAAAACATCTTTGAGTGGGAAGCATCCCAGATAAACACCCTTAATTCATGTTTTGCTGGATGCATGCTGGGGATCAGAAGACAACGAGCCTTCAGGGGTGGAGGGCAAATGGATTTGAAGTTCTGTACCCTGACAAAGAGATTTAAGGGCTAGTCCTACATTGCTGAATGAACTGTTTGCCCGTTTGGACTCTGGCACTAATCATGGGACAGATCTTTACCCACCCGGCTCCTGGTATAGCTTCTGGAAATGGCGACGTAGCATTTAATGGCGGACAAACCTCCACGCCTGGGTGAAATTCTCACTATCATTAAAGAAATAAGCTGACAGCATTGTGTGGCAGTGTGTATATGAAAATATCAAATGTTTCAGACAGAGCAGAGGAACGTAGAGGACGGGTGGCTGGAGACAGGTGGGTGGACAGGGACCTAAGTTTTGCATAAGGAGGTCCATTCTTGGAGACGGAGATTTGCAAGAGGTGGGGAGGTGGGAAAAGGGGGCAGCATGTTTTCTGAAGAAAGAGCACAAATCATTAGTTACAAGACCTGAAGGAAATGGCATCTGGGCACATCCGAAGGTTGGTTAGTTGAGTATTGTGATGAGTGCATCGGACCCTAGAAAAGCAACAGCATCCAAGCAACATCCAGAGACAGAGAGAATTGGAGTCAGGGCAAATCCTGACTGCCAAAGCAGATAGGAAGGACACCAGGTGTATTTTAGCTTTCACTAGCATCCCTGCAAATGTCCTCACACATTTGCCCAGCAGTAGAGTCATAGAGTCTCTTCCACCTTAAAGGACCGCCATCCCTTTCCTGAATGGTCTGCTCATCGATCCATGGTGAGACTCGATTTCCAACACTGAGACAGGAGATGCTTTACGAACACAGGCACAGTGACCCCAAATAGCTCTTGAAAATGAAATCAAAAATCAACAGGACACTCAAAACGAAAACCAACAAAGCACAAAGAAATGAGTGTCTTCCTCCATCATAACGTGAAACGTCCTCAAGTGAATTGTACTTTCAGTCAATTATGCCGAAAAAAAATAAAATAAAATAAATAAAATATATTTGCCATCAACATACTGAAACCTCAGGAGCTGGTTGGTAGCAGAACTTGCAAAATCACCTCTGTGCCTTTCAAAAGCAATTGGCATTTCACCATCAAAGTTAGAGTTTTACGTCATTAAATATAAAAGTTGCATGCAAACACTGCTGAAATAGATCTTAACGTTCATTACGTTTACCTCCACTATTGCCAGGATTTCCAGGCTGCGGGTGAGGGTGGGGTTTTGGCCTTGGGTAGATATCTGTTGGAAAATAACTTGGTGTCATAATAATGACATCTTTCATGCATGAACGATCTCTACATAAGAATACCGAAATACACACAAAAATTTTTAAAAAGATATTATGGTATATTTATGTCTGATGCTCATAGTTTTTGTAGAGCCTGTTAATTGTGCAACCAACATTTGCATTAATGCCTGAAAGAATAAAGTTTAAAAAAAAAATCATGTTCATTCCCAGAAGGTACTTCCCTGGTTCTTATGGCAAGAAGTCCATGGATCCCTGAAATTAATAGGGTAGATACTGTGCTGTGGATGTTTCAATGTTTAGGGATATTACAAATGCCAGAACTGTTTACAAAAGTCAGTCACCAATATTACAAAAAGAAATCATATCTTTTATAGTTTGTTATATAGTCCACCTTGGTTGCAAGTATTCTTTCATTTAAATTTTAAAAAAAAAAAAGGTTTCCTGCAATGCCCTTTGCCCACCCTTCAAACTTACCATGAGCTTCCCGCCCCAGGACCTTTGCACATGATATACTTCTGCCAGTATTTCCTTTCCACTGCCTATCTGTCACTTTACACACTCCGTACATATTTGAAAAACCCATTTGTTGCTTGGCAAAGTATCAACTCATTCCTCTTCTCTTAGCTTAAGTGTCCTTTGACCCTATTTAAACAGCTGAAATAAATCAATCAATGCAAGCTTTTTGTGCAACATCTGGTCTGTATCTCTGTTGCTTTGTGCAGCAGGACTGGAAACTGGATTTATGTTTCCATGACCTGCCACTCACGGCATCTGGAAGGTGCTCTCTGTGTTTGATTAAGAGAGAAATGACATTAATTTGGGGCAAAATGCAAGGACTCTGTGCTCAAAGTCCTTCTCCAAGACAGACATCTCAGGACACTAGAAGTCCATGCTGAGCACATGTGCTTCTCACTTCTTAAAAGAGACTCTCCTCTGATGTCATTAAGATGATACAAGTGTGGGAGATGGCAGAGCCTCGGGGACCAGACAAAGAAATCCAGACAGGACACTTGTGAGCTTTGGTTCATGAGGCAGGACGCACAGACCCAGAGCTCATGTGCTGCATATATGACTTGGCTCAGGGTGGCTCTGGGTGCCTCACTTCGACGTCACTCACTGCTTGCCCAAACCTTCGTCCCCTGTGAGCTCTCTCTTCTTCACCCACAGCCAGCACCTCTATTTGCCCAGATTCCTGGGTTTCTCCTGAGAGGTCTCTCTCCCTGGCCTGTAGATGCCGACTTCTCCCTATGACTTCGCATGGTCATCCCTCAGTGCATGTCTGTGTCCTAATTTGTTTTTATAAGGACACCAGTCCTATTGGATTAAGTTCCACCCTAGTGACCTCATTTTACCTTAATCATCTCTTTAAAGACCTCATCTCCAAATACCATCGCAGTCTGAGGTACTGGGGCTGAGTGTTTGAGCATACGAATTTGCAGGGGACACAATTCGGCCCATAACAATCATGAAATTCAAAGTGTGGGAGTTTTTCGAGAAGTACCTGTTGTTTCTGTGGGATCAGCAGGAAGGTTAGAAAGGTTTATTGCAAACCCCAGAGAGACACAGTACAGTAGACACTGGAGCGGACACTACCAGCCCCTTTATAACCACTTTGCTCTACTTTGTAAGCTGAAAACTAAATGCCTTGATTTTCCTGCCTCCTGTACAGCTAGGTTTGTTGAGCCCATCTGGTCAATGACATATTAATACCACAGCCTGGGTGGCTTAAAGAGCAGACATTTATTCTCTCATAGTCCTGGAGGTTGGAAGCCTGAGATAAAGGTGTGGCTGAAAGTCTGAGATCAAGGTGTGGCAGGGCTGGTTCCTCCTGAGTCCTCTCTCTTTGGCTTGTAGACCCTGTCTTCTCCCTGTGTCCTCACATGGTTGTCCCACTGTGTGTGTCTGTGTCCTAATCTCCTCTTCTTATGAGGACAGCAGTCCTGTTGGATTAAGACCCACCCTAGTGACCTCATTTTACCTTAATCACCTCTTTAAAGACCCTGTTTCCAAACACTGCCACAGTCTGAGTTCCTGAGAGTTAGAACTTCAACCAGTGAATTCTGGGGGACACAATTCAGCCCATGACAGCTTTCATTAAGCAGAATCCTCTCCTTATTACTTTCAAAACAGCATGGATGCAAGTGCTGGGGTCAGATGAGAGAATCAGACTAATACTGGGGTCTCTCCAGGGGGACAGGCACAGATAGGAAGAGGAAAGTTAACAGGAGGGCTGAAAAGTATAACAGGACCCCCAGGAGAAGCCATGAAAAATGAACTGAATCCAAGACGACACAGGCAGAAAAGAATCTGAGGTTCCCCTGAATCTAATTCTAAGGGAGGGACACCTCTGGGGCTTTGAAGACGCCAGTCACTGAGGGCAGATAGAGAACGTGGAAAGTCCTAGAACATTCCACCTGCAGGGCCTTTCTCTATGTAGCCCATCAGCAATCGCCTTCATTGTCCAACAGAATGTTCCAGAACACCCTGACTTGAAGGGAGTTTTCACGCTGCCTTCCAGGACTTTTCTTCCTTCTCAAGGTACGTATAGTGGAGTTTGGGCTAGCCTGAGCTGGTTTGGTCTAGCCTGGGTCAAGCACACAGTTTAGCGTGCAGTTCTGTTCCTACATCACAGTATTCATACAGTAGACCTCCTTATCTGAGGTTTTACTGTAGTTACTGGTGGCCAACTGCAATTCAAAAAACTATTATACTGAAAATTCTAGAAATAAATAATTCATAAGTTTAGCATGTTGAAACCTTGCACCATCTCTCTCCATCTGCCCCCGATGTGAATCATTCCTTCATTCAGCAGATCTGTGCTGTATACACTGCCTGCCCATTAATCACTTGGTAGTGGTCTGGGTCATCAAATCAACTGTCCTGGTATCTCAGCATTTGTGTTCAAGGAAACCTTACCTTAATTTTCTTATGGTGTATTGTTATAATTGCTGTTTTATTATTAGTTATTGCTGTTAATCTCTTTTTATACCTAATTTATAAATTAAGCTTTCTCATAGGTGTATATGTATAGGAAAAAAACACAATATATGTGTATATATAGGGTTTGGTACTCTCCATGGTTTCAGGATTCCATGGGGGTTCTTAGGACCTATCCCCTGCAGATAAGGGGATGGCTGTAATTAAGTTCTGTCTGACTTTATTTTTCCTCTTCTCTGGGTGTGTATGCTGAATTTGCTTCTTTTCTGCATCAAATACTCTAGGGTCTCACGTCCCATGCAAATGAATAATTCAGTACTGACATTCTAAAGGAATCCCACAGCTGGATTTAGGCACAGCCTGAAACCAAAACCAGAAAGCAACATTCTTCCTAACTGTGGCGTGAATCAGAAGATCCAGCTCTGAGTCACAGAGGGTCACCTCCCAAGCTTGAGCCTCCCCTGTCCCTCGGGGTCATGAGTCACTCAGGTTTGGGAAGTGCTAAGTGCCCAAACTCAGGATGACTCACGTTAAAGGATGGTTAGCATTTAAAGCTCTGGCAGTCCACACAGGGAAGTCCAGAGCAATTGGTTTAACCCAGAGTTCCCCAGATAGATTTGAGCAGGAATCACTTTCCATGAAGAATTTCCACTAGTGTTTTGCAGAACATCCAAGCTCTATGGGACAATAATTTTTAAAAGACCAGGACAGTATGTGAGAGAAGTTGACAGGATTGGAGATGTTAATAACACAAAGGAAAAAATCCAGGAAAAATTAACTAACACGGTTAACGTGACGTGTTGCTTTTCAATTTGGTATCATCTTTGTTGGGTCTTAGTCTTATTTTTAACGACTTCTTGTATGAGAAAATGAATTTCTGTTCGTGTGAAAGTGGCATGTTGGGACAGACTGAGCACACTGTTGAGCTGTTCAAAGCCAGAACTAGCTTCCAGGAAGCTTCCAGAAGTCTCACAACTTAGCTGGAGTCATGCTGCTCTGGCTAAATTTTAAGTTTTCAGGGTTGTTGAACAGCCAGTGTTCTTTGTTGTTGTGACTGTTGAGTTGCCTGTTCCTCAGTGGCCATGAAAGAAGCGTCTGCCGATGTTTTGGAAAAGTGGAGAAACTAAGACTAAATGATATAAAACACACAACTCAGGTGGGTGTTTTTGAATGGGAAAACCAACCTTATTTGGAACACTGAAAACACATTAGAAAACAATCTTGTCTTCCAGTCTTATTTGTTTTCTGTGACAACAGTGGGAATTGTCCTTTCAGTACATAGTTTTCAGGTGTCACAGCAAAGAGAGAATGAAATTGTTGGTATCGATCCAACCTCCTTGCTACCTGCTCGTTAGGAATGGAACTCAATGCCTGGCCAGGGGGGTATTATATACGTATTTCAAAAGCAGCCAAGCTAGCACGGCGAGTAAATAAAAGGCAAACTGCCTCAAACCGAATTTGAAAGGAATCTGAAAGGTCAGAAGCCTTACTTCCACTGTTGTCTGGATTTCCAGGCTGTGGGTGATAAGGTGGCTTCGGCTTTGGGTAGATATCTGCAGAGAAAAGGACATTGCGCTTTTAGACAAGAAAAACATCCTTCTCTCTGGAGCAGCCTATAAAACAAGCACATCAATATGATGATTAATTTTATGTTTTCTTCACACGTCCGCTCACAGTGTGTTCACAGACTATCATTGTCTGGCTAAAAAATTACTTAGCCACTAGACGTGAAACCTCAAAACCTATTTTTTTTTAAAGTTTCACTCTTGTTCCTAAAAGCTAATTTTCTTTATTAAAAAAAAAAAAAAAAAAAAAAAAAAACGGTGCTGTTGCCTGCAATTATAGTGGCAAGTACCCCAAAGGGAAATTTAAGAACGGCTGAAGAATAAATTTACCCGCAGTCCTGATGGGTGTTCTGATGGTCATACCAAAAACCCTGCTATCAATGTGAAAGTGCTCTCACTTCCAAGCTCATTAGCTTCCTAGCCTTTTAAGCACTATTAGCTTAAACAAATGATATGCTCTCAGTTAAAAATAAAATCAGAGAAAACATACAACCAAGAAGAAATTGTATTTCATGCTATTTGCGACTATTTTTTTTCTTTTCCAAATAGTAGATGCAGACTCACCAACCTCTTTTCCAGAGAAAAGGACTCAAATCCTATTCTAGAGTGGGCAGGTGCCTCTCTAAATGATTTTTAAAACATCTACCACACACGTACATATCCATCATCAATATACAGTTGCCTATGTTGCGTGTTTAAATAGATAACCCTGATTCTACCTGTTTCTTTTTTTAAAACTGTTTATTATATCTTTGAGATGCATTTATACTGGTGCCATAACTATCTTCTCAACACCTCCATCACCTAAGTTTCCCACAATGATCTCATTGAACATTTAACATCCTTTTTTCTTTTGCAAACAATGCTACAATCAGCTTTCACTGGCATGCTTTTCTGCTTGTGACCATGTGGGTGAGTTTTCACCGCTGTCTACCCTGAAAGCAGAATTGCAGGGGATATGTTATGTTATCATATTCAAATGTCCCCAAATGTCTCAGTCTTTTCTTTTCTTTTCTTTTTTTTTTTTTTTTTTTTTGCAGCTGGGCAGTCAGGGGATCTGAACCCGTGACCTTGGTGTGATAAGCCTGGGCTCTTTTTTTTTTTTTTTTTTTTTTTTTTTTTTTTTTTTTGCAGCTGGGCAGTCAGGGGATCTGAACCCGTGACCTTGGTGTGATAAGCCTGGGCTCTAACTAACTGAGCTAACTAGCCACCCCTCTTCAAGTCTCTGAACCATGTTATAATGCCACCAGCAATTTGTGAGATCTTTGGCTTTTTCAGATCGTCATTGCCAGAACTTTAATGGGCCTTTTGGTTTTTAATTTTACTTTTCATTGACAAATAATAATTGTATATATTTACGGGGTATGATGTGACTTATACATGGCCTTTATTATTAAGACCAATTGTTTAAACAATGGTTTAAATGCATGTGACCTTCACCATATTTTTTGTAATACATGTCTCTTTTGAGATGCTTCACAGACAGACTCTCCTTCTTTTAACCCTTGTTTGTCGGGTTTTTTTTGTTTGGTTTTTGGTAGGAGCTATCTATATATTTTATATACTAAACCCCTACTGGTTATATATGGGGCAAGTAGCCTCTCTCAACCAGCAACGTATCTTTTTAATTTTGGAGTATCTGCAGTCAAGAGTAATTATTACTATTTTAAAAACTTAGGCATATTCTGACTTACCCATTTTAAAGACACTGTGCTTTTTACATTTTATTTAACATAGTCTTTATAACCTTTTCTTCTATATTTCCAAAATACATTAAAGCGTTCCTGTTCACATTTTGGTTTATAAGCCACCTGGAGTTTGTTTTTAAGGATTACATGAGGTTGAAGTTTAATTATGCATTATTCACGAGAAAAACCAATTGTCCTAAGCTTGACTATGTCGAGTTGGTCTCTTTCCTTCATTTTCTGTAGTGACATGACCTGACAATTTAGTCCTGTCCTCTCCACTGGGAGAGAACCACGTGGCTATAGGGACACACATAGAGGCTATAACACAGCAGAACATTATTCATACGAAGTCCGCCATCACCCCCAGGTGTGGACTGAAGCATTGTTGGGGGGCAGAGGAGGAACAAAGGCTATCTTTAAAAATTAAAAAAAAAATTAATTGAGGTGAAATTCACATAACATAAAATTAACTCTTTTAAAGTGAACAATTCAGGGCATTTTCTGCACGCACAATACTGAAAAAAGACCACCTCTAGTTCTAGAACATTTTCTTCACCCCAAAAGGAGACCTTCACTTTCTGTCCCCATGGATTTGCCTATTCTGGATCTTTTCTATAAATGAAAACATACACTCTGTGGACTTTTGTAACTTTCTTCTCTCACTCAGCACAACGTCTTTGAGGTCCATCCACTTGGCAGCAGGTGTCAGTCCTTCATTTTTCAAGGCTAAATAATATCCTACCATATGGGTAGACCACATTTTGTTTATGCACTTAGTTGATGGACATGGGTTGTTTCCACATTTTGTCTATTATGAATGGTGCTGCTGTGAACATTCATGTAAACGTTTTTCTTTGGACACCTGTTTCCAATTCTTTGGGGCACAGACCTCGAAGTGGAATTGCTGGGTCCTGTGTTTAACTTTCTGAGGAACTGCCACACCATTTTTCTACAGTAGCTGCACCATGCTCTGCCCCCACAGCAGTGTAGAAGGGTTCCAATTCCCCCACACCCTCCCACCACCTATTTTTCATTTTTGGATTTTAGCTGTCTGCTGTGTGTTGATCGAAATGTGTCCCCCAAAGTCCATACACTAAAGCTTAGCCCCCACTGTGACTGTTAAGAGGGTGGGAAGTCCTATTATGGTGGTTGAACGGTGGGGCCTTGAAGAGGTGATTGGATTGTAGGACGATGCAGTAGTGAATGGGTTAATAATGGTGGTCAGGGGTGTCGTTTTGAGGGCTTTAGAAGGAGAGCACATGACAAGTTACTCTCTCTCTCTGCTCCACCATTTCTGCCATGTGAGACCCCTGCATTGATGTAAAGCCACCACCAAAGAAGACCCTCACCGAATGTGTTCCCCAGACTGTGGACTTCCCAGCCTCCAAAACTGTAAGCAATAAATTCCATTTTCTTACAAGTTACCCAGTCCCATGTATTATATTATAAGCAACAGAAATGGACTAATACACCATCTTAGTGGGTGTGAAGCATTATCTCACTGTGGTTTGCATTCACATTTCTGTAATGACTACAGTTTGCTTTTAACATCTGCTCAGTGGTTCATTTCTTGCACCTTGTTGGTGCACTCCACAACCCTGTAAAACATCCTCATCCATCCCTTCAAAAACATTGGTTCAAGGCTGTTGTTTCTGTTGTGCTCAGCCAGAGTCACTCACCTGAGTTTGGCTTCTTGGTGGGTTCTGTGAAAAAAAAAAAAAAAAGAGGGAGAAAATAAATTCAGTAAGTATCCAAGATGTATCAGCAGCACCAAGAAAGGCCCAGTGAAAAATAAAAAGAAAATGACAAAGCACAAATAAATAAATAAATAAGTGATATGAACACAAATTGCATTTAGTATTTGGGGAAAAACAAAAAGGAAGCACCCTCTAAACCTGTGCTCAGCAGTCTGCCTTGGGCATGTGTGGGTATCCACAGGTAGGTCAACATAGCCAAGAGCATCCAGCCCAGCTGGGCATGCACCTGTCGCCACGTGCATTAGCGAGGTGAGCCTCGTGTCTGCAGAGCTGCGGTCCATGGTGGTAGAAGAAGCAAAAGGAAAGACAGACAGAGGTTCCCTGCTTCTGGAATGATGCCTCCCCTCACTTTCTCTCATTAATTCATTTTATTAATTCAGCAAACATTTATTGAATGCCCACCAGTGTCAGAGAGTGTGCAAATGGGGACATCCACAGTCACACAAGCAGTCATGACACTATGAGGTCAGCATTTGGAGTGGATTGACTTAGACCCACCCCAAACTCCGTGAAGCTTGAATTGTGTCCCCCAAGTTTTATGTATCAGAAACTTGGCCCCCATTGTGACTATTAAGAGGGTGGGAAATCCTATTATGGTCATTGAAAGGTGGAGCCTTGAAGAGGTGATTGGATTGTAGGACCGTGCAGTAGTGAATGGATTAATAATGGTGGTCAGGGGTGCGGTTCTGAGGGCTTTAAAAGAAGAGACTGAAGGAAGAGGTTACTCTCTCTCTTTCTACTCCACCATTTCACAAGGTGATACCCTCCTGTCACTGATGCCACCACCAAGACCGTCACCAGAAGTGTTGCCTGGACTTTAAACTTCCGAGCCTCTGAACTGCAAGCAATACTTTCTGTTTTCTTTACAGGTCACCCGGTTCCAGGTATTTACATTATAAGCAACAGAAATTGACTAGGACAGCGTTCATGGGTGTGGATATCAGGTGGGGGGTACTCAGGGTGCAGAGCGTGGCCACCCTGCTCAGCGAACTTGGTGTGGGGTATGGGTGGGCAGACAGGGTGGCAGGAGGACAAGGAAGGGGGTGCAGGTGACCGTGGTTCCCATGTGTCCTGGATTCCTTCCCACAGGGAAGGGCTGTGGGTAAATGAGTGCATGTCTGCCCACCCATGGGGGGCTCTTAGGAAAATAACACAGCCATGAAGGTTCATTTTCAGACATTTGTGGTCATCTAGGTGAGCAATGAAAAGGCCTCAGTAGCTGGGTGGAAAGGAAATGCCTTTCAGTGATTTTTTTTTTTTTTACCCAGGTGAAATTCACACAGCACACACTAGTATTTTAAGTGAACAATACAGTGGCATTTAGTGCATTCACAATTTTATATAACCACCACTATCCAGTTCCAGAACATTCTCATCACCTCAATACCCAGTAGCAGTCACGCCTCATTTGTCCTCTCCCCAGCCCCTGACAACCACTAACCTGCTTTCTGTCTCTATGGATTTGCCTGTTCTGGACATTTTATATAAATGGAATCATACACGTTGTGGCCTTATGTGTCTGACTTCTTTCACGGAGCATCATGTTTTCAAAGTCCATCCACATTGGAGAAGGGGACCGGACCCTCCTCCAACAACCAGGCACACCTAGCCAGCACCTGGGGTCCTGCCCAGTGACCTGAGGTATGGAGCCAGGGACTGGACCCTCCTCCAACGACCAGGCACACCATGCCACTTCCTCAGGGCCTACCCGGGGACCCGGGGTATGGAGAAGGGGACTGGACCGCCCTCCCACAACCAGGCACACCATGTCAGTGCTTCAGGGCCTGCCCTGGGACCCAGGGCATGGAGAAGGGGACAGGACCTCTCTCCTACAACCAGACACACCACACCAGCCCCTTGGGGCCCACCCAGGGACCCAAGGCATGGAGACAGGGACCGGACCTCTCTTCTACAACCAGACACACCACACCAGCCCCCCCAAGTCATGGAGAAGGGGACTGGACCCCCCTCCCAACCAGGCACACTGCACCAGCACCTCGGGGCCTGCCCTGGGACCTGGGGCATGGAGAAGGGGACCAGACACACCACAGAAGTAGGCACACTGCCAGTGCCAAGTAGCATACTATACAGCACCTCCACGTGGGTGGCCCACCACAGCCACCACAATAACCATGGCTGCCCCGAAAGCAACTAGACACCACAACCACCATGCAGATGGTCCACCAGCCACTGGAGTGCATTGACACAAGGAAAGTCACCAGCAGAGACCAAAAAAAAGAAGAGGATGTCTCTTTCCACAAAGCCCATTTCAGAGTGACAGAAGAAGCAGCTGCTCTATGATAATATTGGGGGACCTGATCACATGTGTCAGCATTGGACAGATCATCTAGGCAACAAATCAACAGAGTAACCATTATCCTTTCAGAAGGAGAGAAGAAATCTAGGGCAATTAGAGGGGGGAGGGGGACGGAATGGGGGAAGGGAAGAGGTTGGACAAGGCACGTAAAGAATGATTGTGATTTGTAACAATACATATGCTAGTAATATTGATTTGATCAACATAGCTCATTGTTCAACCCCCAAAATATGTATAATTGATTTTGACTCAATAAATAAAATAAATTTTAAAAACACACACACACACACAAAGTGCATCCACATCGTAGCAGATGTCAGGGATTCATTCCTTTTCATGGCTGCATACTATTCCATTGGGTGAAGGAAAACATTGTGTTGCTCCATTCTCTAGTCAATGGGCATTTGGGTTGTGTCCAACTTTTGGTCACTGTGAACAGTGCTGCTAAGAACATGGGTACACGAATATCTGTTGGAGTCCTTGCTTCCTGCTTTCTTGGGTATCTACCCAGGAGTGGAATGTATGGGTCAGATTTCAATGCTTCTC
Source organism: Galeopterus variegatus (assembly GCF_000696425.1). NCBI lineage: Eukaryota > Metazoa > Chordata > Mammalia > Dermoptera > Cynocephalidae > Galeopterus > Galeopterus variegatus. Next base: position 1,472,136 of record NW_007726132.1, on the reverse strand, counting down.
TTCATCGGTGATGTATCTTAGGTTATTCTGCATCTGAGCCTACAGACCCACCCCTCTTTCACCGCTCATGACATTCCATTGCAACCACGCTTCTTTCTTCATTCAACCCAACTCCTAGTGATGCACACTTGGACTAAATTTTGGAGGAAAACTCTCAACGCCTCCAAAGTGGTCACCACCATATATTATCCTTCAACGTCAGCTCACAACCCACCTAGAAGGGGGAGGATTTAGCCTTCCACCTTTGCCAATCTGATGGAAGAAATGGCATGTCAATGTTCGGATAAGTCATTAGATTTTTCTATTGTACCAACAATAGTTTTGTATCTGCTCTGTCATGATGATTATTTGCAAAATCCTCAGTTAGTCTCACTGGAGGACAATTGGGAGAGAGATGATTTTGTACCATTTTATTGTAGCTTTTTAAGGATCATATCTGATCTGTATTCTCTCTTTCTCTAACCACCACCCTTGTTTAACTGCATTGGGTGACCAGTTGTCCATAAATGCCAAAACCCCATAATTCTTCCTATGGGTACATGAGTGTTTGGTTTTCTTTCAAAAGGAATCCCTGGTCCCACTGAGCCTGCATCCAAACCAAACCCTTTCCTTTCTGTCATCCATACAGTTCTGAATACACCCGAATCCCAACTAGACTATAGGCCTTAAGCCAGACAATCTCAAGGTCTATTTTCAGCTTTCTGGTCAACTGGAAAGGTCCCAGCTGAACTCAAGGGTGGTGAAAAACACAGATGTGGGCATGTTTCAGGCAGTTAGTGCCCTTTAGGGAGAAAGCTAGCAGCTGTGTGAGGGCAGGTGGCTAGAGATCCCAATCTGAAAAAGGGGAGGCAGAAGGCTCTAGAAGTGAGTTTGATTTTGTTGACGGAAGTCAGGGTGTGGGACAACAAGGGACAGGAACTAAAATTTAAGGAAAGCACATACTACCAGGGTATCCCCAAACCAGTGGTTTGGGTAGCACGGACCTAACAAGAAATGAGTCTGAACTACCCAATGAAGGGGACCTTGGCAATGGGACTTTTAGAGGGTGCTTAAGGATTAGTCTCAGCTGCCTGCAATCTTGTATGGAGACCAGAGATCTCCATACCAAGGAATCTCAAATACTGGTCCAACCCAACCCGAAAGCAACTGTGAAACTGACTCTTTCAGACACCAGCTGAAAAGGCAAAGCTCACATCGAAATATTGTCACTTACCTGGGTCGTCGAGGGCGTCGGCTAAGTCAAAGTCTCCTTGACCTATTGGGAGCAAACAGGGCATAAGTCACATCATGACGGAAAGGTCAGGGTCCCACTTGTTCCCATCTGCGTGTTGTTTCCTTAAAGCCTGGGATTCCACTGGGCTCAGAGACCAACCCCACCATGAGCTATGTGGAACGTTCAATGTCCTGCAGAGTCAAACTCTCTCTCCTGGTCTCTCCAAATATTTGATCAGTCCAACCCCAAACCAATATCTTATCTTTCACAGCACACTAGTTACCCTTACCAAAGAGACATCGTAAGAAAGACTGCATTGCTCTCTTAGAGAAGAGAAGGACAGGTCTTCTAGAATCTCTCAGCTGCCTCTAGCTACCAAGCGGAACATGTATACGTTTTGGGAAATTTGTGAATCTGTGCATTCTGCAAACGTGTATGGATGGCTACCATGTGCTAGACACGCTGTTGCATGCAGGCAGGCCATGATAAAGGACAGTCCTCCCCAGTTCTTGAGGGCGGAGAGGTGGGTGAACACCCCCCAAGGCAGGTGCAAGGGGCAGTGGGCGGTTGTGTGAGCACCCCTGGAGGTCTTCCTGGAGGACAGGACAGGTGAGCTGTCTCAGGGGAGCTGGATTGCTCATCGGGAGACATGCTACCCCATGTGTAGGTTTAAGACCCTGTGGCTAGAATTCTGGGATATTTTCCTTTATTTGCGAAGACAGAAGGAATCTTGAATGCACATGTAACCACATGCTGCCCCTCGCTCTGGGGTTAGGGTCAGAAGCCAGGGCTGAGGGGAGGTTCACTCCTGTGCCTCAACTTCCCCAAAAGACATTCAAGAACATTCCAAACCAGGCCCTCCTCCCAGTGTTCAGAGGCTCAAAATATCTGTGTGCTCATGAGTTTCTGATGTACTAAAAATAATAAAGGGAAGTCTAGACAGAACCTGAAACTAGCTTTTGGCTTCCTTAACGACAACGCTAAAAGGCGTCTATGGACAAACAGACTGCTTGACGGGTGGGGGTTGCTGCTGGAGGTGATGAGATTGCTCTGGAATTAGGTAGAGGGATGTTTGCACAACACTGTAAAATAACTATAAAGAAAAAAAATTACTAAATTGTTCACTTTAAAATGATTAGAATGGTAAATTTTACGTCTTGTAAATTTTATCTCAATAAAAATATTTGAAAGCAAAGTTGGAAAAAAGTTACACCAAGCTCCTTTCCTGCCAGCTAAAGCCGTCCTTCCCATATGTTGCTTTTTTCTTTTCCATTTGCTGCCTCTAAAATGAGAAAAGCCAGCTCAGGAAACCTTTGAGATCCTGATCAGTTTGAGTCTCAACTTTTGATAACTTTCTTTTCCCAGCTTTATCGAGATCTAATTCACATCCTCTACAACTCACCCGTTTTTGTGAACAATTCAAGGGCATTCAGTGCATTCACAATATTCTGCAACCACCACCTCTATCTAGTTCCAGAACATTCTCATCTCCCCAAAAGGAGATCCCGTTCTCATTAGCAGTCCCTCCCCAACCCCTGGCAACCACTAGCCCGCTTTCTGCCTCTGTGGATTTGCCTGTCCTGGACATTTCATGCAATTGGTCTCGTATGTCTGCTGTCTGTCGCTGAGCGTGATGTGTTCAAGGTTCATCCACACCGTAGCGTGTGTCCAAGCCTCGTTCCTTTGCATGGCCGGGGAACTTTGAAGGAATCACCTTTCTAAACGCATTAGCTGCCTTCCTTGACTATCCCTCTCATAGCTTAGGGTTGTACATACCAGTGCCTTAGAGCATTTCCGGGCACTCCAGAATCCATCCTTCCTTCTGCCCACCCCAGGACATCGGCATTACAAACATGCATATTTCCCAAATGAGGAAGCTGAGGTTCTAGGAGGTTCAGGACAAGGCTGGTGCAGAGAGAGAATTTGCCCTTGGCCCCTTGGACAGCCTCATGCACAGCCACCAAGCCCTGTAAGGAGGCAGGGCCCCGGGGGGAACCAGGCCAGCCGTAGGCACCCAGTGCCCTCCCCTGGTCTGTCTGTGCTTGTTTTTGTTTGAGGGCATGGGGTCCCACAGACCCTACCATGGCCACGTGTGAAGGCGCCGAGGCTCCTTGCAGAGGAAGTGAGGGTCTGTCCGGAGGAGAGGGCACATCCCCCAGACAGGAGCCCCCCGAGTAAGGACAAAGCCAGAGATGCAGAGGGCAGGGGGACTCTGAGCTCAGGCTGCACCTGCAGCTGCCCCGGAGCGCAGACTGGACACTGGCAGGTAGTGGTACATTTGCAGGACACCCAGACAGCCATTTCTCTCAAACTCCTGGGGCCCCATGTCCTTTCTGGATGCTTGTCTTTGTTGCCAGGTCCCCTGTGGCTTGTCTTTTTGGAGGATCACCCAGCCCCTCTTTGCACCCTCTGGCTTTCTCGGTAACCTTGCCCAGGCTGCCCAGACAGGGCTGGGGGAACAGGGGGTGACATCAGCCTCCTGGATTCCTAAGGCATGTTCCTTCCAGGGCCCCCAAGCCAAGCACCTCAGCGATGCACACACCTCGGGAATTTGGATTCCAGTCACCCTTTACACTGTGCAAATAACTTTCACCATGTTACACCTTGGCACATCCCAGCAATTCCAGTCATCCTGTAAACAACTACGTCACAATCTCTGATCTGTGCCCTCATCCCAGCTACTCCCAGACATTGTCCCAGATAACCAAAGTCCTGTGTGTTATGTCCCCTCCTGGCCTCTCCTTTGCACCATATGTGGGCATGACCTGGGTGTTATCAGAAAAAACTCCAGGCTATCCATCTCCCTGTGGGATCCCTGGTGGCCAGCCTCAGCTGGAGGGGTGGTGCTGGAATATCTCTTGTGGATATGTGGGTGGGGAGGCACGGACAGCTCCAAGTATTTGGACATACCTAAGGGCTTCCCCATTCCAAGTCGTTCTGTGTCCCTTTTCAGCAGATTCCTTCCTTCAGCTTTGAGATGGTCCAGAAGACCATGGGGGTGGCAGGAGGTAGGGGTGTGCGTAGAGAAAGTCGAGCCTGGCGGTTTTAGGTTTTGTTTGGTTTTAGGAATTGCACTGCAGGCAGAAGTTGCTGTGAGCGTGACTCACACACACAGGGTGGTGTCGGTCTCGCCCAGACCTTGTTACATAAACCAGGCGGACTCCGGCCAGCGTCAGGCGGCCCAGGAACCAGAACAGTTTCCAGATCTGAATGACAGGCAGGGATTCACTTCACTGGCGCCCTCTCCTCTCCAGAGAGGCTGCCATGAAGACCATGCAGTGGGTAGCCCTGGGTTGGAGTTCACCGAGGTGGACGATGCCGATTCTGAGGTCTCAATCTCAGAGCAAGCTCATCACTTTTATGGGGCTTATTTTCTGCTGAGAATGTAAGACAGGACATTGGAACACGAGATCTGTTTCTGATTTGCTTAGCAAGCTCAGCGAGGTTTAATCAAGCCCTTGTGTTCTGGGCTCCCTAAACCCCCAAGCAGAAAGCAACCTCGCTCTGTTTTGTTCGGGGATTGCCTTGCTGGTTCTCTGTTGCTGGCATTGTGGGCAGGTGGGTTTAAAACCGCTTGCTCTGGGTTTAAAACTGCTCTCCCTTTCATGAGATCCCTGAAAAGGTTGTCATCGGGGGTCTTCAGAGAAAACCATCTGGAGTGGCTCATGGAGACATTCTTCTGTAGGGTGTGCTAACCAGACACCTCCCCAGTTTGAATTTCATCCCTGGGAGATTCTCAGAGGTTTCCTATTGGAATTTTTTTCCCCTGACAATTTTATGTTTGTTCAGGCCCACAAGTTAAATTGACTAACAGCAATTTTGCAAAGCAAGGAACACTTTTTGTTAGACTAAGTAGTCCCCCCTTATCTGCAGAGAAATGCATACCTTGAAACCTCATGTAGTTCCGGACCACATATATGTTTTTTCCTATATGTGCATGCCTACGATAAAGTTTAACTTATGCATTAGCACAGTAAGAGATTAATAGTAATGAATGATAAAACAGAAAACTATAAAAATACACTGCAATAAAAGGTATGTGAAAGTCGTGTCTTTCTCAAAATATCTTATTGTCCTATTCCTCGGATAAGCAAATATCTGAGAGCGAAACTGTCGATAAGGGGGGAGTATTCGTGATAAAAACGCAATGCCCGGGTGGTTGCGGGTGGGTAAAGGTCACCTGCCATCTGGCAATGGCTACACACGGAAGAGAGAAACAAACCCACCCTCAAGCTTCTGCTTCCCACCGACTTATTTGCTTCATCTAAAGGAGAAAATCAGCTCCAGGAAGACACAGAAAAAAAGAAAAACACGGGGACTGTCTAAAGCCCTGACACCGAACACAGCTATTGCCAGCAGAGTTTATACAGTGCTGAATCAAATCCGGGTCTTCTGCACCTGTCCTGTGACGTGCGACCACGCTGGTAAATGCAGACTTTTACTACTTTACTCTTCAAACCAATGTCTTTTTATTGGCATCCCCTTGAAAAACATCCATCCTTCCAAGCAAGCGTTTTCCAGTTCTTTGCATAGGAATTGAGCCGTTTCCTGTGAAGCGTGGGTTCCTTTAAACCTATCTGTCTGGGGTCAATGGCTGCTGATTGAGCCACTTTGTGAGTTTTAAATCTATGTGACCTTCCTGCCCTTGAAGAATCTCGCTGAGGGGACAGCGCTGGGAGTTCCCATAGCTGGCACGGGGACTCCAAAGGGAGAAAATCCAGATTTCCTTCAGGCAAGGCGAACGCTTGTTTTTCACTCTGGTTCAACAGTTTTAGAAAATACGTTCAGAAAACGTACAATAGCGACTCTTTCCCAGGATGGTGTGATTTACAGAGGGTAGAAAATAAAGCATATGGCTAGATAAGTAGTTTAGTTTAAAACAGAAAGCGAGAGGAAGCCTGCCCACATACACCGAGGACCTGTCCCGGGTGAGTTTAGGTTCATCACCTGCGGAGTTCCGCTTCCTCCCCTGGAACAGCTGAGCGACTGAATCCATCCTGCTCTCTAATTTTGCATGAGGTTTTTGTTTTCAGCAGGATTGCAAATATTACTACAGAGAGCTGGATTCTCACCCTCCACACCTCAACATGTGTATCCGGGGACTCTGTGACCTGAGAAAAATGTCATAAACTATCCAATGACACAACAGCAGACGGCATCTCCTAGAACAGCCTGTCCAAAGTGACACCTGCACATGGATCCCCAGGACGTGGGTGACACCACACTATGCTTCAGCAGGTCTAGGTGGGCCCAAGACATGGCATTTCTCACCAGCTCCAGGGGATGTCGAGGCTTCGGATCTATGAACTCTCATTTTGCAGGACACAAACTTGGTCTTTGTTTTCTGGGGCTTCCATAAAACAGAAACACAGACTGGGTGACTTAGACATCTGTTCTCTCCCCGTCCTGGAAACTGGAAGTCTGAGATCAAGGTGTGGCAGGGCTGGTTCCTCCTGAGGCCTCTCTCCTTGGCTTGTAGACACGTCTTCTCCCTGTGTCCCCACATGGTCGTCCCTCTGTGCATGTCTGTGTCCTAATCTCCTCCTCTTATAAGGACACCAGTCCTGTTGGATTAGGGCCTCCTGTAATGACCTCGTTTTGCCTTAATCACCTCTTTAAAGATCCCACTTCCAAATACAGTCACACCTGAGATACTAAGAGTTAGGACTTCACCAAATGAATTTCAGGGGAGGACACAGTTTCACCCATAATACACTTAACCCTCTGAGACATGATCCACTACAACGGAGCTGCTGATGGACACCTGGTGGAGTGCAAAGAATCTGGACATGGTAATCTGGAGAGCCTACCCTATCCCAGCTGTGTCACCTCTAGAAACCCACGCTGCTGCCCAGTGGCCATGCCATCCAGGCAGCCACCCCAGCCCTGTGCCTTGGGGTGAAAAGGAAAGACCCTTGGGCAGCGTCTTTTGAAGACAGCCGTTCACGGAGGGCTGGGTCCACAGGAGCACTCTTCTGTCAGCCTCAGGAGTCCCCACTCAGTGCCTCTCTGGCCCTGAAGGGCGTGAAAATCATTCCAGAATCTGGCTGCACACAGGCCTTGGACAAACAAGTCTGGGTGGGGCTAGGACTTTGAATTTTTCACCAGCTCCTGGGAGGATGCAGACACGGCTGACTTGGGGACCCCACTTTGAGAAGGTCACGATGTGAACAGCAATAACATCCTTTATCCTTAGGGTGATGTTACACCCTCCAGATTCCCAAAACTGCCCTTTTGAGGTTCCAGAAATCATCACCCCAAGGAGAGCAAGAGCCTCGGTTATGGGGGTGGGGGTCTTCCTACAAGCAAAGAGCTTCTGGCTGCCTGTTCTCATGGGCAGGAGGGGAGGGAGCGATCTTGGATGGACCCGGAATGAGCAGCTACAAATCTCCCACGTCGCTGTCTGCTGGTGCAGCTTCAGAGAGACCCTGTGAGTGACTCCGGGAAACACTAGAGGAATTGGTTCTGCTCCGGGTTTCCCATGCCCTGACAATGTCTTGTGTGGGGTGGGGGCTTTTGCTGACTTGCAGAGGAAACCACCCTTCATGTGAAGGTTTGACAGTCCTGGGACAGTCCTGATGTCCACTTCCCAAAAGTCCTGCAAGATCCCTGAAGATAGTGAGTTATGTTGCTATCTCCACCTGGAGACCTAAAAACTAGCAGCTCTGGGTGGGGGCTTCGGGCACCCCCCAGGTGATTCTGACATGCAGTGCAGAGGTGGGAAGGCACAGCCCTACACCAGGGGATCCCGAGCTTTCAAGGCACAGGAGAACTGCTGGAGGGCTGCTGGAGCTTCCAGCACCAGGATCACCTTGAGGAAGTTGGGGGGAAAGGGTGGGACTCTGCATTTTCACCCCATTCCCCAGCAATCCTGACGCCCACTGAGATCCCCACCCACCTCACCTGGAGTATCAGCACTTTGTCTAGATGGTGTTTTATTGCTATGACAAAGGTAAGACACAGAAAATAATTGGAAGGAAATATATTTTAGAGACCTCAGGAGGCATTTATCTAATTTTAAAAGAATGTTGTTTGGGTGAAATACACTATCTTGCTTTTTTGTTTTTTAATTTTGAGAATGATTTCCTTGGGGGTCATCAGGAAAAGTCACCTGAACTCTCTCAGCCGAATTCACTTTGCGGGAAGAGCCAAATGCTCGGTGCCTGTCAATCTTGGCTCTGAAGCGTTCAGTGATTTCTACAGTGGCTGTGCTCACTCTACAGGCAGTCACCCACACCCACCCCCAAGGCTGCAGCTTGGGAACAGGAAAATGGGAGCAGCATAAAGATTTTAATAGCATCACATAGTGCAACAGCATCAAACACATAAATATTTCTGAGGACATAGATGTGTGGGCCTGGGTAATGCTTCAAGGCAGAAAGACATTGCAGGCCCCCAGCCTCTCTCTAATGATCTACCAAGTTAGGCCCTTGGGCAGTGTAGTGGATTGAATTATGTTCCCCCAGAACTCATTGGAGCTTGAACTGTGTTCACCAAGTTTTATGTATTAGAAACTTAGCCCCCACAGTGACTGTTAAGAGGGTGCATAATCCTATTACGGTAATTGTAAGGTGGAGCCTTGAAGAGGTGATTGGATTGTAGGACCCTGCAGTAGTGACTGCATTAAAAATGGTGGTCAGGGGCGTGGTTCTGAGGGCTTTAAAACAAGAGTCAGTGGCCCTCTCTGCTTCCACCATTTTGCAATGTGAGACCCCCGGGTCACTGTCGCCACCACCAGATGAACTTTGGACTTCCTAGCCTCAGAAACTGTAAGCAATAAGCTTCATTTTTTTTTATAAATCACCCAGTTTCAGGTATTCTGTCAAAACAGACTAATACAGGCAGTGACTGCAGAAAAATAAAAACAGACCATAATGGGAATTCCGTGTGTGCACTTGGCCAGACTTTGGTGCCCAGTTGTTCAGTTAACACTCATCCCAATGATGCTAAGAAGGTATTTTTCAAATGTGATTAACACCAACATTCAGTTGACTTTAAGGTAAGGCTAGGGTCCTCGATAATGTGGGTGGGCTGTGTCCTATCAGTTGAAGGCCTTAAGAAAAAAAGACCAAGGTGTCCCAGAGGAGAATAAATTGGGCCTCAAGACTGCAACATAAGGATCATGCCTAACTTCACACCCTGTCCTGCCCTACAAATTTTATTTTATTTTATTTTATTTTTAAAAGATGACCGGTAAGGGGATCTTAACCCTTGACTTGGTATTGTCAGCACCACGCTCAGCCAGCGAGCTAACCGGCCATCACTATATGGGATCCGAACCCGGGGCCTTGGTGTTGTCAGCACCACACTCTCCCAAGTGAGCCACGGGCCGGCCCCTGCCCTACAAATTTTAGACTTGCCAGTTCCCATGTTGTATGAGCCAATTTTTTACAATAAGTATCACTCTTGATAGATTAGATAGATGGGTAATAGAAAAGTAGATAGATGATTGATAGGTATAGAATTAAGGTAGATAGATGATGGAGTTAGAGAAATAGGAAGGTAGAGATGATAGAGATGCATGGATATACATGGATAGATACACGTGGATAAATGATAGTATAGACAGAATGATCGATCTAGAGAGGTAGATGATAGGATAATACAGAGAGAGAGATGGATTTAGATATAGATATAGTTATGCAAGGATAGATAGATACAGATATATTCTATTGGTTCTATTTCTTTGGATATACATATTAATAAACAAAGGAAGAAGAAAATAAAAATGACCCCCACTCCACTGTGCAGAAAGCAGCACTGCTGCATTTTGGAGTCTATCTACGAGTATCTATCAATCTGTAGAAACAAACTATGCTTTTAACTTTCTGTATAAGATTTTGCCATGTAACAATGCACACGTCTTTGTAGCTGAGATGACAAATCCTGGTTTTTACACATGGTCTATCCCCTTTCTCCAGATGCTAGAATTCACACTCCACAGCAGGGTATCTCAGCCTCAGGATTGTGGCCATTTGAGCTGGAAATGTCTCTGGCAGGTTGAAGTGCTTGTGGCCTCTGAACCAGCAGTGAAAACCTCAGGAGATGAGAGGTGTCGTGGGGAGTCCCCTCTGCAGACGGTGCCCCAGGTTTCTACCCCCTGTCTGCCAATCTGAGAGCAGAAACACGGGGATAAAACTGGCCACTCGAAGGAAAGAGTAGTTGGGATCCCAGGAAGAGGAGGCATTACCTGGTCTCTGTGCTTGTCTGGTTGCTGCCTCCAATATGTACCAAATGTCTCCACACCAGGTGACAAGAAGTCATAGACTTTTTCTGATTGGCCTTGTCCTGGCCTCTCACTCTTCAGCGAGCTGACTGTTGAGTGCTGTGTCCCCGTTCAAGGGCCTCCCTATGGTACAGGATCCTACAACTGTGTTCTAACAATAAGAGATCCATTCAGATATGTCCTAGACAGCTCCTGCCTCCTTTCCTGTGCAGGAGTGTGACATTCTCAACTTGTCCCCTCTCCCTGGGTTAGAAGTTACCTGCTAGCACGTTCTTCACCACAGCACTAATGACACTTGGGACTGGACTATTCTCTGCCATGGGGGCTGTCCTGCGCATCACAGGATTTGAACAGCATCCCTAGTCGCCACCCACTAAATGCCAGCAGCAACCTCCACTCACCTGTGACAACCAAACTCGTTTCCAAACATTGAAAAATGTTCCTTGACAGGTAAGATTATCCCTGTGTGGTAAACCACTTTTATAGATAGATAGATAGGTGGATGGAAAGACAGACCAATAATAGATGATAGACAGGTGGATTGGTAGATATAGATAGACACCAGGTGATAGATAACAGGTCATGTAGATGGATGATAGAGACAGATAGATAAACAGGTAGGTAGGTAGGTAGGTAGGTAGATGGATGGAGGGATGGATGGATGGATGGATGGATGGACGGACGGACGGACGGACGGATGGAAGGATGGGTGGATGGGTGGACGGACGGACGGACGGATGGATGGACGGACAGACAGATGGATGGACAGACAGACAGGGTCTTCCACGGTAAGGCAGGAGTTCCTGACCTCAGCACTACTGACACTTGACATTTAGGACTGGATGAGTCTTTGCTGTGGGGAACTGTTGCCGGACATTGAACAGCGTCCCTGGGATCCAACCCCTCTGTGACAGTAGCACCCCACTCCCAGTTGTGTCAACAAAGAGACTCCAGATATTGCCAAGGGTCTCTCAGAGATCCAAGTCATAGCTGGACCATAGCATGTCTACCTAGGGGGTGTCACTTTAAGTCTGCATGTGAGGGATGCAATTTCATTTTTTATTAACTTTTTAATTTTTTTATTGAAACATAGTTGGTTGTACATGTCTATGACACACAGAGTTGAATATCAACACCTGTGCGCAATTGTGATGCTCAATCAGATAATTAGTATATTCAACATTATACGATGTAACCATTTTTCTTGGTCCTTTTCCAATTCGTCCCTTACCTTCCCCCACTTTCTTGCCTCTGGTAACCTCAATTCTGTTCTCTCCTTTTGAAAGTTTAATGTATCATTATGATCGTTGTTTCCTTTTCTTTCTTTCTTTCTTTTGTTTATTTTTTAGCTCCCACTTATTAGAGGACATTGCAGCATTTCTCTTTCTGTGCCTGGTTTATTTCACTTAATATAATTTTCTCTAAGTTCATCCATGTTGCTGTGAAGGGCAGAATTTTTTTTTTTTTTTTTTTTTTTTTGGCAGAGTAGTGTTCCATTGCGTATACATACCACATTTTCCTTATCCAGTCGTCCATTGATGAACATTTAGGTTGGTTCTAACTCTTGGCCATTGCAAATAGAGCTGTGATAGACATGGGAGTGCAGGTATCCCTTCAACATGATGATTTTCATTCTTTGGGGTATACACCCAGTAGTGGGATTGCTGGAACATACGGCAATTCTACCTGTAGTTGTTTGAGAAACCTCTGTACTGTTTTCCATAATGGCTGTGCTAATTTACAGTCCACCAACAGTGTAGGAGTGTTCCCCTTTCTCTGCATCCTCACCAGCTTTTATTATTCTCTGCCTTTTTGATAATAATTGGTCTATCTGGGGTGAGATGATATCTCGGTATGATTTTGATCTGCATCTCCCTGATGCTGAGTGATGTTGAGCATTTTCTCATGTGTCTGTTGGCCATTTGTACATCTTCATATGAGAAATGTCTATTCAGCTCCTTTGCCCATTTTTTAGCCAGATTACTTGTTATTTTATTGTTAAGTTTTTTGAATTCCTTGTATATTCTGGATACCAATCCTTTGACAGATGCACAGCTTGCAAATATTTTCTCCTATTCTGTAGTTTGTCTTTTCTCTCTGCGATTGTTTCTTTTGCTGTGCAGAAGCTTTTTAGTTTGATATAATCCCATTTTTTTATTTTTCCTTTTGTTTCCCATGCTTTTGGTGTCATATTCACAAAGTCTTTGCCAAGTCCTACATTCTGAAGTGCTTTCCCTCTGTTTTCTTTTAGGAGTTTTATAGTTTCAGGTCTTATTTTAAGTCTTTAATCTATTTTGAGTTGATTTTGGTATATAGTGAGAGGGGCAGGTCTAGTTTTATTCAAGAACATATGGATGTCCATTTTCCTTGACACTATTGAAGAGGCAGTCTTTTCCCCAGTATATGTTCTTGGTGACTTTGTAGAAGAAGATCGTTAGCTGTAAATAAGTAGGTTGATTTCTGGGTTCTATATTCTGTTCCATTGTTCTAAGTGTCTGTTTTTATGCCAGTACCATGCTGTTTTGATTACTGTAGCTTTGGAATATAATTTGAAGTCAGGTAATGTTATGCCTCTGGCTTTATTTATTTTATTTTATTGCTCAGGGTTGATTTGGCTATTCAGGGTCTTTTGTTTTTCCAAAAAACTGAAACAGAGGCCATTCTCCCACACTCATTCAATGAAGCTAGCATCACCCTGCTACCAAAACCAGACAAAGATACAACAACAAAAAGCAAACTACAGGCCAGTATCTGTGACGAATGTAGATGTAAAAATCCTCAACAAAATATTAGCAATCATAATACAGCTACACATCAAAAAACTTGCACACCACTATTAAGTAGGGTTCATCCCAGAGGTGCAAGGATTGTTCAGCAGATGCACATCAATAAATGTGATACATCACGTCAACAAAATTGAGGAAAATAACTATATGATTATCTCAACAGATACAGAGAAAAGCATTGTCAAAATTCAACATCCCTTCATGATAAAGACTTTCAGCAAATTAGGTATAGAAGGAGAGTGTCTCAACACAATAAAAGCTACATATGACAAATCCACTGTCAGTATTATTCTGAATGGGGACAAGCTGAAAGCTCTTCCCTTAAGAACAGGAACAGCACAAAGATGCCCACTCTCACCACTCCTATTTAACACAGTATTAGAGGTACAAGCCAGAGAAATCAGGCAAGAGAAAGAAAGGGCATCCAGATTGGAAAAGATGAAGTCAAATTGTCCCTGTTTGCAAATGACATGATATTATATATAGAACAGCCTAAAGACTCTATAAAAAAAAAAAAAAAAAAACCTCTTAGAGTAGATAAACAATCTCAGTAAAGTTGCAGGATACAAAATCAACAGGCAAAAATAAGTAGTACTTTTGTACTCCAACAACAGACTAGCAGAAAAAGAAATCAAGAAAGCACACCCATTTACAATAGTAACCAAAAAAGAAAAAAAAGAAAAACACCTAGGAATCAATTTAACCGAAGAGATAAAAGATCTCTACAGTAGGAACTACAAATCACTGCTGAAAGAGATTAAAGAGGATATAAAGAGATGGAAAGACACTCCATGCTCTTTGATCAGAAGAATTAACAGTGTGTAAATGTCTATACTACCCAAAGTGGTCTACAGTTTCAGTGCAATCCCCAGCAAAATACCAATGACATCTTCACAGAAATAGGATGATGCAATCTCAGTTGGGGACCACAGAGTAGCTGCCCCCCTGTGGCAAGGATCAGTGAGACTAAGCCCCAGCATAAACCAGATAGCTGGGTGTTCAATCATCATGTCTCAAAGGGAGCTCTGAACTGGTCTTCTAAAAGCTGATAAAACCAGCAATGAAGAACCAGAAATGGAAATCTCAATGGGCAGAGTATGAGGTACAGCTAAAGGCACCAGCTTGGGCATCCCCTATGGGCTTCTTAAAATGCAGTCTCTCAGCTCCTGAATGCCCCACTCACACCTACTGAATGAGGACCTCAAGGGGTGGGGTATGTGGGGGTTGGGGAGGAGGGAGTGTTTTTAATACTAGCTTTCTCCAAGATGATCACCTGCACATCAAAGATTAAGAATCCCTGCATGAAATTGCTGGGCAGGTACAACCAGCCCATGCTGGCATTATTTCTGATGGGCAAGGTGACAATGGGCTGGCTAAATGACCCATTTATAACTCTATTTCTACACCCTCAAATTTGTTACATCAAAGGACGTTTGGGGTGGGGGGATCATGAAGAAGGAGGTGAAATCAAGAGAAGTTCAACGGAGACCTGTGGGGTGAGGCTGGTATGGGATAGAGTCCTGTAGACCTACATGGTCTGGCATGATGCCTTAGGCAAGTATCACAACCTCTCCATATCCCAGTTCTTAGAAGCTGACTAAACAGTCTGTACAGCTGAATGCACCAATTCACATAAAAATAATATTTGCGGCACCTGACTTATCTTTACTCCGCAGGAAGTACTCAGAAACATTATGTGCTACCATTCAAAATGATAAGGAACTTTATGGTAGCTCCTGCTTATCCAGGGTTTTGCTTTTTGCCATTTCAGTTACCTGCAGTCCAACATGGCATGAAAATATTCAGTGGGAAATTCCAGAAATAAACAATTCATAAATTTTAAGTTGTGTGCTGCTCCGAGTATCCCGATGAAATCTCACACTATCCCACTGTCTCTCTACACCATAGGAAGAAGGGTGAATATAGTACAGTAAGGTACTGAAAGAGAGAGAGAGAGAGACCACATTTACATGACTTTCATTACAGTATATTGTTATAAGTGTTCTATTTTTATTAATTAGTGTTGTTAATCTCTTACCGTGACTGATTTATACATTTAAGCTTTATCATAGGTATGCAGGTACAGGAAAAAACACAGTGTACATATGGTTTTGTTCTATCTGCAGTTTCAGGTGTACACTGGGGGGTCTAGGAAGGTACCCCCCTCAGATAAGGAGGGGTCACTGTACTATTGTTTCTATTATGTTTGTTAATCTGTCTGCAGAAAATCAGCTCTATACAAAAGCACTTTGATTTTTTTTGTCACGCCTGATAAGTAAACATGAAGAATAGATGCAGAAGTGAATGTTGGACCCAGTATATATTGTGGATTCTTATGATTTTCTTTTTTCTCAATGAACCACACCTTGTACACCTCCCTCTGGGATTTCCTATTCAGATTCGTCACTTCTGGTTTTATCAGCTTTTAGAAGACCTGTTTCTGCCTCATGCTCACTCTAGCTTCTCCAGATTTGACAGTGAATACTAATTATATACCATGGAAATATGGAGCCACCAAATTATAAGCCCCTATTTATTACAAATAAAACCTTATTATTACAATCCTGTTTTAATATTTATAATAATGATATACATTATGTTAACCATAACAACACTTTGCTTTGTAGAAATCATCTCACCAGCCTCGCAGGATGTTTTGGGGATCCTGTGAATTTGCTCCATCTCCGGCTGGTGGTGCTTGGGGATATGAGGGGGTTATCTATGCATTTAACTCATTACCCAGGACTTGGGACATACTCGGCTCGTGCACGCACATCTTATTTACACAGAAGCACCCCAATCCAAATTTCTTTCCTGTTTCCCCTCAAACCTCCCCCAGGGAGTATGGGGGGGGGGGGGGTGCCGGCTGTTTGATGAAGGGACCGTTCTGGTTTTGGGGAGACAAGACTCAGTATAAAGCAGGGTGCTCACGGGAGTCTTCCCAGAGAGAGATGAAAGAGGGGAGCATGGCAGCCACCAGAGTCACGTGACCTCCAGCAATGCCATAAACTCTGCAGACAGCAAATCCCTCCTCTGCAAAATGGGATCATGTCATCTACCCTTTGATTCTGGACAGTGAACTACAGCTCAGATGCTGGAGCCAGCTTCCCAGGTCTGAATCCTGCCTCTGTATTTTCATCACACTCAATCAACAGTGTGGCCTTGGGCAAATGACTGAACCCATGGCTGCCTCAGTTTACCCATCTGTAAAAGGACATCAAGCCTGGCACCACCAGCACAGGGCCGAGTGAGAACCAACCTAGTTAATTCAGTGTGTAGGACGTATTGCTGTCATGAGAGGAACTTAGCACATCGTAAACATCTAATGCCACCTCCTTATTTCTTCTTTTATTTCGTAAAGAATGTTTGTTAAATGAACAACTAAGGTTCCCGTAAGTTTACAATGAACTGAACAGCCTAGCTGAATGAATTTGACATCTAATTATTTCTAAAGGATCGAATATGCTGTAAGCTGCAGAGGTTGAATTGCCTAAGGGAGTCTAATTAACCTCCGGTTCTTACTGCAATGAACTTAGCAAGAAGCATCAAGTTTCAGAAGTGTTTTTCCGGAGAGCTGGACTTGCTGCTGAAAATCTCCCACATCCTGCTTCAGAGCTCGCATCAACTTAGGAACCTACATCTCCCTACAAGTAGAAGCTACTGAATGCATTTCACGGTGGTCTACATTTTGGGTATGATCTAAAGACAACGTGGAGTAATAGAAAGATCTCGCTGAAGATCCTGGCTCCATCCAACTCCTACGTTAAGAACACCCACACCCTCAATCAGGATAAACAAGAAAAGCCTCCATACAAACATCTGAATGAAATCTTTTAACTCCTAACAGACAACACTTCCATTCTTAATGTTCCCCCAGATTCCTTTTCCACCCTCTCTAATTGCAATGTAGAAATGACCAAAGGAACTTATTCAATTACTGTTCAAATCCTACACTTTAGGGGTTCCTTAACTAGATCCTCCCAATGAACTAAAAATCCCAATCCTGGAGTCAGAGAGAGACAGGCTGCAAGCGCATATGGAAGTACTCAGAGTTAACATTTCATATAGCTTTAATTTGCAAAAAAGAACGACGGCATTTATGAAAATGTTTAATCATCCGAACCAATGCTGCCCTTTGGGCAAACTCCATCTTTGATAAACCATCCCGCAGGTTGAAAGTGTGTTTCCACTGTCTTTTTACCATATGAACATGGTCAGAACAAATATTTTAAATCAGAAACAAACCACATTGAATTCCCCACATGCCCAGTTGTGCTTAAATCATCAAGTAAAAGCAGGCCACGTTGTAAATGCGTGAGACACACACACATCCAAACCAGAAAACACAGTCAGTACCTAAGAGTTATTAGCTAGTATCCTGACTTTCCGAATCTCATTCCCACACCCAAAATCAGCTTTATTTTTACCTTTCTTTTTGCCTTCCAACCATCCATCACTCCAGTCGCTTTTCTAATCTTTTATGGCAAATGACAGCCATTTCCTTCCTAGAAACTCCTCTGGAAGGAGTCTTTTAAAGCAACATAAGAGAAGTCCACGCCCACCCAGCTCTCCCTCAAAGCAAAATGCTTACCTCGGACGTGCATCAAAAAACACAGGAACATGAGACAGGGGAGTCCCCACTGGGTCTCCATTGTTTTCTGCAGGACGACAGAACCCCAGCAGATACTTCAGACAAGCAGAACGGGTGATCCAGCTGCCACACCCTTCTCTTGTTGACTTCTGGTCTCCCAGCATAGAGGGAAGAGAAACAATGTCTTCAAGTGGAAAGTATGAGTTGAGCTACAATTCCTTTGCCAAAAAATAAATGAGCCCTGATCTCAGATTCCAAACTCCACAGCCAGGAACCCACAGGACAAGTGCATGCATGCTCGAGAACGTCCCCGGAGCGAGTCTTCCCGAGCTGTCACAGCCAATCTGCTCTGGCGAGGAGGAGGGAGAAACTGGGGCAGTCACCAAGTGCCAACGAGCATCCTGAGCTTCTGGAAGCCGACACACTGGCTCAGCAACTCTGCTCACTGTGGGTGTGGCAGCTGCAGCAATTTCAAAGGCATCAGCGAGGAATCCGGGGAGGGCACTGCCTGCCTGCGGACCTTCTCAACAACTGGTGCTCACAGCGGCAATACTAAGGTCAGACCCAGTGCAGGAATAATGCAAAGATCAGTGCCGAGACCTAAGTTCAATTCTTGGCTTTTGCAGCTAACAATCTCTGTGCCTTTAAAGACTCACTCATTTTTGTAGGTGGCAGAACAAACAGTCTGGACAGGGACAGTTGTGGAAGAAAAGTGGATGACCCCTGGCTCTCTGTTTCTTTCACCTGAGCCGCAGTAGAGGTGGTTGGAAGCCCCAAATTTGTTAATTCCAGGTTTTTCGCTTTCCTAGCATTTTCCATATTGGGTGAGTTTGTGCATTCATTCAACAAACATTCAATGCACACCGTTTCTGAGCCACATAGGGGGTAGGTGCCAGGTGTGCAGTGATGCAGAATAAAAAGGTGCTTACAAAGAAAAGACACAACCATTGAAACCAGACATGGTAGTGTCATATTACATGATGTGGGAATGCACTCTGAGCTCTTGGGGTTCCTGGGAGGTTCTAAACTCAGCTTGGTTTCAGAAAAGTCTTCTGTAGGGGGTGTTGATCCCACACTTATCTTAAAGGATGGGTAGGAAGAAGGGAGCAGGCTGGAAAGGATGGAGAATAGGGTGTAGGTGAGAAGTAGGAAGTGGGGAGCCCAGGACCATTGTGGGGGCCAACTCCAGGTGGTACCATGTACATTGTTAACCATTAGGGACTGAATGTTTGTGTCCCACTCAAATCCTTATGCTGAAATCCTAACTCCCAATGCAATGATACTCACAGGTGGGACCTTTGTGAGGTAATCAGGGTTAGATAAGGTCTTGAAGGTGAGACTCACATGACAGAATTAGTATCCTTATAAAAAGAGGAAGAGACCAGAGCATTTGTGCACTCTCTGTCTCTGTGTTTCTCAGCCATGTGTGAGAAGGTGGCTGTTTGCAAGCCAGGAAGTGAGTCCTCACCAGATACTGACCCTGCCATGACTTGATCTTTGACATCCAGCTTCCAGAACTGTGAGAAGACAAATGTCTAGTATTTAAGTCACCCATTCTATGACACTTTGTTATGGCAGTCCCAGCTTACTAAGAGACCAACTAGGACCAATTTTCTAGCCATGGATTTCTAGCCAATATTTGTCTCGTTCCTCAATGACATAGAGAAAAGACAAATTAGTCAACTTCAGTCTGACAGCATGTGATATTCTCCACATACTGGAAATTATATCTTCTCTACTAAACTGTTGTTTGTCCATGGAGGGACTGGAGGAGGGTGGATTTAAATTCTGTTGCACAATTAACAGAGCAATTTGCTGCTTTGTGGGCTACCAGAATAGAGCATGGATTTGCACCCACACTTATGGACTTCCACCCATTCTATTTTTATGCATCATCTATATCCCAAACCAAATTGGAATATATTGGAACGAAAACCCAGCCCAAATTTTGTGCTATTTGTATCTCATTTTGTTCTGTAGGAGAGTGAGCTATTGAAAGCATAAAACAGTGGAAGAATAACTATGGAAAGTCAGCTTCTGTCTGTTTCTTCTTTCCTGGGTCTGCAGGAGGGAAGCCAAGATTCTGAGCTCCTAAGACCAGGGCTCCTCTGACAACCAGGAAGGGATAGAAGGATTGGTTGAGGTTCAAGAACTCAGGGGTGGGGCGGGCTGTCTCAGCAGCTCACTGACAAAACAGCCTGATCCAAATAAATGAGATGTTTAAAGCAGCTGTGCTTCTGGGGTCAGAAAAGGGACAGTATCCTAACTTAGGTAGATGCAGAGGCCAGGAAAACTTCATGTTCTTAGTGTCCCGTCGTGTACCTGCTCAGCCTCAGAGGCCCTGGGGTCATAGGACCTACAGGAAAAGCAGATTCCCTTCCAGGAGAGCTGGACACAGCAGCTGCCAACTTCAGGGGGAAAAGAGGATATGACCTCCCTTTGTTTCACTTTTGTAATAGTTCTTGTTGCTGTTGTGACAATCAGAAAGGGAGTGGCTTACGTAAAGCACAAATTTCTTATCCTACAGTCCTGGAGGTCAGAAGTCCAGCATGGGTCCTACTGGGCTACATTCAAGGTGTCAGCAGGGCTGGCTGCTTCTGCAAGCTCCAGGAGACAATCTATTCCATTGCTTTTTGCAGCTCCTAGAGGCTGCCACACCCCTCGGCTTGTGGCCCCTTCTGCCATCTTCAAAGCAACACGGCATCTTGAAGTCTTTCTCTGAATTTGCTTCTCTCTATTTCTATCATCATATTGCTTTTTCTCTGACCCTAACTCTAGTTCTGTTCTCTTACAAGGACTCTCCTGATGAACGTGGTTTCACTCTGACAATCCAGAATAACCACCCTATTTCAAGATCCTTAACTTAATCACATTTGCCATGGAAAGTCACATATTCACACGTTCCAGGGATTAGGACATGGGCATCTTTAGGGACATTATTTTGTCTACCACATGGGGATTAGGATGTAGACATCTTTGGAGATATTGTTATATGTCTGGGGCCAAAGAGCCCAGTCATAGCCTGCCCAGGGTCATGAAGCCCTGCTAATAGCCTTCTCACACTAAAGATATAAATGCTGTGACCTTTCCACCATTTTCTCCTTCTTTCTGCTTGCACAGCCCTAGGCATAGATCACCGCTGCTTTGCTTTAGATAGCTGAGAAATGTTCCATTTCCCGGAACCATTTGCCCTGTGCTTTTTCCCAGAAAACATCTGCATACTTCCTTATCTGCTGATTCCCTCCTGCTGGCTATATAAGCTGTGACCTTCTGGCTAATAAACGAGACTTGATCAGAATACTGTCTTGTCTCCATTCCTCATGTCTCATGTCCCATCCAATTCCCACTCCCCCCTCCAGGGTCCTCATTGAATATCCCGCAGGTTGGGACATTTCTGGCGCCCAATGTGGGGCTCGAACCCACCACCCTGAGATTAAGAGTCTCATGCTCTACCGACTGAGCTGAGTCCCAATCACAATTTTCCAGTTGTACAACAAGAGAATTAGGACACGGACATGTTTGGGGGCCATTATTCTGTCTACAAAAAATAAGCACATTTATTAACATGAGGGATGACTTGTTCCCTGCTTATCTGTCTCACCTCCAGACTAGTGAGAGTGGGGAACTTCTGGTCAGGGCTGCATGAGCCTTCCTGGGGTTTTTACTGATGTTGGAGGTAGGGTCCAGGGGGCCAATAGTTGGCCTGCACCCAACCCATCCTCACCAAGTTCTTGACTCTGCAACAGGAAAGAATTCAAGGGCAGAGTCATAGTAGAAAGTGCTAACAGGTTTAATGCAATGAATAAGAGATACAGATTTCACAGAGAGTGTGCAGTCTAGCTGCAGAGACTGAGCAGGGCCCACACCAAGTTTAATACAAAAGTAAGAAATACATATTCAAAGTTCGGTACACAGTGCAGGCTGGCTCAAGAGACTGAGCATTTTCTCCCTGAAAGTAAGTTTGATTCCAAAAGAAATAAATACACACTCCACAGGCAGAGTGCAGGCTGGCTCCAGGAGAGTGAGCAATTTTGCCCCACCTTTTGCTGGGATTCAGCTTTTATAGTTACTCCATATAATGAATATTCAATTAAGGGGGTGGTTTCCAGTTATGTAACATTAGTTTTGCACATGCTCAGCTGCTCAGTTGGAGCACATTCACTGGCCAGATCCTGTCACATGTACCAGGCATCTTCAAGAATATTCTGTGCTCTCTGGCACCTCTACTGGAAGGTCATTCAGCTACCAGACTATAATAACACTTCTCTACTGAGCATGCACGGACGCTGGATTTCCACAAGCCAGTCCCCTGAGGTCTCAATTTCCTGGTGTTGGTGCTGAAAAGAGGTCTAATAAGCAACAGTAACTTTCCTCTAGGGGAAGGCCCAAAGGAGGGGCTTGGGACCTTGGGGAATAGCTTGTAAGCCAGGGGTGTGTCCTTTAACCTGATCCTAGGAAAGCTGAGCACCTCCTATATCATTACAACCCCAGGGACAGAGATGGAATGCTCGGAAGGACTGACCTGGGGCCTTTTTCCCCTAGATGCCTAGGGGTTTGTAGAAGCTTTCAAATGCTTTAGACCAGCACTGTCCACACAATGTTCAATGGAAATCCAAGAAGATGCTTTAAGAGCAAAGACTCCAATGGACTTGGAATAAAGTTCTCCTGGAGACTCCAAATACACATGGGCATGTTGAAGGCCCTGAAACATCCAGAAGTAAGTTTTAAAAAAAAGTTTAATTCTAAAGAACTGTTAAATGAATCCATTGATTTGCAGTGGATAAGAGTTTCTTTCTCAGCACAATTGTTTGTCTGTCTTAGCCAGCTCAGGCTGCTGTAACAAAATACCATAGTCAAGATGGCTTATGAACAACAGAATTTTTTTTCTGCTTTATTGCTCACAGTTCTTATAGGCTGGAAGTCCAATATCAAGGTGTGGCAGATTTGGTATCTGGTGAGGACCTGCTTCCTCATTCATAGATAGCACCTTCTTGCCATGTCCTCACATAGTGGAAGGGACAAGGGAGCTCTCTGGAGTCTTTTTAAAAGGTCACTAATCCCATTCATGAGGATCCACCCTCATGACCTTATCACCTCCCAAAGTCCCCACCTCCTAATACCATCACCTTGGGGGTTAGAATTTCAACACTTGAATTTTGAGGAGACACAAACATTCAGACCACATTAAGGGACTAAAAATCAGGACCATATAACATTTGACTTGGGCACGTAGGAAACATAGTGGAAAGGCATTGAGACCAAGCAAAGCAACAGGTGTGGACCTCTCCTGAGTGTGAGTACCAGGTCTGGGCTGGATGTGCTAGAGAATAAAATAATGACACATTGGGGCTCCATTTGCCAGTACTGCATGCTGTATAAAGATCATTGTTTTGCAAGCAGGGGGAGCAGTGTTGCTCTTTTAAACAGGGGAGGGTTAAGCTGAGATTCTTATGTGAAGATGAAACAGTGTTACTGGCGGAGAGGGTCTGGGGAGGTCAGATGCTGGGCCTCGACCCTGTCCTCTACCAGGTTCTTGACTCAGCTGCAGGAAAGAATTCAAGACCAGAGTCACAGTAGAAAGTGAAAGCAAGTTTAATTTAGAAAGAAAGATGCATATTTCAGAGGCAAAGTGAAGTATAATACATACTTCACAGGCTCAAGGGTAAGCACAGCTCTACCTTCTCCCCGGAATCAATTTTTATACTTGGCTATTCTATACATATTCATACTACCTAATGAATAATTAACTAAGAGGGTGTTTCCCAGTTATGTAACTCGTTATGTAACCTAACCTTTCATGTGCTCTGTTGGTCTCTTTAGACCATGCTCAGTAGTCACCTTCCAACATATACACCGAGAATTACTTAAAATATATTTGGTGCTCTCTAGTGCCCCCAGTGGAAGGTCATTCAAAGATAAACTCCTCTACTGAGCATGCTCAGCCACTGGAATTAATGTCTGTCTCCTGTGGTCTTGCTCTCTCTGTGTTGGTGCAAAAAACAGATGCAAGAGGCAACAGTAACTCAGGATTTAGAGCAGTGGCCAGAGTCCTAGGAGAGTCATTTGAGACCTAAGGGAGTGGCCTGAAACCCAAATCCAGGGAACTGAGCACCTCCTATCTGAAGGTGAGTTACAGACGGGGATACATTTGATGCAAGATCCTAGAGGTTGCTGCCATCATCCAGTAGAAGGTGATGGATGCAAAGATGGGTAAAGGGTAACCGTCATGAAGGCAGATTTTAAATATTCTTCCAAGAAATAAAACAACGGAATTGAAGACTGAGAACCAGGCATGGTGCCCCTCATTGAACCATTAAACAGACCTTCAGAGCACTTCTCTACAGACCCAGATAGATTTCAGTCAATGGCAGACAGTGGAGCTGTGATTCACATTCAGGCATCCTGAGTCCAAGGCTTGTGTCTTCAAAACTGCTGTCCTATTGGTGGTGAGCCCAATGTAGGCACCCAAAGTCATTCGTGGAGTTAAATGGAAGACATTGTATGATGGTGGCTGGTGAAGGAAGTGAGATGACCATTGGGTACTCAGCTTTGGTCTCAGGTGGGTGCCACTACCAGAGAGAGAGATGCCAAAAGGAGATGATTGTGTAAGAAGAGTGCTCATGGTCGGGACAGTGTGAGTTTGCTGTGATTAAAGGAGACCTCTGTGTCCTAGTTTCACGAGTATTCTTCACATTTAAAAGACCAGAGTTCACTCTTGTGTTCTTCATGTTAAGGCATAGAGCCTGCAGGTGAAACAAAGCTAACTCAGACTGCTGTCTGCTCTCAGGAAACTCGTGGCAGCTGGGATGAGTTTAACTGTGTCCCCACCCAAAAAAAATGTATGATGGAGTCCTAACACCCAGTGTCTCGGAAAGTAACTTTACTTGGAAACAGGTTTGTTGTAGATATGATTAGTTAAGATGATGTTATCCTGGATTAGGGTGGCCCTAAATCCAACGACAGGTGTCCTTATAAGAGACAGAAGAGGAGACACAAACGCAGAGGAGAAGCCACGTGAAGACAGAGGCAGAGACTGGAGTGATGCAGCCACAAGCCCAGAGACGCCTGGAGCCACCAGGGGCTGGAAGAGGCAGGAAGGATCCTCCCCTGGAGCCTCTGGAGGGAGCACAGCCCTGCCACACCTGGATCTTAGTCTTCTGGTCTCCAGAACTAGGAGAGGATAAATTCATGTTGTTTCAAGACACCAAGCTTGTGGTCATTTATTACAGTGGTAATGGGACACTAACACGGCTTCCTTTCTTGGAGACAAAGAAAAATGGCACAGAGTAAGCAAAAGTATTTTTCTTTTAGCACAGAAAGAATCTTCATCCCAGCCCCCCAAATGAGAGCTGTCACCAGATTATTACCATTGTCAGGATAGAAAGGATGTATCAAGTTCATCCCATAATGGTACAGAATGACACACAGACTTTTTTTTTTTTTTTTTTTTTTTTTAATTGCTCTGTTTCTTCCTTCCAAAGGGGATTTAGATTAGGGGGGGAAAAATGGTCCTTCTGAATAGGGTTAGTGCTGAGCTGAATTCCTTTCCAAAGTGCCTATCAGTTCTCCCTGACATACTGACCTGCATAAAAAATGCAAGAATTCTCTTTAAAAGCAATTCTGCTAACACAAAGCCCAGTGCTCCAGAGGCCACTCAAAGGTGGAGAATGATGAAAAATGGAAGTCTGAGCATAGGATATCACAAAAGATGAATACTGTAATCACTAGTGTCTGTGATGTTATTTGAAATAATTAACTGATCTGCTCCCTCGAAGGCTCAGTCTGCAATACCGGGAAGGAAATCTACAAAACTGGCTTTCGGGCATGAATTTGAAAAAAATTTTCCTTGTGGTTTCATTTTGACGTCCTTCTACGAAACAGGAAAAATAGATGCCAGAGAGAGAAAGAACATACATTGATTCTGAAGCACTTTATGTAACTCACAACAGTCCCTTTGAAATATCCCTTGAGAAGAAATATAGCCTGATATCTGAGTCTGATGAGTAATCCTATTTTCACAGTGGTCATTATGTTTTTGTTTTTTTTTTTTCCTTATAGATCTGTGACTGTGTCTAATTTATCCATAGATACCTACGGATTACCCTTTGCAAGCTACCAATCACAAAGCGGTAGGGAAAAATAAAAAGTTAACATTTGCAAAAAAGCTTTGAAGTCCTCTAAGTGGAATAATGCATGAGAAAGGAGAAAAAATCCCAAATATGGGCGCAGTTTCTAAATCCCCAGAGAAGCTGGATTAATGCCAAATAGACCCAAAAGAAGAAATAAATCTTCAAGTTTTCTGCATATACATTTTGGCACCTGAAATGTTATGTGGATTTATGTTGTTTGGTGTTTTGGATTTGTTTACTATATAACATCTTTATAAAGTTACTTAGGTAGATTAAGTTCTAACATACATATGTGTGTGTGTACAGGGAAATTGTCGTAAGACAACTTGCAAGTATAATCTCACATGCTTAGTAAGATTGTCAAGCAGTTGTTATGCTTTCTAGAAGCATTTTTTCTTTAAAGATCCCTGATGATGAAAAGGTATGAAGCATTGACACATGCCACAACGTGGATGGACGTCAAAAACATCACCCTCGGTGGAGGAAGCCAGACAGAAAAGACCACATACTGTAGGACTTCCTTTCTATAAAATGTCCAGAATAGACAGATCCAGAGACACAAAGTAGATGGTGGTTGCCAGGGGCTGGGGAAGGGAAATGGGCAGTGACTCCCCAAAATGCATATATTGAAGTCGTAACTTCCAGTACCTCAGAACGTGACCTTATTTGGCGATGGGGTGGTTGCAGATGTGATGAGTTATGGTGACATCATACTGGAGTAGAGTGACCTCTACTCTAAAATGATTGGTGTCCTCATAAGAGGAGGGAAATCTGGACACTGACACACACAGGGAGAATGCTGTGAACATAGAGAGATTGGGATGATGGATTTATAAGCCAAGGAACACCAAAAATTTGCAGGAAACCACAGGAACCAGAGGGGGAGGCATGCAGATTTTCTCTCCTAGCCGTCAGAAGAAACCAACACTGTTGACACCTTGATCACAGACTTCCAGGACTATGAGAGTATATATAAATGTCTGTTGTTGACCCACCCAGGTTGTGGGACTTTGTTATGGCAGCCCCTGGACACTAGTACAGGGAATGACTGAGTAATATTTACATGGTCTCCTCTGGAGGTGATGAGAATGTTCTGGAACTAAATAGAGGTGATGGTTGCACCACACTGTGAATGCACTGAAAGCCCCTGAATTGTTCATGTTAAAATGATTAATTTTATGGCATGTGAATTTCACCTCTATTAAAAAAAATAGTTCCCCAAGCAGCAGCAATTATTAGGTTAAATGGTGAAGTAAAGGTATAACCTAAGAGCCAACCTTTCCATCATGCCTGACTTAGGCTAGACACTGTTATAAGTGCTTTACATATATTGAGGGAGGGGTAGGAAAGCTCCTCTGGAAAGTGTCAGGTAGTAAATATATTCATCTTTGCAAACTACACAGGCTCTGTGTGATATATTTAAACCAATGAGCACATCTGTGCATTGAAATTTGAATCGGATGTTATTTTCGTGCATCATAAAACATCATTGTCTTTTACTTTTTAGAGATAACTTAGACATATAAAAACGATTCTTAACTGGAGGGCTTTACAAAAACAGGCAGCAGTCAGATTTGGCCCATGGGTTACATTTTGTAAGGTGCATGCTGTGTGGTCGTCATGAATCCCGTGACGCAGTCCTGTCATCGTTATTTTTCTGTGTAACCACAAGGCAGAAAGTGACCACATAACTTAACCACAGCCAGACAGGTGGCCTCATTGTCTTAGTCTGTTTCTGTTGCTTCTGACAAAATACCTGGATCAGGGTAATTTTTTAAAAAAATGAAATTTATTGCTTATGATTCTGGAGGCTAGGAAGTCCAAAGTCCAGGGAGCACACCTGGTTAGGGTCTTCTCGGTGGTGGCTTTACAGAAATGCAGGGGTCTCATGTTGCAGAAGATGGAGCAGGGAGAGAGAGACAGTTTCTCATTCACTCTTCTTTTAAAGCCCTCAGAACCACACCCCTGATCACCATTATTAATCCATTCACTACTGCAGGGTCCTACAATCCAATCACCTGTTCAAGGCCCCACCTTGCAATTACCATAATAGGATTTCCCACCCTCTTAACAGTCACAGTGGGGTTCAAGCTTCTAATACATAAAGCTTGGGGGACACAATTCACATCACCTGTGCTAATAAATGCAGGCTGGAGAGACAGGAACACACAGGTGAAGAACACTCCAGTGTACCTCTCAGCCTCAGCAAATCAATGGGGAAAACAGGAAAACACAGCTCATTAAAGAAGCAGAATTGATCAGGTAGATTTAATTTTCACATCCTATGCCTTAAAAAGTGAGATTACACATCCCTTTCAAAGCACATGGGAAGTCCACAAAATTCACAATTGGGCTACAAAGAACACTTCAGGAGAATATTAAAAAAAAAATGTAGAGACAACATTTGGTTCCTGCCTGGCAATAAAATTGGAAATCAATAACACAACCAGGAAGGTAAACAACACACAATTATCACTGGGGTATTTTTCAAACTTTCTAAAGTTGGGTTGACAGAAAACAAAGACCGAAAATGCTGAATCCTAGCTACCCATTTGGAAATTTGAGCTCAGATGAAATGTTAGAGCCTTGAATATTTATAATAGTAAACAAGAAGAAATGAAATTAAGCAGAAGAGGCATTCTACTCAGGACATTCTCTGTATGGAAGGTGGGTAAAAATTAAATCCAAGGAAAGCATGTGGAAGGAATTGATGAATTCTAAATGGAGAAACGGTAAAGCTAAACATTTAAGAATTATTCACGAAAGCTAAAATGGATTAAAATAATTAAGTAAAATAATGACCACACAAAATAAGGATGTGCAGTTCTTCATAGACTTGGAGCATGCTGAGGAATTATAAGTGATTCATTGCTCAAATCTACAGAATGACATCTGAAAACTTAAGAAATGTGGGTGACTTTCCAATAAAGAAGTAGAAATACAAAAAGTATTTTTTAAATGTATCTTCCCCTACCCAGAGAAAAGCAAAAACTAAAAAACAATTGTCCCCTCTACATGCACACACACAGCACACGCAAAAGCCACAGGTAATTTCAACCAAACAGATTTTCCAGAATAAAAAGAACAAAGAAAATCTACCAAATCTATGTATGAAGAAAACACAGTATTGAACTAATGCAAAAATATAACACAGACCAATTTCAGTTTTGAACATTGACACAAGAATCCTAAAGAGAACAACGAATCTAAAGCCCAGCAGCAAACAGAGTCCAATTCAAGAATGAAAGGATGGGTGAATATTAGGTCATCTGTTACAGGACATGTAATTATATTTAATTCATCATATTAATAGATCAAAGTAGGAAACCATTTGACCGTCTCCTTAGATGCTGAAAAAGCACAAGATTTAATTTAATATGCATTCCTGACAAACACTCTTAAGGAAAAATTGATGGATTCTTTCATGCTTATATATGTGAAGACTTATTGTATCCACGTGTGTGTGTGTGTGTGTGTGTGTGTGAACAATGAGAGAATTTAAGAAATTGGCATGGCACAGAACTAACAAATCAGTAGTATTTCCATATAAAATGCGAAATGTTACATATGTATTGATTGACATTTAATTCTGTATCCCATAAATATGTATAATCAATATGTCAATTAAAAAATATTTTTTAGGGCCAGCCCGGTGGCGCACTGCTACAGTGTGCCGCTTGTGAGCGTGGCGGCGCTCCCGCCAAGGGTTTGGATCCCACGTACAGACCGGCCGCTCACTGGCTGAGCGAGGTGCGGGCGCAACACCAAGGGTTGTGATCCCGTTGCCGGTCCCGGTCCAGTACGGGCGCAACACTGAGGGTTGCGATCTGTTGCCAGTCACGAAAAAAGACAAAAATATATATATATATATATTTTTTTTTTAAATGAAAGAAAAAGATGTGTAAGTCAGTATGAACATGCTAAGGAAGAAATAAAAAATAAGTCAGGGAAAAGGAGAGATATCCCTTTTTAAATAGACTGACTCCATATTATCAACATGCCTAAATTAGTCTGTAGATTTAATGGAATCCTGATAAGAATACTGAGGATTTTTCTAACAGCAGACAAGCTGATTCTGAGATATACATGAAAAATTAAACAGCAAAGAATGGCCAAGAAAACTGTGTAAAGAGTGACAGGAAAACCCCTTAGTCTTGCCATATATTAAAACCATATAAATGCAGTGTTAGGCAGCTGATTAGGTATCATATTTGAACTAAGAGATTGGAAATGATCAGAAAGTGAGCAGTGCTGCAGAGAAACTCAGACATCACGGGAGGTGCTGTGAATTTGCACAATGTGTATGAAACACAATTTGGCAATGCCCATAAATAATTAAATACACACATGCCTTTCTGCCTGACAAAGCCACCTTTGGGCATTGATGACAACAGTCACTTGTAAGGGCTCACAATAATGTAAATGCAGAGATGTTCCTTGTAGCACTTTATTGACAGCAAAATCATGGCCACAGATGAAGTGGGTTGGCTAAAGATGTTATGACCCAGAATTGCAACAGATCCTCTGCTGTGTTAAAAAGGTTACGGACAATAGTCTTTTTGTTCATTGATGTTTCCAGGCATGCAGTGGAAGTCCAGTAAATATTGGCAGAATAAATCCCAGAAAAACCTACAGAAGGTGGACTTTTTCTGTAAGAAGTTAGAGGTCGGCTCTGGTACCAACAGCCACCTTAGGAGAGAGGTATGTAACATTATTACATAACAGTATTTTATTCTGTCTCCTGTTAGTCCTAAAATAAATTTTTAATCCTAATTCCAAAAGCCATTAGACTGTTTTTATCTTTAAAAAGAATTTCCAAAATAATTAGACAGAGAATTGTTTTTGCCAAGATATTTAATGGCCTAACAAGCTGCATATTTTAAACTCTCTTTTTCAAAAGATCCACCTTTGAGAAAATCATCTGTTTATTTTTATGTCAGTGTGAAAGTAAAATGACCATCTGCAAAGACGGACATCTTCGCTCCATAAAAATTAATCCTACTTGACATATTTCTTGAAAGTACATATTTATTTATAAGTGAGCCATAATTTGACATACTCTAAAAAATACCATCCTTTTACCGTTCTCATGTTCATTTTAATAAGCCACGTATGCTTTTAGTATGATTACAATACTTGTAAAAATGTCATTGTTATTCATGGAATGACAAAAAAAGGTTTCGTGCATTTTTAAAAATTATTCCAGAGCAAGTCACTGTGGAGAGTCTGACCTCAAAGACAATCCCTGATGATACATTTGAGAAAACCATGAACAGCATATTCTACCTTTATAACCAGGTGTTTGTCACTATTAGCACGAGGCTCAGGTGCGTTGGCTAATCCAGCCTTCAGCCTGTGATGTCTGGTCAACCCCTTCAAGTGGCAAATGAGATATTTGTGATGCTTTGGTTACATCCTCTAGAACCTAGAATGTCAGGTTCACTGCTGTTCATACCTGGGCCACAGGTGGCATCTGACAGGTATTTATCGAACGAAGCAATGAATGTACAAAATAAATAACTAGGGGTTTGTCACCTTTTTTCCAACCTGTCTCACATACTGAAAAGTTATTAGGAGTGTCAAAAACAAAAGGACTACCTCAAATGCCGACAAGATCTAGGTGACTGTGCCAATCAACATCCTGGGAATGATGTGGGTGTGGGGAGGGCTTGAATCTTCAACAGCAGGGATCTGCTTAGATGCCCACCCCCAAATAGCTAGTAGAGTTCCTGAGCTCAGAAGTGGGAAAGACTCAGAATTCATGACACTCAACTCCAACCACCTCTTTTCCCAAATCTGGTGCAGCCCCTACAGATAAGATAACACCACACCTTTGAACAGGGGAAGTTTCCCATGAACATTCAGTGCCACCCATGCAGTAGCTTTTAACACCATTATTTGACAAAGTGAAGCTTTCCCATGGAATTGCCTTTCTCGGGTTGACTATTCTAAGAGCTTTACCTTGGCCTGCCTGTGCCGCTGGGGACATGCTAAGGACATCTTCACTTTTCATTGGAGGAAAGTTTATGGATAAGTTCAATCCCATCTGGAATATCATGGCTTATATTTTTTATGAAATTAACACAAAAATCAAAGCAGAGCCCTGCCCAAGGTCTTATGTAAAAACACGCATTCAGGAAGCCTTGCAGCATATGCCTTTCCCTAAATAGGACTTACTCCTTAATGTGGAAAAGCCATTGTTTGTTGCAGGAAAGAGAATATGCTTTCAGTTAATGCTACACTGTCAAGAAGCAGATAAAGAGATTCTCTGCCACAAATCTGTTTTACCCCTATGTTAAACCCAGCTCTCACATCAAAGTAGTTCAACATTTTGTAAAGACTGTATAAAAGATTAAGGAACATGTGGAAACCCAGGAAACCCACAGAAATGCAGGGTAGCATCTGGATGCAGGAGAGTATCTGGATGCAAGAGAGTATCTGGATGCAGGGAGTATCTGGATGCAGGAGAGTATCTAGATGCAGGGAGCATCTGGGTGCAGGAGAGTATCTAGATGCAGGGAGTATCTGGATGCAGGAGAGTATCTAGATGCAGGGAGTATCTGGATGCAGGGAAATATCTGAATGCACACAGTAGCTGGATTCAGAGAGGAATCTGGA
This sequence comes from Galeopterus variegatus, assembly GCF_000696425.1. NCBI lineage: Eukaryota > Metazoa > Chordata > Mammalia > Dermoptera > Cynocephalidae > Galeopterus > Galeopterus variegatus. Next base: position 1,439,573 of record NW_007726132.1, on the reverse strand, counting down.
TGCAGGAAGTATCTGGATGTGGGGGGTACCTGGGTGGAGGGGAGTATCTGCATGGAAAGGAGTATCTGGGTGTCAAGGAGTGTCCATCCCCACCTGGCAGGGTGGGTGAAAGGAAAAGGACACTGAAACAAAACCCTGGAAATAAAGAGCTAGCATTTAGGTTGATCATATACCACAAAGCCCCCGAAAAGGGAACTTGGAATCCATCTCACTAAGTTCCACAACCTGCTTTAAAATCCACCCCATGGCAAAACATTTATGTAAGAAAAGTAGTTGGTTTCTAATTCCTTTTTATTAGTCTGGTATGAAAAAAATATATATCCTCCCAAATGAAGAAAATATTGACAAAACCAATTGCAGTCTTACCTCACATTATAAAAATGGTCAATGCCTCTAGGGAGGTTTCAGACGTGCTCAAGTACACGTAATTCATGAAGGCCTAGAGTTCCATGTCGGGGTACTTTGGTGGGGTTGATAATTGAATACAGGGACGTGGTAATGGTCAGCCTTTCACATCACACAGGAAATCCCCAAGGGCCTTGGAGAGGGCACAGCCCAAGTCCCCACTTGGATGTAAAACTTGTTGTTAGTAAAAACATCACCCGCCCAGCACGGCAACAGGTAAAGCACATCTCAAAGTGGAAACAGAGAGTCCAACATGAACGAAAACTAAGGCAGGCACGGGAAGGCACCACTCCCTGAGCCAATGAGTCTCTGTCCTCATGCGGGTGTTTTCAGGGAAGGAGCTTCAGGAAGGTGTCACAAGCCTCCTTTGAACGTCTGCATTGTTTTCACGAAGTTCTTCTATTTCTCTAAAAGAGTGCGCTGAACTGTGAACGGCAGAGAGAAAAGAAACTTATTCCCAATCCCCCCAACACGGTTGTGAACACGGCTTCTCAAATCATCTTATGTATAATATACTGAATTTCAGAATAATTTTCTAAATCAGGGCATGTGATTTTTATTAATCTACAACCATGTGGGGCTGAGATTTTCTAGTCCGTTCATTTAGGTGTTAGGAGTTTATTTTGCATGTCATTCTTGAAACTATGTTGGAGTGAGTAGGATTGGACAAGAAAATTAATAATAATGGGATTTTCCTTCAGAATAAGCTGATTGAAAAAGCTGGAAAGGCCAAGTTCTCGACAGGACAGAGGCCCACACATGAATAGCAATGTGTTGGCCCATAAAGCTGGACGTCCTCAAGAGGCACATTTGGCAGAAGAAATCTCCCCTGCTGCTTGAGGACAATAGGTCATTTTGAACATCTTTCCCTGATTTGTACATTTAGTAAACTAGGCACTAACATTCTAAAACTCTCTATATTTTTAGAATTCAAATTATTTTAAAATTTCTTAAAAACTCATCTCAATTTGGTCAGTGTCCTGTTAAAATAAATGCTGCCTCTCTAGAGTCCGGCATATGCATAAATAAAACAAAAAAAGAAAGAAACACATACACAACAGGTATCAGAGGGTAGCTCAAAGAGTTGTGGAAAGATCTGTATAAATCTTTCAATTCAACTTTTCCATGAACATTTTGAAGTGCCCTTGCATATATACACACAATTTTTTTTTTCCAGCCATTTTCAAAAGTGGTCTTGACTTTATCTCTGAGACATTTCCTTCGTTTAACCAGTCTGTGCTTGTGCCCAGAGTCTCCACCTGGTCAGAAGGACTTTTTAAAAAGTGATGGCAAAATGTGACAAAATGTTGTATTTTGGGGAGATGTACTTTTAATCCTGGAAACATACCAGGCAGTTGTTGACTTTCAGATGCACCAACTGGGCACCACTTGGAAAATCATCTTAATCCATATTTATTTATTTAGTTGGTTTTTCCAAATTAAATTTGTGGATTTTACCAGAAGTTTTGTATTTCACAAATACAAAACTTGCTTTACTTGGCACCAGTATGATCTGTCCATACATGAAATTTTGTGTTCAGTGCTCAGCACACCCTTTAAACAGATAAACTAGAATGAGGTCTGGAAAAAGAAGACAATATTCTGAAATAATCTGATAATAACGATACCTGTCAGTATTGAGTACTGACTTGCAACAGATACTTTATCAATTTTATTCATGCCTCCCAAAACTTTTATAAAGCAGGTATTACTTTCTCCATTTAAAGAGAGAGAAAGTGAGGTCTCCAAGAGGTAAATACTGTTTTTATCCGGTTTTACTAGTTGGTAACTTGCACAGTAGTGCTTAGCTAGGAAGCAGAACAGACAGTGTTTGGGCCCAAAGAGACCCCAGGAATCTTAGTGTAAAACCACACCCTCATAGGTGGAGTTAATCCATATGCAGTTCAAGTGAGGCTTAAGCCTCATTAAGTCTTATCCAAAGCCTCAAGCTCCAGGGAGGTGACACGTTATCTCCGAAATGAATCTCCCCCATAAAGGAACACACCTCCAATACCACAAAACCGAATTTGAGCATGTGGGCAGGATGGTATTGTAGCTGGAGAAACTAAAACTGATACACCCTCCCGTGGTACCAACCTTCCCCGTCCCTTCTTACCAGGTGGCTCCGCGTTGGTGTTGCGGGTGTTTTCCATGTCGACTTCACCTTGTTCTGCTAAAATGAAAAACAAAACACCCACAGAGGCTCAGTACAACAGAAGAAAGCACTCCACGAAATGCACAGGAAACATGCTTGGGAGCCTGCATGGCAGGTGCAGGTGTTTCTCCAGTGAGAAGACTCAATTCTAAATCTCAAAACCCTGTTTGATCACTGAGTCAGGGTCTAACAGCCACTGCAACACTCAGAAGTGAGAACACTGTTACAATGTTTCCATGCACAGTGCACACCTAACAGCAACTGCAACGCTCAGAAGTGAGGATGTTGTTCAATGTTTCCATGTGCAGTGCACAATGTTTCCATGCATGGTGCACATAGAGAGGGCCTTAACGGGGGGATCCAGTTTTCTTTTGTTCTATATAAGTTGGTTTTTTTTCCTCCCTCAACACTGCACATATAAGGCCCCTACTTTAATAAGGATGCATGTATCTTTGTAAAGAACATCTTGACTTCTCTCTGTCCCCCAATCCCATCAAAAATAAATACAGAGAACATCAGGAGGTTAGTATCTTTTCAGCTCCTGGGAAAAGGAGACTTTTTTTTTCTTTTTCATCCACCCTTTCATACCATTCTCCAGCTGAACCCGGTCCCCCTGCCCTCCATACCCACCATCCCTAGAACGCAGACGGATCAGACCACCAAGGGGCACTGTGCTCACCAGGGGCCATGAGAGCTGATCGGCCTCATATGGCCGGGCTTGCTTGTTCCTCCTGCACTTTGCCCCAGTCTATCTTGTTTTTATTTCTAAATCTCCATTTAAAAATTTTTGAAACACATCTCAATGCCCCCAAATGTTCTCAGTTTAGCTTCTCTTCCGACATACGGCGTGAGCCAACAGAATTCAAGATGCATTAAGAGATTCACAGATAAAATATATTTATTTCTCTACTGCATTGTTGAGAGGAACACACAAGCTACACGCTTCAGCACAGAACGTACTCGCACACTTTCATCATATCCATGGCAATGCATGTCCTGCTCACAGAACTTTAATACTGGTAAAACTGTGCCATCTGTGGTTAAAATACCTTCTAGAAGAAACATGTACACTACAGCAGCATAACTTTTAATAATGTTAAACAGAAAAATGCATCACAATTTGTATTAAAGGAATTTAGTGACCATAACCACCCTCTTACAGTCACTAAAGGACACCTACACAAAGAAGCCAACATTCTAAGAGTAAACAAAAAAAGAAAGAAAAAGAAAAACACCCAAAAAGGAGAGTTCAAGGAGGTTGGTGAAAAAGTTTACCCCAAATGCCATTTGTTTTCCTAGCAAGGGAAGTGCTAGGTTGTCACATGCTATGAGTTAAATGCATACCCCCAAAATCACGTATTGAATACTTGATCTCCATGTAACAGTGATGAAGGTGGGAAGTCCAATCATGGAATTTGAAAGGTGGGGACTTTGAGAGGTGATTAGATTGTGAGGACTGTGTCCTGATGAATGAACAGATCCATTCCTGGAGTAATGGGCACAGTTTTGATGGCTTTATAAGGAGAGCCAGTGAGCAGGTTAGTTCTCTCTTGCTCAGCTGATCCTCACCATGTGACAGACACCCTGTATCTCTGCAGAGTCACCACCAAAAACAAAGCCCTTACCAGATGTGTTTCCTTCACCTTGGACTTCCCCACCTCCAAACTATGGGAAATAAATTTTATTTCTTTATAAACTATCCAGTTTCAGGTGTTCCCTTATAAGCAACAGAATCGGACTAATACATCACCACAGGCACATTTTATGGCAAACTGTCATGACGTGAAAGTCTAAATTTGCAATCATTTCAAGAGGCACATACAAAATACCAAAAACAAAAATAATTTTTAAAAAAGACAAAGGGCAAAAGACAAAAATATATCCTACCTGGGCCAAGAAGCACTACCTAAAGTCTGGCTATTTTTAAAGAAGAAGAAAACAGTCCATTGGAAACAGTAAAGAATCACAAGGACATCACCTGTTTGGGGTGAAAGTCCCAACATCGCAGCCCGTCAGGAGGAGAAAACATTCTAGGAGATGCCCATCCCCCCACCTGCATGAAACTTCTCCTCTAAACTTAAAAGACCACGCACTCTGCATCTCCAAAATCAACTGGAAACCACTCATGGTGCTTTGCTTTTACACTGGCAACCGTCTGTAGTTATCTAAACAATGAGACAAAACAATAAGGCTATACCACACTCGAGGCCAATCTTTAGCCCATGCCTGGGGGGACAACTGACCAGCAACAGCTGATCTGTAAGCCACCATGAGGCCTGACATTTTGGAGCACCCAGAGATTCTATTTCATATTTAGTCCTGTATTGACTGGGGGACAGGCTTCATTGGATCTGAACTGAGAAACCTGGGGACACATCTTTCAAGGAGCTGTATAGGTGACCCCCGTGGAAAGGAGATCAGGCCCACAGGGGCAAAGTTTAAAGCCCAACAGTAGAACAAGTCCTGACCAAATCACCCTTAAACCACCCATCCCAACCCAGATTCCACGACTCCACGGCAAGGAGGTTGTGGTTGATCTCTGCAAGAGGTCGAAATGAGAGATGCATTTTTAACACCCAACAATGAGATGGTGGAATTTGCAAAGGGAAGGAAAATCCAGCTGCAATTTCCATGTTTCAGAGATACAAAAAGACACAAGAGGAACCACACAGAGACTCAATGCTCAGGTGCAAAGTAGGGCTGACCATGTACCAATTCTCAACAGACCTTAAAACATTAAGATCATGATGAGGTTTTTAGGTTATTCCTAAACATATGTTCATTTGTTTGATCTCCTGGGAACTGAGAGGTTCATGTATCAGGAAAAACACATTAGAGAAAGAGTTAGAAACTGCTTCATGGGAAAGGAAGAAAGAAATGAATCCTTAAAATTCAAGGGCTGAGAAATCAGGGGGCAAAGACCAAACCATCTGTGGCATAAAAGGTCAAATCTGAATGATCCAATGGACTTTGCTCCAGGACACCACAGGGAAGAGGGTGGCCAGTCTCTGACCACCTGCTTGTCCCATTGGCAAGGATGGACTTGGAGGGAATGAACCTCGTTTATAGATAGAAGATGCCAACCCCATTTCTTTCCGTTGGATTTAAGTTTAAAAACAGTCTGCATTTCTCTTCAGTTTCTGAAGCCACCTGTGCAATAATATAATATAATAGATGACTATAATTTAATATAATGAGCTTCTGGACATCAAGAAGGGTAAAACCATAGGATTCAAGGGATCAAATGTCCCACGTGAGAATCACATCATCGTGGTAATTTTCTAGTGGGAGACAGGAGAACGGCAGGTGTAAAGATTTGCTTTCGACCGCGTCTTAGGAGAGAAGCAATTATCGGTTGGGATGCTGTCGTGGCTGTGACAGGGTTCTCTCTTGTCACTACATCTTTGACTCACCTGAAATGGAAGATTGAAAGAAATAAAATAACAAAGTAGACTTCTGATAGGTCTGGTTCAGGTGCGTGCTGGGGTCCCAGGCGGCAGAGGGAGGTGGTATTAGTAAGATGGGCACAAAAGCTCATAGGAAAAGTGGTAAAGGCTTACAGGGCATCATACAGCAAGAAGCGAGAATCAGAAGTGGAAGCCAAAATTAAGGAGAGGAGGTAAAGATGCAGGGAGGGAGAGAGGTGAACCAATAGTTTCATCAAAGCTTCAAGAAACCAGCCATTAGCCAAGAACCCTGGTAAACTGCTGGCAGATGGGCCCCAGAGCTGTGAAGAGCTCTGCACAGAGAGGCAGTGTCCTTAAAACCAAGTAGCAACAGCCAAAAGCCAGGATCCATGGGAACTTGCCAGGCTCCACGTGGTAAGTGGCCTTGACCCGGTTCCTTGAAGCCAACACACCCAAACGCAGACCAAAGACACAGACCACGAGCACATGGCAGAAACAGCTGAAATAGACCCCCTCCTATCACGGGGACAGACACTGGGTAAAGCTCCCACAACTACAAATTCAAATCTGTAGAAATAAAGGACAGAGCATTGGAATTCCCTGGGCCATGGATGTTTAAAGATGTTAGCTCAAAACAACAAATTTAGATCAAGATGGACAGTATTTGACCAATGTCTCTCCTCACTGGGAAGACGCACCTGCTTGCACACACGTGCCTCAGGCTAATTTGGATGCAAATTTCACACACACAACCAATTTCAATGCAATGATTTTTCCCCCCAAAATCAGCCTCTCACTGTTGCAGAATAATGGCTTCCCCAAACTGTGCATGATTTCTTCAAGGACTGGATGAAATTTTCAAGCTCACCTTAAAATCATCATCCCAGAAAGCAAACCCATAAAACAATCCTGCACAGATTCTAAGGGCCTCTAACATCTTCGTGTGCCCAATACACTGATTGTACATTTCAAGTCTATCTCTATTGTTAAAACCGTGCCACTGAGACGGGTGTTAAACTCATTTTATGAAACAGGTATACAAACAGAAAAGTGCACGAACGTAGCCTGAAAGCCACTCATGCTTTTGAGTTAGGTTCTCGGTGTTTCTATGTGAATAGAACGTCGTTTAATTTCCACGCTCATGCTGAGCATTTATTTTACAGCCGGAGACAAAAGTGCCTAATTACTGAAATCAGAAGCTCCAGCTTGCTTCCCTCATTATAATTTGCTTATTTTATTTTATCATTTTAATTGATTTTTTGCTTTGTGCATTTACAGAAGGTCAAGATCTTGAAGCTGCTAACACCCAGAAAGCAAACCAAGATTTAAAGTTGCACCTTGTGTTAATTTGGCTTCGGAATAATAAAAGACTGCAGAAAATATTAAGAAAAATGAGCCTTGCCTCTGAGTAGCAAAAGTTGAACCCTGGACTGCCCCAGAGCCAGAGGAGGCTTTCATTTTTGGAATTTGTAAGAAAACTACTCCTAACCGGGAGATGAGAGCCTTCCTTCCTACAGCAAATGGAGAGAATGCTTCCCCCAAAAACCAACACCCAGGGGTGGGATGGGATGGACTGAGAAAAAAAAAAAAATTGGTTCTGCCTTTTCCCATCTCTGTTTCCAAATTTTCGACAAAGCCAAGTCTATTAAGACCCTGGGGTTTTCCCCAAAGTCGTATGCCTTGGGATATGTGTAGACACCACACATAAGGCACCACAAGACCCCAAAGGTGCATAAATCCCACACCCAAAGGAAAAGAAATGCTTTGCAACTACAGAATCCAATTTGGGTTGAGCTAAAGATTTTCAGAATTTCAAAAAAAAAAAATCTATTCTCTTGTGTGGATTGTTCTCTAGTAAACTTAAGCAATTTACTCTTTTCCTGGCTTAACAGTGTATTCTGAGTTGAACAGCTTCAGGGGGAAAAAAAGTTAATAATTGGAAAGGAAATACACATTCACTTCCATTGGGTCCTTACTAACTTAACCTCTGAACTATTTCTAGGAGACGCAAGAGAGGAAAAAAAATGATGTCTTATTTTGGTTTTCACCCTTGGTTCTAATGATAGGTTTTTTTTAATAGGCATCTTCCTGAATGGGTCACCTATTTTTTTTTCTTTTTATTGAAACCTAATTGATTGTACATATCCATGGGGTGCAGCATTCAATATCAATACCTGTGTGCAATATGTGATGCTCAAATCAAGATAATTAGTACATTTAACATTACACAGTGTAATCATTTTTCAGGTCATCTATTTGGGTACCACTCAATGCTGATCACAGCAAGAACTGGGGTATATACACCAGCAGCTTATTTTAGGTCTCTGGATCCAGCTATGTAGGACTCTTACTTCCAGGCTTTAAATAAACCTTGTGGATATAAAAGTTTGGAATGGGGGAAAATTCAGAGTATACTCCATCCCTGTGGTCTAATGTTGTCTCCACTAACATCTATTTAAATCTTCAGGGCATCTCCCTAGAATCCCCAGGAAGCCAAGCATCAGGCATAGGATTCAACAACCAAGAATGCATAAGGTCTTAAGATCCTACACGGACTGAGAAGTTCAGACATCCGGTGGCTTGGGAAATCTCAAGAGGCTCCTCCAGGGAGATGAGGGCATGCAGAGTTGTGGGATCCCCTCAAACCACACCAGAGCCCAGCTCTGACTAGTCATATCAGAGTGAGCAAGACCTAAATAGAACCATGCAGAGATGTGTGAACTTTAGCTGTGTTCAAAACAACAGAACTTACTGACTTCACGGCAAATCCTAAATAACTGAGGGACTTTGGTAGTAAGGGGTGGCATTTCTCAAATTCCCCTTTACACTTTAAATCCCATCCAAGAGCCCTCTTGGGTTCCCAGATGCCGTTTGGTATTCTGTGCTAGCAGGAAGGGAATTGGACACGCTTTGTTTTTATCTTAATTACCATGGGTGCAGAAAACAACATGGTGGCCTCCCACCGAGACTCTTGTCCTGTGACAAGGAAGGGGATGGTGACTGTCAATAACAATGAAGAAATCACAAGAGCTCCCTTGGGTTAAATGTGTCCCCTGAAAGTTCATGTGTTGGAAACTTGACCCCCATTGTAACACTGTTAAGAGGGTGGGAAATCCAATCATGGTATTTGAGAGGTGTGGCCTTTGAGAGGTGATTAGATTGTGAGGACTGTGTCCTTGTGAACAGATTGATCCATTCATGGAGTCATGGGTGTGGTTCTGATAGATTTATAAGGAGAGCCAGTGAGCAGGTCAGCTCTCTCTTGCTTAGCCCGTTCTCACCATGGGACACCCTGGTCTCTGTAGAAGACCTCACTGGATGTGTTCCCTGGACCTTGGACCTCCAGCCTCTGAAACTGTAATAAATCAATTTGCCTTCTTTATAAATGACCCAGTTTCAGGTATTCTGTTATAAGCAATGGAGCCAGGTTATTACAAGAGCTAACATTTCTCCAACACTTCCTCTCAGCCAGCAAATGCATCAAGGCTTTCATGCACAACATAAATTCTTTCATCCTCACATAAATTCTGCAGTGTAGATTACCTCCTTCCCCCACTTTATAGATGTGGAACCTACGCACAGAGCAGTTAGTAACTTGCAAAAGTTTACACAATGAAACACAGAGCAGGGCAGCGCTGGGGTCAACCCTAAAAGGGTTGATTCCAGAATTTTAGCAAGTGTACAAATGAGCAATCAGTCAATGGACATGTGTTTCCTGCCAGCCTGAGTTTTGTTTCTGTTTTTCAGAGCAAGCACAGTTTTCTAGTAAGCAATGAACACAGGAGAGGCACCCATGATGAAAAACTTACCATTTTCTTTGAAACAAAACTTCTTTTTCTGGTAAGCAATAAAGCTGGAAATGGCTCCAGCCACAGCGACCACAATGGCCCCCACAATCCCTGGAATCACACCCGGGGCTTCATCTATGAGCAAAACCACAAGATAACATGACTGGAGACGTGCGAATGAGTGAAAAGACCATACAGGGCAGGCGGCTGGCAGATCTGAGATCACCGTGGTTGTTGATTATCTTCAGGGACAGCCCAGGAGAAACAGCATGAGGGACAGGGGCTGAGTACAGAGACATGGGACCAGTGGAGGCACCACTGGGGAAGGACCCCCGCTCCTAAGCCTTCCATTTGTCCCAAACACAGCCTCAAATCCTTTCGCACAGTGGGAAAGACCAGCCACCTGGCATTCCCAGATGGAATCCCCAGAAGTCACAGTTAGAAATGGAATCAATTTTACCATGCAGACCATTCTCAACCCAATCATCGGCTTCCAGCGAGGTGACAGATCCTGTCCCCTCCCCATCCAGGGGACCAAGGCAGGAGTCCTTCTCTTCAGCCTTAGTTCTTAGCTCAGCAAGTGGACAAAACCTCCAGCCATGTGAACCAAGGAAGGATGGCATTTCTTTGTCATTCCCTGTGGCATCCCTGCAATGGAGCAGCAGCCCAAGGAGCAGAGAGGGGTTAACAAGTCTCGGGTATCTCTCTGGCCTAGCTGACCTCAGCCCTGGGACCTTCAATGCCCATTTCAGAGAGAGAGAGAGAAAGCAAGGTAAGTCAAGGCACCTTGCCCAAGACATGGAGCTAAGGGAGACAGACCTGGAGCTCAGTCCGGGTGTGCTGAGTGCTGGGACACACCCCACCACTGCCTCGGAGGCTCTTGGTGAACCAGGGAAGACCCTTAGGGCTATCAGGGAGACAGTCCTGCACAACGCTTAAAGAGCTGATGTCAGCAGGTGCAGCTCTGAGTTGAGCAGAGTGACATCATTTCAGTTGACATCAATTGACTGAGCACCCAGGATTTGCTAAGCAGAGACCTGGGTCGTGGGTGGTGCAGAAGTTAGCAGATATGCAAAGACCCCCGTGGATGGGAAGTTCTAGCAGGCTGGGGAGCATTGATGAGCAGTGGGCTGGTGAAAGCAGGAGGTGGTCTCTCTGCTTTGGTTTAGGGACATCCTCTAGGGTAAGGTGGCATCATGTTATAGGGAAATCCACAGAGAGGGCAAGCCAGGTGGGGGAGCAGAGATGCAAAAGCTGGAAGGTGGGACCGCGTGGGGCGCTGGAGAATCACGCCAAGGTTGGAGCTGGGGCATGCACAGGAGGATGGCTGGGGTGTTATCAGAGAGGAACAAGAGAGGGAAGATGGAGACACAGGCATCCCCTGGTGCCCTGGGGACACAGAACAGCCTCTGGGTCTTTAACCTGAATGAACCCAGCCATGTGTCCATCACAAGGCAAAAAAGAGACAAAGATCCAAAGTGCTGCAGAGACCCGTAGTGACCCCTCTTTTTTGTCTATACCTGAAAATCTCCTATTCATCCCTTTAAGACCCTTAGAAAATACTGCCTCCTCCAGGAAGCCCTCCATCATTGCTCCCCAGACGGCCTGAAACTTTTCCTCGCTGGCGTTTCCCACGGCGATTTGCACGTGCAATGGGATAAAGATCCCACATGCTACAGAGATCCATAGTGAGAGGGACAGCCTGGGATTTTTGTAGATAAGGTTTTAAGACACCTGCAAATAATTCATCTGGACTGTCCTAAATGTTTAAAGAGAAAACACAACTGTCAGTGATGCAAAGCACAGCAGCACATGACATGGGGGTTGGAGCTAAGTTAGGACATGGAGAGAACGGGTGGACAAGTCCCAAGGGTCAGGTAAAGACTCCCAGGTAATTTACACGACATGGATGATTGTGGTCGTGGAATCGAATTCCACCGTTTTCAATGACTGGATGCTTAAAAGCTTCTATTGAGTAAGGTGAAAAGGAAACCCTTCCTCTCGTCTCTGTATCTCTGCTGTAATGATGCAGTTTGCAGTATAGCTAGTCTTATTTCTGTACTTTCTTCATCAGAAAACATGGGATTGGGCCGGCCCGGTGGCGCACTGCTACAGTGCGCCGCTTGGGAGCACGGCGACGCTCCCGCCGAGGGTTCGGATCCCACATACAGACCGGCCGCTCACTGGCTGAGCGAGGTGCGGGTGCAGCACCGAGGGTTGCGATCCCGTTGCCGGTCCCGGTCCGGTACGGGCGCAACACTGAGGGTTGCGATCCGTTGCCGGTTACGATAAAAGACAAAAAAGAAAAAAAAGAAAGAAAGAAAACATGGGATCTATTCCCTGTTGATAAATGTCAAATGCCAACTGCCAAAACCACAGAGCCACAAAAAATCCGTGCACAGTTGCTTTTATTCTGTGACAACCTCCTTTGGTGGAAGATGAAGACATTCACAGTTCTGACTGCTGTATGTGAGCTTTAGAGGATTTTCTCCAGATGGAACAGTTTCAGAACCACAATGGGTAACAGCAAATAATTTTCTGTGTTTCAGCAAAAACACTGGCCCTAACCATTGGCCGGGGGTTCACCCTATTGATGTTTAATATATGCAAAGCAGAAGGGTCCTCAAGGTCAAGTACCACACCCAGCCCACCCTGATAAAGTGATAGGTTAGACATTAACCACTGATAAGGCCAGGAAGGATGGCCCGATATAAATGTACTAGACACATACTTTCCCAGGGCGTTTCCTTTTAAACAACCTTACCATCTTACGTGAGGGCTACGAACAAATTACTACCTCTTAAAATCCAAGAACTGGATCCTTAACGGACTCGTAAATGGACTCGTAGAAAACAAGGGGGGCTGGGGGTAATTGCTTTTCTTTTTCCATAAACATTCATGACACATTTTAAAAATCCACATTTGGGCCTTTATGGAAAAAGAGAATAGATGTCAAAATCTTTGTGGAAATAAATACTTCCTCTGCCAAAGAAGTTGCTTAAAACCAGAGATTTTGCTACAACTAAAGCAAATTTTAGGAAAAGGACATAATAAAATAGGCAATTTCTGTCCCCCTGTCCCCCTTCTCTGTCCTTCCTTCCTTTTTCTGTCTTCCACGTCTCCTGCCAACGTTGCAAATGCTACGTCAGATCACCGCAGTCCCATCTTTTCTTGACAATATATATGACAGACAAAAAGAGAGATGCCAGAAACGAGGTGTACGTACCTTCCTCCCCGTCCTTCCTGGGTCTTCTGTCATCATCTCCTGCAAGGCAAAGACAAAGTTTGGGAAGATTTGGGGTAAAAGACATATTTACAGCAGAGGTCAACTTCCTGTGGCCTGACATAATAAAGGTGCCTTAACAGAATGACCAGAGGTAAGGTCATATAACATCAGGGGGTCCTTTTCCATGATTTAAGGGGGATATCCCTGCTCGGTTATGTTCACATTCATGCGAAAACCAAGCTCAGATCCCGACGTCAACCAGCCCTCCCACAGTAGGTTCCAGGAGACCCAGCGAGTCCTGGAGGTGCCTCATGGAGTCTGTCTCCTCCCACTGGAATCCCAGCCAGGACCCTGGAGCCCACCTGAGACCAGCCACAGCTACAGGGTGATCCAACACACACTCCTGCCAACTTCTGGCTTTGCCATAATCTACCAGTCTGCTGAGAGTGGGCAGTGGCAGCAGCTCAAGTGACCCCTCAGCTCTGGGTGTGTTCCTCACACTATCCCCAAAAATAAGTGATGCAGGAGCACACCCCCTTTATTGTTTTTTTTTTCACACTGAACACACGCACACACATGCACACAAACACACACTTGCATATGATTTCAAAGCGATGCTTGTATAATTATGGAAGATTTCTGCACAACCCAAGACAGAAATTCACCCAGCAAGCTATAAATTTGTGAGAGTGTCTTTACTATGTTCATTTAATGTCAGCTTCTGCAAATCACTATGCCAGGTCCACATAGGCCTTGCTTGTTACACAGCTACAGAGCTAGGGTACTGTCTGTTACACTCTATGGGATGCATGTTACATAGCTGCAGAGCTAGAACACTGCCTATTACACTCAATGGGGTGCACATTACACAGCTACAGAGCTGGGGGACTGTCTGTTACACCCTGTGGGATGCATGTTACATAGCTGCAGAGCTAGAATACTGCCTGTTACACTCAATGGGGTGCACATTACACAGCTACAGAGCTGGGGGACTGTCTGTTACACCCTGTGGGATGCATGTTACATAGCTGCAGAGCTAGAATACTGCCTGTTACACTCAATGGGGTGCACATTACACAGCTACAGAGCTGGGGGACTGTCTGTTACACCCTGTGGGATGCATGTTACATAGCTGCAGAGCTAGAATACTGCCTGTTACACTCAATGGGGTGCACATTACACAGCTACAGAGCTGGGGGACTGTCTGTTACACCCTGTGGGATGCATGTTACATAGCTGCAGAGCTAGAATACTGCCTGTTACACTCAATGGGGTGCACATTACACAGCTACAGAGCTGGGGGACTGTCTGTTACACCCTGTGGGATGCATGTTACATAGCTGCAGAGCTAGAATACTGCCTGTTACACTCAATGGGGTGCACATTACACAGCTACAGAGCTGGGGGACTGTCTGTTACACCCTGTGGGATGCATGTTACATAGCTATAGAGCTAGAATACTGCCTGTTACACTCAATGGGATGCATGTTACACAGCTATAGAGCTAGGATACTGCCTGTTACACTCTATGGCAGTGCATGTCACACAGTACAAAACTATTTTATAATATACTAAAAGTATATATTATATATTATTTATAAATAATTCTAAGTATACATATATAAATGTAGGATCTATAAATACACATAAATATATGATAAATAATATAAATTTTATATGATAAAACTACAATTCATTATATTTACTTATAGCATATATTATATATACAATATATGCATGTTTATCTGTATAAAAATAATACTAAAATACTTCTTTTGCCCATCATCTGACCTAAGATTATATTCCACTTTTCCATTGTAACACTGCCAGTTAAGGCCCTATGGACAAGTTACATCACTTCATTCCTTGGGTTTCAATTTCCACATTCATCAAATAATATGAAACGACATGGTAATAAAAAACCATTAGTGACACCTGATACTCACAGATGAAAATATGTCACTGGATGAATTAGGGGATGACTGAGAGCTGCCTGCTAGGCAGGCAGGTCTGTATTCCATGAGAGAGAAAATAAACTCCCTGAGCCTTTCACTTGGCTCCCAGGGACCCAGGATCTACAGGGCAGATGTTACTGTCCACAGTCTGGATGCACCTGCCAACAGTACAGCTCCCAAAGAGATTTCCAAACATTCAACCATGACTCTACTGTGGTCCAAGACTTTAGACCCTGCTGTGAGTTGGCAGAACAGGTGGGCATTATGGGACGGAGGGAGGAAACAGACAGAAGGAGTCCCTACCTCCTCCATCTGGAATCCCATCAGCGAGATCGGCATCTGAAATGCCCCCTAGGAAAGAAAAATAGTGTCATCTGCTATGTTGAAACTGTGGGGAGGGTCTTCACATCTTGGAGTGAAAGAAGAAAGGCCATTAGAATCAGAAGCAGATAAGGGTGGGGGGGACCCAAAAGGCTAACACTTTAGAGTCTTTCAAATATATACTTAAAATTAGTTCCCATTTTATTTCAAAACTCCTAAAGTTAGTTTTTGATGAATACAAATAAAAATCCTAGAGAGAATACTGTCTGACCACCCGTGGACTCTGGGCTCAGCCAGGTGCCTTAGTTTGGCCAACAGAATGTGAACAAATATGATACAAATAAATATTTTAAAACAACCTCTGTTAGGGTTTGTACTCTTGTCCCATGACAATGGACTGACAATAGGCTAGTGGACAGATGTAAATGATGTTTACTGAAGAGCCCAGTCCTGCCAGCAGAAGCCCGTCCATGCAACCCAACCCCAGAAGAACCACCAGTTGACTAAAGACACGTGAAAGAGCTAAGATCAGCTGAGCTGGCTCAAACTCATGAGAAATAACAATGTATTTTTTTTATAGTAAGCCCCTTTGTGTTGCAATAGTTTGTCAAGCAACAGGAGCTAGCTGATACACATCAGATTTAATCCATCAGTTGAACAAAACCTACCACAACTAAGTAGAGTTTACTCCATGAATGCAAGGATGTATTTTATATAAAGATATCCTTCAATGTAAACTACCACATTCATCAGCTAAAAGAAAAATAAATGTGATTGTCTGCATGAACGACCACATACACCTGATGAAACTTAATATTTATACCTGTTTAGGAAAAGAAAGTATACTAGAATAGAAAGATAATCCTGGGGCTGATTAGCTAGCTCAGTTGCTTAGAGCATGGTGCTGATAACACCAAAGTCCAGGGTTTTATCCCTACACTGGCCAGCCACCAAAAACCCAAAAAACAAACAAACAACAGCAACAAAAAGATACTTCCTGAAATCTGAAATGAATGTATATCTTTTTAAAGAGGCAACTTGCTTTATTTTGTTTTATTTAAAGGTGAATCTCTTTGGGCTTTTCCCTTAAATCAGAAATGAGACATGCCTGCTCTCATCAGTCATATTTAAAGTTGTCTTGGGGTTTCTAGCTAAGAAAATACAAGAAAAATACAAATAAGTTGTGAAGAGAAAGTGTAAATATAAAAAAGCGTGGAGGTACTTAAAAAATCATTTGCAAATGATAGAACTGCCTTTTAGAAAAGCTAAGAAATGGGCATAAAACAATTATCGTTTAATAAGAGCTCATCACTAAGTGGATAGTCAGAAAAAGTAGACAGAAATCATCTTTACAGAAAAAAAATAGGAAAATAATGGACATAAAAATATATTCAGAGAAACAAATAAAAATGGGGGGGGGAACGAATTATAAATACACTTAAATCATCAGGAAAAAGAGGCACATAGAAGAATTGAAGCCCCAGAAAAAAGCACAATTTTGTAAATGCATCAGCACTCCATACATCAATTGATAGTTGTAAATGCTTCAAATGAACATAAAGAGATTTTGTTATTCTCTCAAGATGGAAGAGGGAGAATAACAAAATGATTCTAAAGTTAAAAGGAAAAAAATAAACAGTCACCAAAAAAAAGTAAGGAAGCCATACAAATGTAAAGACCTCATGGATAAGAAACTTAAAGTCCTGCTTGTCCAAAAAAAAATATATATATATATACATATATGCTATTAAAATATTCAAAGGCAAAAATAAAGAGGGAAAATATTTTCATAATAAATGGGCTGGCAATAATGAATGTCTGCAAATAAACGGAGAAGGCTCATCCATCAGTAAGAAAATACCAGAACATAAAAATAAAGGGCAGAGCAACCAGTACACAAATAAAAATTGTATGTGTGCAATCAACATACTGTATTTTTTTTAAAAACTTCAGAATTAAAGACATGAAACTTGAACAAAAGTGGTATATAACATTTTACACTATTTGGCAAAGGTTTTCCAGGTGTTAATAACCAGTGCTGGAGATGGTGAGGAAAAGGGGACATTTGCACACACAGCTGGCTCAATTCTGAGCACAATTTTAAAAAACATGTCAAAGCTACAGAATGAGAGAAAATGCTTTCAAATGATACATCTGACAAGGGATTAATATAAGAGTATGCAAGAAAATCAAACACCTTCACTGTAAAAAAAAATAATAATCCAACTAAAAATGGAAAAAGGAGATGAATAGACACTTTTCAAAGGAAGACATGCAAATGGCCAACAGGTACATGAAACAATTCTCAGCATCACTAGTCATCAGAGAAATGCAAATCAAAACCACATTGAGATATCATCTCACCCCAGTTAGACTGGCCTTTACTAAAAAGACTGAGAATTACAAATGCTGGCAAGGATTTAGAGAAAGGGGAACCCTCCTGCATTGTTGGTGGGACTGTAAATTAGCACAGCCATTATGGAAAACAGTATGGAGGTTCCTCAAATAACTACAGATAGAACCGCCATACGATCCAGCAATCCCACTGCTGCGTGTATACCCAAAGGAACGAAAATTATTCATGTTGAAGGGACACCTGCACTCCCACATTTATTGTAGCTCTATTTACAATAGCCAGGATATGGAACTACCCTAAATGTCCATCATCTGATGAGTGGATAAGGAAACTGTGGTATATCTACACAGTGGAATACTACTCAGCCATGAAAAAGAAGGAAATTCTGCCATTCACAGCAACATGGATAAGCTTGGAGAAAATTATGTTAAGTGAAATAAGTCAGGCACAGAAAGAGAAGTACAGTATGTCAGAAAGAAAAGGAAGGAAGGAAGGAAGGAAGGAAGGAAGGAAGGAAGGAAGGAAGGAAGGAAGGAAGGAAGGAAGGAAGGAAGGAAGGAAGGAAGGAAGGCCACAATAACACATTGAACTCTCAGAAAGAGAAAAAAGACCTATAGTTACTGGAGGTGGGAAAGGGGGGGAGGGGTTAGAGAGTAATTAGGTGAGGGACACAAAGATTAAGTACGATTTGTAATGATGAACATGCTGATACCGATTTGATCATCACCTACTGCACACAGATACTGATAGTCAAGTCTGTACCCCACAAATATGTATAATCAAAAGTAGACAATTTTTTTTAGAAAATAAATAAATGCATAAAAATTTAAAAAATAAAAAATAAATGTCAAAAGCTATAAAAGACTTCACACACATTAACCCAAACATTTTGATTTCCAGAAATCTATTTTAAGGAATAATAATAATTTAAAAAACAGTGCATGAAGATGGCTTGAATTTGCTTTGTTTTTGTAATTCTAAAATATCAGAAGAAATATAATAAGATTTTCAAAATTATGAATTAGCTAAATGAGTTATAGTATGTAATTAAATATGTAGTACATTGTAGTATATAATGGCCATTAAAAGTCATGTAATAAAAATCATCAGATGACATGAGAAAATGTTGATGGGATATTAATAAGCAAAAAATAATCTGACAGTAGAAACAAAAGACTGACATTTTTATCTAAAATGTGTTTCATTTAAATTGATATATAAAATACCAGAGGAAATAAACATCAAATTGTCAACAGGACATGAACAGTATCTATGTTTTTCTGTGTTAAAAATTAAGCAAACACGTAAATTAAAAAAAAAAAAAAAAAACACACACACACACTAAAAACCTAAAGTTTCAACAACCTTTCAGTTCAGAAAACCTGTGCTGCTCAGATTACTCTGACAATACTGTGATGTGTCAGAATAGTTTATTTAAATAAAGACTTTTTTTAAAAATAGCTTTTCTACAGGGAAAGCACACATAGATGCTTTTCCCCATATTATCTATATGTTTAAAATCTTTTTTTTTTTTTTTTTTTTTTTTTTTTTTTTTTGTCC
>NW_007726132.1:1396337-1420204 GCF_000696425.1 Galeopterus variegatus | reverse complement strand
ACCGGCCCGGGGCCCGGCAAAGGGATCGCACCCCTCGGTGTTGCTCCCGTGCCTCGCTCAGCCAGTGAGCGGGAACCGGTCCGTATGTGGGATCCGAACCCTCGGGTGGGAGCGCCGCCGCGCTTCCCAAGCGGCGCACTATCCAGTGCGCCACCGGGCCGGCCCTATATGTTTAAAATCTTAACATTTCTTAAAGTTTCCATAAAATCTTGAGAAGTAAAATCAGCACACTAAAAATATCAAATCTAAACTAAGAAAACAAGGGTACTTCCAAAAGTTCACGGAAAGACCTGTAATATCTCTCAATTCTATTTTTCTAAGAAGCTTTGGAAGTGCCCTACCATCTCTTTGAAAACTATATTTCCCTCTACTTAATCACTGAAATTACCTTGTACAGAGAGTCAACAAAAGCACATGCTAATCTGAAACGACCTCCTCTATGCTTACATGGCTATCACTGTACCCTAAAAAACATACACACGACCCACACAGCTAACGGCTCTTACCAGAGGAGTCAGGCTGGTTGGGTTTGGGATTTGGCCTTGGCTTGGGTGGATTCGGTGGTGCTGGGTCATCTGGAAAAAAAAATGCATTGCAGTGATGAGTGCTTTGCAGTAGAGAAAATGAAGCATCCACTTGCAAACAGATGGCTTACTAAACAGGAATTGGAGAGGGTCATTTGTACTGGTGGGGACACCCGTACAATCAACCACCTGCTAATGTCTTTCCCTCACCTTCCAGCTGCAGTACTTAACTTCAGGTGTTTCCAATAGAAACTAAAGCAGATACAGAATTTGCAAGACCCTGCCCAAAATGAAAATACAGGACCCGTTGTTCAAATGGTATTCGGCATTTCAAGATGGCAACCACAGAGCATTTAACCCAGGCTGGGGCCCCTTTTGAGTGTGGGGTGTGGTGCGAGAAGACAGTCACGTGCCCATGAAGCTGGCCCTGGTAAGGGAAGTCATATCCGCATCCTATCACTCCAAAGACACTAAGAATTTTAAAATAAAACTAAGCATGCTGGCAAAAACCAAAAACCCACCAATGACATCACTGTTCACCAAGTTTTCATTGTGAAATCCAGTGATCCATTGAAAGCGATAAGCCTCTTGGAAATGAAATGCTAACTGGTAGGAATAAGCAAGTTGCCAAAAAATAAAATATAAACAAGGTACTCACTGCTTCCGCCACCACCAAGGGCATCTTCTAAATGCAAGTCAGTGTCATCCCCTAAAGGAGAGAAACAGGTTGTTAATACCAAAGTCCTGAGTGAAATAAGGAAGGAAACAACCTCATAATCAAATGGAGGAAACACCGCACCCTACATCCCTAAATATTTCTCAAAATATTATTTTGACAAGAATCTCACTAGAAAAAGCAGATTCCTGACCATTTTCCCATCACTCTGCTCTCAGGTGAAAAGAATAAAGGACCAAAAATAAAATAAAATAAAATAAAAAGTATGAATCAATCATGTCTCCTGCACCACGCTGGAAATCCAACTCCACCTGCCGAAAATTCTATCCTGTTGTTTTCCCCTCCTACCATCAACCAGTGTTGTCTATGTGGTGGCATCAATTAAATACCTGGGGTACAGGGTCTCTTTGCTCATGAGCTGACATTATAAAGGAGAAGCTCAATAATTAAACAGAGCTATTAATTTACAAAAAAACAAACAAAACAAACAAAAGCCCCATCCTGTTTTCAGAGAAAATAATTTCTTCTTTCTTGTTTCCCTAATAGAAACATTTGCTTCTTACCAGCACTGGGCTTTTTGGGGGCTGTAGTGGGTTTTTTGTCTCCGTCACCTAAACAGAAAAGATATCTCAGTCAGTAAAGCTTGCAGCTGAGAAAAAGATTGCCCACTCTCTTATAATTTTAAAGATGTTTCATTTCCTTAAAAATAGGTGGAGGGCCAGCCCGGTGGCACACTGCTACAGTGCGCCGCTTGGGAGCGTGGAGGCGCTCCCGCCGAGGGTTCGGATCCCACATACAGACCGGTTCCCGCTCACTGGCTGAGCGAGGCGTGGGAGCAACACCAAGGGTTGTGATCCCGTTGCTGGTCCCAGTCCGGTACGGGGGTGACACTGAGGGTTGCGATCTGTTGCCGAACACGAAAAAAGACAAAAAAAAAAAAAAAATAGGTGGAGAATGTTCTGGGCATTGTTTTTCCTCACCAGCACAGACAGTGGCCAAGTCTAAGAAGACGTTTCATGATCCCAGTGGGAGTCATGTCAGCTGTTGCTGCTGACCAGGGTTTTCACTAAGACCAATAGCCGCTTCCCCAATGTTGATGTCAGATGGGGTGTGTGAGTGAAAGACAGTCCAGGAAGCCAGAAGAATGGGAACTTAGCAAAAGGTCTAAGCTTGGAGAGCCCGAGATCTGTGCACTGAAATGCTCTTCATGAGGCATAACATGCTGCTTGCACCCCAAGACCCCCACCCAAGCTCCCCATCTGGGAACAAAATCAGAGCAGGCTGAGGTTGTAAGAACCAAGAATGCCTCCTGGTGCAGGAAGCACCCGTTCGTACCAGCCAAGAAGGGGTAGACCATCAGGAAAAAGGCGACCCTCTTAGCAAGATTTCAGCTCAGACCTTTAGCATTAGACCACAGAAAGTTATAAAAAAAATTTAAAAAAATTAAGAGGTGAGTCCTGGGTTGAAAAGTGTCTGTCCAAAATTCACATCCATCTGGAAATTTGCTAGGAGACCTTATCTGGAAAGAGGGTCTCTGCAGATGTAACTGATTAAGGTGAGGTTATAGTGACTTAGGATGAGCTCTGATCCAATGACAAGTGTCCTCATAAGAGACAGAAGAGGAGACTCAGACATACAGGAGAGGCCACCTGAAGATGGAGGCAGAGACTGAGTGATGCGGCCACAAGCCCAGGGATGCCTGGAGCCACCAGGAGCTGGAAGAGGCAGGAAGGATCCTCCCCTGGAGCCTCTGGAGGGAGCACGGCCCTGCCACACCTGGATCTCAGACTTCTGGTTTCCACAATTGGGAGAGAATAAAATTCTGCTATTTAAGCCACCATGTTTATGATACTTTATGGCAGCCCCAGGAAACAAATTCAAGGAGATGGCAAGATCTAGAACTAAACAGTGATGAGGGGTTCCCAGCAGGGATGTGCCCCTTCCCCAAGCACCTGCTGACACACGTGGCATTCGACCACTACAAGAGTATGAATTATTCCACCAGGGAAGGCTTATTTACCCTAAGAAGGGTATCATTGATTTTCCTCATCCTGTATTCACATAATTATCACAATAATGCATTTGTTAAATTATCTACAGAATATTTTAAAATATTACTGCTACTCACCGTCAAGAGCATCATGTAAGTCAAAATCTTGGCCTAAGAGAAAAAAGAGTCAAATGAGAAATAAGCAAATGAAAGTCAATTTGAAAATTAGGAAGATAAAAATGGTGTGATTTTTTTTTTTTTCTGATTTTGTGATATTCGTGATGGTAAAACAGCAGCTTCTGGTTATCTCAGCTGGTTAGAGCGCAGACTTCTAACGCCAAGGTCATGGGTTCACATCCCCTTACCGGCCAGCCACCAAGAGAACAAGCAAAAAAATGTATAACGCGTTGTGATTTCTCTCATTCTAAATATTCACTTTCGCACCTGAAAGTAAGACTATGTTAGCGTATGTTTAAAATCACTGATAACCTTGGAGTTTGCAGAATTGAAGATAGTGGGAAAACATGATAAGTTTGCAGGTACATAATTCCTAAAAAAGTAGGTCCTTTGAAACACTTGATTAAAAATTTCTAATACATATAGTAAAAAACATGGCGAGCAGAGTCTTCCCTTTTAGGAGCAACTTTTCTGTAGTCAAAAACCAAAATATACTTCTTATAGAAACACCAGACCACCCAGCAAACTCAAGCAATTTTTATTTATTTTGTTTATTTATTTATTCCCTGTCAGCATGTTCACTGTTACAAATCATACTGATTTTTCATGTCCCTTGTCCAATCTCTCTCCCTCCCTTTCCACCTCCCCGTCTCCCCTCTAGATTTGTTCTCTCCATCTGATAGATTAACTATTCCTCTGTTAGTGTGTTCCCTACATGATCTGTCCACACAATTTCTTTTTTAAAAAATCTCGTGCAATCCCACAGAATGAGGAAACTGCCGTTGTTCTGTTGACCTTTTCTATCTTGTCTTACTTCTATTTATTAAAATATTTCCAATACAAATTCCCTGTGGCCATCTCTAGTGAACGGAAGAAAAGCAAAATCCAGAACATTCTGGAAAAGTCTGCTGGAGAGCACGGTGGGTCAGGAAGGTTCCAGCCTGGAGTCTCTGCTCCTCAGACCAGAGGGCGCATGGCACCCCTCAGGTCCCAGCCTGGATTCTCTGCTCCTCAGACCAGAGGGCGCACGGCACCCCTCAGGTCCCAGCCTGGATTCTCTGCTCCTCAGACCAGAGGGCGCATGGCACCCCTCAGGTCCCAGCCTGGATTCTCTGCTCCTCAGACCAGAGGGCGCACGGCACCCCTCTGGTCCCAGAGGGGCTGCACGGTTAAGGTCCACAGACATCCCACAGGCTCAAGCAAATCTGTTCAACTCTACGGGGTGTCTGACAAACTGGCTGTAGTCTACACTTGTGTATTTGGCTGTGTGTATAGGTGTGTGCTTCAGGGTATGTGTGTAGTTAGTGAATATGTGTATGTGCATGTGTGTGTGTGTTTCAGTGTGTGTGTGAGTGTGTTCTGGCATTTCTATTTGGGCATGGATAGCTCTGTATAGGTTTGCTTTGTGTGTGTACCAGTGTCTAGCTGTGTGTGAGTGTACTTTGTGTATGTGCATATGTGTAAGTGTGGGGTGTGATTTATGTGTGCATATGTGTAGGCATGCACATTGTGGCTTTGTGTGTGTGTTTGGTTTGTGTGTGTGTGCCTATGTGTCGGTGCGTATGTGTGGGTTTGTGTGTATGCCTAAGTGTGTTGTGTGTGCATATGTGTAGGTTTATATGGGTATGGTTTTGTGTGTGCATATGTGTAGGCATGTGTATGTGTGGATTTGTGTGAATATGGGCACGTACATATATATATGGGTTTCTATGTGAGTGTATGCATAGGTGTATGGTATGTATGTGTAGGCATGTGTACGTGTGGGTTTGTGTGTGTGCGTGCATACATGTAGCTGTGTGGGTGTGGTTTATGTGTGTGCATATGTGTAGGTACATGCATGTATGGGTTTCTACGTGTGTATGTGTAGATATGTGGTGTGTGTATGTGAGTAGGCATGTGTACATGTGGATTTGTATATGTGTGTGGGTTTGCATATGTGAGGTGTTTACGAGTGTGGTTTGTGTGTACATATGTGTGTAGGTACATGCATGTATGGGTTTCTATGTGTGTATGTGTAGGTGTGTGGTGTGTGTATGTGTGTAGGCATGTGTACATGTAGACTTGTATATGTGTGTAGGTGTGGTGTGGGTGTGCATGTGTGAGGTGTGTATGAGTGTGGTTTCTGTGTGTACATATGTGTGTAGGTACATGCATGTATGGGTTTCTACGTGTGTATGTGTAGATATATGGTGTGTGTATGTGTGTAGGCATGTGTACATGTGGATTTGTATATGTGTGTAGGTGTGGTGTGGGTGTGCGTGTGTGAGGTGTGTATGAGTGTGGTTTCTGTGTGTACATATGTGTGTAGGTACATGCATGTATGGGTTTCTACGTGTGTATGTGTAGGTGTGTGGTGTGTGTATGTGTGTAGGCATGTGTACATGTTGACTTGTATATGTGTGTAGGTGTGGTGGGGTGCATATGTGGGGTGTGTATGAGTGTGGTTTCTGTGTATACATATGTGTAGGTACATGCATGTGTGGGTTTCTGTGTGTGTATGTGTAGATGTGTGGTGTGTGTATGTGTGTAGGCATGTGTACATGTAGACTTGTATATGTGTGTAGGTGTGGTGGTGTGCATGTGTGAGGTGTGTATGAGTGTGGTTTCTGTGTGTGCATATGTGTAGGTACATGCATGTATGGGTTTCTATGTGTGTATGTGTAGGTGTGTGGTGTGTGTATGTGTGTAGGCATGTGTACATGTGGATTTGTATATGTGTGTAGGTGTGGTGTGGGTGTGCATATGTGAGGTGTGTATGAGTGTGGTTTCTGTGTGTACATATGTGTAGGTACATGCATGTGTGGGTTTCTGTGTGTGTTGAGAGAGGCAGGCAGTAGAAGACACAGCCTTTTGGGGCCTATGCCAGCAACCGCAGTGGGTTATTTTCACCACCTCAGAGCTATGAACCAACTGTTTCTACACCCGCACAGATGCCAGACGAAACAAACACAGTCACACTCTTCCCGCGGCACGTGGCAGCATTTCATGAGGTAGGGAGTGTGGATATTCGTGGTCCTGAATAGCCAGTTCGGCTGTGCGTGCGTTGTTATTATCCATAGTCACCATGGTGTGCAATGGGTCTCCTGAACTTACTCTTCCTGTCTGACCGAAACTGGGTATCCTTTGACCAACATCCCCTCAAACCCACCTCCACCCCCAGCACTGGTACCCATCATTTTACTCTCTGCTTCTATGAGTCCAACTTTCCTGGGTTCCACGTATGAGGGAGACCATGCGGTATTCATTTTGCTGTGCCTGGCTGACTTCGCTTAGCATAACATCCTCCAGGCTCATCCCCGTTGTTGCAAATAACAGGATTTCCTTATTTTTTAAGTCTGAATAGTGGTCCACTGTGTACGTATACCCCATGGTCTTCATCCTTTCATCCGTCAAGAAACACTTGGGTTGATTCCATATCCTGACTATTGAGAATAATTCTGCAATAAACACGACAGTGCAGATACTTTTCAATTCACCGATTTAATATCCTTTGGATATACGAAGGTCCTTTGCAAAGTTTGTGGAAAGACTGTATTATCTTTTAATGCCACTTTTCCATAAACTTTTTGCAGTGCCCTCCTGTACACAGTAGAACCAGAAGTGACAGGGCTAGGAGCTTTCTCAAACGTTCACCTTCACTAGCCTCAGAAATGAGTTATAAATTCTCGGGGCATGTCTGATAAGTTTTGGCAAGTCCCCCAGTGCAAACCGATTCCAAGAGCAGATATTGTGGTTTTTAGGGTAAAACAGAAACTGAGAAATAATCAGAGAGGACCTTCAAAATGCCTACAGCATTTTGAAAAGCAGCAATGAAAAACGCCACAAACTTGAAAGCAAAATTTCCCCCACGTAAAGAGAAGATGGTTACCAAGACAGAATCACCAAGGAAACGAAACGAAACAAAACAAAAATGCTTTCGAGTGACTCACCAGTCTCAAGCTTCAGGAAACCCTCAGAAAAACAGTAGTCAAGGGAGTAAGAGAAACATTTTCCAGAAGGTTTCCAAGACAAGGGTCTTGTCTCCTTTTCTGACTCTGGGAGCCTGCATCCCTTTCCACTCGTGGTGAACCCCAACAGGACACTGGGTGTGAAAAGGCAGCTCCCAGCCCCCAGGGGACCCACCCCTGCCCCTCCTCTGACATGGTTGGACCACAGTAGCAAAGGCAGGACCTCTCCTCCCAGGCAACTGCCCTGGGCCCCCTTTCCCTTCTCTCTCCAGCTCCTCTCCACTTGCCTGATACAGAACGTGCAGTCCAGCGCAGGACTGATGTGTATTTCCACACATCAGGTGCAGAATCCCAGGGCACAGGTAAAACAGTGTATGTGCGTGATCTCCATCAGATGGGAAACACTGGTGGGCAGCACATGTTCTTCTCCAAGCACACCCCCCTGGCTTGCTGAGCTCTTGCATCCATCTACCTGGACCCCGGGAAGGGGGTGTCTTTGCCCACTCAGGTGCTTCCACCATCCCCAACGCCCCAACCCCCTTCAGCTGTGGGTCAGTAGTTTTCTAGGCAGCCCTGGGCTTCATCAGCTTTTCCTGTGCTCTTTGGATTCCAGCCACAAAATGTGGCTGGAGTGGATTTTTCCAGTGCAGTGACTGTGTGACTGTGTACATATGATTGTGTGTATGTGCATGCATGTGTGTGTGCATATGAGTGTGCATCAGTGTGATGCAGTCCATCTGTTTGTGTGCTTGCATGTGTGCATGCATGCACATGTGGGGGGGTGCGTGCATATGTGTGTGGATGTATTGTTCATGTAGGTGTACATGTGTGCATGTTTTGTGCATGCACATGTGTGCATTTAGGTGTACATGTGTGTGCTTGTGCTCATGTGTTTTCATATGTGTGTGTGCATGTGCCATGTGGACTTATGTGCACGTGTGTGAGTGTACATGTGCACACATGTCTGTGCATCTCTGTTGCAAAAGTGTGTGTATGCATGTGTGTGTACGTATGTGTGCACAAGCAGGCATGCATGCATGTGCCTGTGTGCACTGCATGTGTGTGCATGTGCATATGCATGTGCATGTGTGTGCATTTTGTTGTGTATTTGCATGGGTGTATATATGCATATGCAAGCTTATGTGCACATACACCTGTCTGTGCATGTCCACTGCATGTATGTGTGCACATGTGCATGTGTGTGCATGTTTCGTGCATTTGCATGAGTGTGCATATGCATATGCAAGCTTACATGCACATATTTGTGACTGTGCATGTGTGTATGCATGCATGCACATGTCTGTGCATGTCCACTGCACATCTGTGTATGTGTGTTGCATGTGTGCTTGCATGTGTGTGTGTGCATGCATATGTGTGCATCCATGTGTGTCTGCATCCATGTGTGTCTGCTTGATAATACCACGTCCAGGGCCTCCCATTCTCCTGCATATCACCACACCCACCCTCCTGTCCCACATGACTTCCCATCACAGTTGCAGCTGCTGACCTGGGACCCAGTCACTCTGAGAAACTATTACTGTCCAGCCCACATGACCTTGCAGGTGGAGGAGGCCACAGCTCACCTTCATGTCCTTTCAGCCAATCCCTGTGAGACAAACCGAGTCACAGGGGAGGGACACAGACAGTCCAGCCATCCACATGACCCTCCACCTGGCCCTGGGCTGCTGCTGTCACCCACAGTTCATCTGTCCCCTGCTGCAGGGCCACAGCAAATGTTACCATCTGGTCCCCACAACGAACCCCAGAGCCTAATGTTCTCCTGCCAAGGGGAGTTCAAGCCCAGCCTGAGAATGGAAGAGAAAGGGAGGGATGTGCCCCTCACAGCCCCTCCCGCTCACCCACCCTCCACCTGTCCTGGAGACCGCCCACCCTCTGCAGCAGGCACTTGTCTTCCGGCCTTGGCCTCTGGGCTGGCTTCACTCTAGGGTCTCTGTGGGGTGAGGACACCATCAAAGAGCTGTGACCATCTCACCTTGGGCCCACAACTTCAGTTTCCATGATTCAAGGCTCTCCCCATCTCCCCCCACCCCTAAAAATCCTCCTTCCCAGACACAAAGGCCTACCCTCACAAAATCCAGATGACTAATACTTGGGACTGCTCCCCAATCACTGCCCCATACAAACGAGAAGGAAAGGCGAGGTGGCCGGCTCTGCCTTCCATGCAGAACTAGACGCCCTTCATTCATTCATAATCAGGCGTGAATCCCTGGCAGTTTCCCGTGTGGCAGAAACCTCTGCAAAGTGTCCAGGTGCGTGCAAATGGATGCAAATGTATCATGTTGTGGCTGAAACCCCATAAAAAACCATCAGAAAACACAATCAATGATCATGGCAGTCAGTCATCCCCCCGCACAAACCACTCATCCGTCCAAACACCAGGACTCTTCTTCCAGTTCACCACACTCAAAGCAAGTATCTTTCAGTCCCTGAGGTGGCAGGCAGTGCGCTCCCAGCAAAACCTCCCCATAGTGCCCTATGGGGTCTGCAAATGCCTAGAAAATACCACCAGAACCCGCACAGCAGGGGCTGCAGCCAGGCCCACGGGGAGAAAGAACCTGCTGGGGCACGTGGAGCCCACATCAAGCACTCAAGACATTCAGCTTCTTTGTAAACCTGCAAAGAGACCACGCCCTGAGCAGCGGCCTCCAGCACCTCTGCGGGCCCCCCAGAGCTCCGGATGCTTCAGGGACAGGATGACTCAGGTGGGTGAGGCAGAGGCAGACGGAAGGATGGCATGGGTCAGTCGCCCCGAGACACTCCCTTCTCATTCAAACAGCCTTTTCTCTTCTGCACATGAATGAGGCAAGTTGAAAAACAGGATAAGCCAGCGTGTAAAGTCCTTAAGAGCACATGGGGCATTTGCGCTCCTCAGAGAAACATGAATGGAGCTTCAGCCGTGTTCCAAATGCCCTAAACTGAGACACGTGATCAGCAAGAGCCAGAATTTGGTTTCTCCTCAATCCAGTCATAATGCCACAGAGGCATTTCACTAAGATATAAAAATGAGGCCTCAGACTTTTGGATTTCCACAATAAAAGTAACATAAGAATAGCATAGTGGCATAAAAACAGTAGCCTGGGATGTAATTTACTGACTGTTTTCTATATGCCTGGAGCTCTCTAGAAAATAAAATTGATGTCCTCGACACTCCATTAAGCACGGGGGAAACAGAGACCCCCCACTCACCTCCACGCCCCTGCTGGTTAATGGCAAAGCCGTGACTCAGCCAACCCGGCCACACTCCGGGAGCTCACACCTGCTCACGTCTAAGATGCCGCATCTCCTCCTGCAGTTTTTCCAAGCCCCATTACAAACATAAAGATTCAGGACACCCTACCAAAGGACGAGAAGGACATTCAGTGGGCACCTCTGCGCCCAGTGCCCAATGTTTACTGAAGTTTTTGGCAGGCGGTGGGTAGCAGTCCCATGTCCTGCCTGGAAGCCTATCATTCTAGGTTTGTGGGGGCTTTCAGAGGGGTCCCCAACATACGGATAATTTGTAGTACAAAGAAAGCCCAGGGCCCTGACAGAGAAAATGCGCCCATCAGATCCTTGATGGATGGACGGCAGGTGCAGGTGGGGCCTGCAGCTCTCCAGGTGTGGAGGACACCCGGGAAAGAGGTCAGAGTAGTCGTTGATTTGTTTCATTCTATTATTTTATATAAGTATTTGAAACACCCTTATTTTTCCACGACGAAAAATGAATTTCTTTGGAAAAACATTTCCCTTTTTTCAAGAGGTGTCATTTAACAGTGGGGAGATGTTGGTCAAAGGATACACTATTTCAGGAAGTGTTAGATCAGGAGAGCTGTCTTACAACGTGGTGAGTGTGGTCAATGACAGTATAATGCGTCCTTGAAAACCTCTAAGAGAGTAGAGAGTGCTGTCACCACACACACACACACACAAAATTAAGAATGTGAAGTCATGCACATTTTTTTTTTCCTTTTTGTCTTTTTTCGTGTCCGGCAACGGAATCGCAACCCTCGGTGTCACGCCCGTACCTCACTCAGCCAGTGAGCAGGAACCGGTCTGTATGTGGGATCCGAACCCTCGGCGGGAGCACTGCCGCACTCCCAAGCAGCGCACTGTAGCAGTGCGCCACCGGGCCGGCCCAGTCATGCACATTTTAATGAGTTCACTTTAGCTATTCCCCAATGTATATGTGCACCAAAACATCATGTTGTACACCATAAATATACACAATTTTTATTTGTCGATAAAAAAATTAATAATTAAAAAAAAAACCCTCATAGATCTTTAGTGTCATAAAGGTTTCAGAAATACATTTGGTCCCGGATCCAGCTTCCTATAAATAAGTGAATCTGTGTCAACTGCTGAATATTTTGGTGCAGAAAACACGGTTTGTTTGATTACAGATAAGTGCAATGAAGCCCCAGCTAACAGAAGATCCTACACATTGCACTTAACTGCCGAAGCCAATACAATCTGTCAACCCCATGAGTAGTAGCATAAATAGCTATAAAGTTAGGGGGCCGAAGGCGCTGGTCCCTCGGGACATTCTTTTGCCAGTCATCATGGACAAGATCGGACTTCACGGTGATAGCAACAGCTAAATTTGACTCCGACTTTTTAGTTTTAAAATTACATGCAGGTGATTAGACTCATGCTTTTCTGATATAGCTCATGCTATGGTAACATCTTGGTTTTGTCCTAACTGGGACGGTGACATTTGGTAACTGGTTCTTTTATGTAATTTTATAATACGTTTGGTGACAGGGGAGGGACTGTCTTTTTTCCTTGTGCCATAACTCTGGGCTACGCCAAGTTTTGGAAGAGCCTGGAGAATCCAGTGAATGCATCTGCTGGACTTGGCATGCCTTACGCCAGGTTCTCAGAATCACGCTCTGGGTCTCATGGAAACACAGATTCCATACTGGACCTCACCCTCGAAGACTGATTGTGCGGTTTGGAGCTGGGTGTGGAATCCTGCATTTTTAACAAGCTCCTGGGGATGCTTGAGAACCTCATGCCCAAGAGTCCCTGCTCTCTGTCCCCCTACCCCCTCCTGACTGCAGATGCTGGTTCCAGGACCTCAATCCTAAGGGAAACCAAGTCATTACCCATGACCCTAAGGTTAAGTGCAAGCACCGGAACCTGACTCAGCAGCCCCAGCCCCAATTCTAACTTCATCTTTCTCAGTCACGCTCCCCAATCCAGCTCCCTCCAGACTGGTGACTGCACTGCAGATCTGGGCTGGCTGGAAATAACCCATCACACGGTCTGAAACATTGTCAATTCAGGAAGCCCGGTGTGTCTCCATGAAATAATGCTGAGCTCAAACAAAACAAAACAAAACAAAACAACACACACACTTAACAGTTCCATTTGTTCATTATAGTCTCGTTATTTGAAGTAGTTATGGTCTAAAAACTATCCATGAATGCTGAATTAGTGAATACGGAACTATTTGCTGCATCCAAGAAAAATACAGCGTCAGGTTCCTGCAAGTATTTTCATCAGCTAATCAATACACGACCTTGTTTTATGTGTGTTTCTGTGTAAAGACACCTTATTGAACAGATACTGGTGACATTCCCATGGAACTCACGGCCAGCAGTGCTGCCACTCATGCCTGAAGGAAGCTTCTCTAACACACACGTTTTTTCTGTAAGGCACGTCAGAGCCTCCTCGCACTTAGGGACACGAGACAGCGCTGCAGCACTGTTCTTGGGAACATTTCAAACTCCAAAATCACCAAAAGAAAGCACAGACATGCGAAAACATGGCACCCAATAGACCATGAAGACAACACTGTTCACAGTGCAAGAGCTGAAACAAGAAGACAGAAGGTCGCCTGTTCAACCTGAGCCGGGAACATGCGCAACAGGGCAGCGACGTTTCTTGCCATTCTGTGCCTGTCTGGGGACGCTGAGAGTATATTGATTTGGGGATTACAAAAATTTGAAAACATACAGCTTGACAGTAGTTTCACTGGTGTCCAACAGATGTCACTGTCTCCCTCAAAAATTTAAAATCCACACCACCCCTAACTCCCTTCCCCAGCATCACGTGAATAAATTTTTAAACTTAGGGGGGAGCCCTGTCAGTCACCCAGTTTAGGCACCTCAGACCTCTTTGAGCTTGGCTCCTCTACTTGGCCATAAATGCCCTTCTGTCCTATTCATCCCTCAAGGCCCTTAGAGGGGCTGGCCCGGTGGCGCACTACGCTAGTGCGCCGCTTGGGAAGCGCGGAGGCGCTCCCGTCCGAGGGTTCGGATCCCACATGCGGACCGGTTCCCGCTCGCTGGCTGAGCGAGGCGCGGGGGCAACACCGAGGGTTGCGATCCCGTTGCCGGTCCCGGTCCGGTACGGGGGCAACACTGAGGGTTGCAATCCGTTGCCGGACACGGAAAAAAAAAAAAGAAAATGCTTCCTCCTCCAGGAAGCCCTCCATCATTTCTCCCTGGATGGCCTGAAACTTTTCCTCCCCAGCATTTCCAGAGGCGATTTGTATGCACATCACAGTTTGAGACGTGTGGCTATAGACCCTGGTTCTCAACTCCAATAGCACATTAGACTCATCTGTAGAGTTTTCATTAAGTCCTGACACCTAGGACAATTCGATCAGAAACTTAGGGAGGTGGGACCCAGGCATTTCTTTTAAAGCCTACCCGCACAACACACATGTGTAATCAGCTCTGCCGGTCCCTGCTGTAGATTTTTATTTCCATAATGCTCCTTGACATGGCTAGTCTCTTCTCTCCCATCCCTGTGGACTTCTCCATGCGCTGCCTACAGCCTCAGACCCTCCAGCCTTCTCTCCACCCTGCTGACCACAGACGGGTTCTCTGCAGGTAGGTGTGGCTGTGCAACCACCTGCTTAAAATCCTTCTGGGGAGTTTAAATCTACACTCCACCACCTGGCCCCTACGGCTACGATAGCCTGAAACAAACTGCAGCTCTCGTGGTCAACAGTACTGATTGGGACCCAGGGAGGTCCCCTCCTGTGAGAAGCCCAGTGTGACCTTCTGGGGGAGTATGGTCCATGCTCTGTGCTTCCTGATCATGAAGGGCTTTCATCCATGTGGCACATTTAGGACACTGCCCCTGAAGTGATGCCTTGGTTGTCACTTCCCAGCAGAAAATATAGGACAGGGACAAGGTGTTTGTTTTCCATGCCACCAGCAAATGGCACTGAGAGCACAGATATCATTCAAACATCAGCCTATGCTGACTGAAGGGATGCACGAGAGAGCCAGTGGCTGGCTGGGTGGGTGGGTACGTGGGTGGGCAAGTGAGTGTGTGGACGTATGTACAGATGGGTGGGTGGATGGATGGTGGACAGATGGGTGTGCAGGTGGAGGGGTGGATGAATGAATGCCTAGGTAGTAGACAGATACATAGATGTAGATAAAAGAAAGAGAGCTGCTAGTTATAAATGACGGCAGACAGAGGAAGCATGAATGCATGAACTGATGGGTGGATGGATGGATGGATTGGTGGATAGTGGCTGACTGGATGGATAAGTGGACGCATGAACTAATGGATGTATAGATGGATGATGGATAGATGGGTGGATGGGTGGATGAATGGATGGATAAAGGGATGGATGAATAAACATATAAGCTGATGGACAGGCGAATAATAAATTGGCAGATTTGTGGGAGGTGGACAGATGGGTAAAAGGATGGAAGATTGGGTAGATGGGCTAATAGATAAATGGATGGATGGATGGATGGATGGATTAGTGCATGGATGGCTGGACAGGTGGATGGATGGATGGGTGGACAGATGAATGGATAGGTGGTTGGATGGATGAATAGGTGGGTGGATGGATGACAGGTGGATGAATTCGTAGGTGGATGGATGAAAGCTGGATGATGGATGGATGGGTGGATAGATGGATGAATAGGAGATTGGATGGATGGACGGATGATGGATGGACAGATGGTGGATAGATAGATGGATGGTGGATGGATGGATGGATGGATGGGTGGGTAAGTGGGTGGACAGCAAGAATACAAAAATGCTGAGGAATTGGAGAGGCTTCCACGACTGGTCTGAGACAAGTTTTCTACCACGATTCTGGAAGTTCCCCTTCATATTGAGCTGACTTTCATTAATACGGAACATCCTCCTCCCCCGGCAAGTCACACCACAAGGAGAACTCTGTGCTGTGTGCACATGCTACTGTGCCAGAGCCTAAACCCTACCATCGACAAAATATGCCCCCACCTGCACCTTTCCCCAGGCTGACCTCATCATCAGGAAGTTACAGAACTCTCTAACATCAGCGTGTTCATCTACAAAAAGACTACAGTAAATATCTCAGGGCTACCCAAAGATGAAATAACAGACTGAACACTCTTTGAAAGATATAATCCATGGCATGGATGTGAATGTTCTAGAAAGCGGTCAAGAGAAATCCCATGCAAGACGGAAAAAAAAAAATAGAATTCTGGTACACAAAAAGTTCAATGATTTTTGACAACCCAGCCACACATTAGGACCATTGGGGATGTGTTTTAAAAACCCCAATGCAGGCCCTGTCCCTTAGGCTATAAATCAGACTGTGCGGGTGGGCCTGGGCAGGAATGATTTTTGCAAGTTCCTGGCACACACTGCAGTGAGGCCAAGGCTGAGAACCTCTGATCTGGGTCTGCAGGAGCCGCTGAAGGATTACTGAGCAGGTTTGTGCTTGAAACCATCACCTAGGAATCAAAAACAGGAAGGATAAGCCATGCTAATACTGGTGTGTTTTAGCCTGGGCTCTGGGTAACTAGTGTCTCTGCAATGCTATGTATCTTAGGTATGCATCAAAAAATTATTCTGAGAGGAGGACCCTGGCCCTCCCTAAAGTGCCCCCAGGAGTCCACAAAACAAGCTAGTTCAGGGCTCTTGCATTAGTCTGGGAGGAAATTCCAGGGGTGGAGGTGTGGGTCTCCAAAAGGAAAGCAGAATGGAAGAAGAGGCATCATTAAGAACAATTTAGGGGATTAAATCAACAGAACTTGCTAACAAACTGGATTTGAGACAAAGGATCTGTCACGAGTGGACAGAGATGCTTGGGTTTGAGAGTCTGGGCAAATGGCCCCATCACAAAAGATATGAATAAAGGAGGGGATGCAGGCCAGGGTGAAAATCATGAGAAGCTTTGGATATGGAGCATTAGAGACACTATGAGTGAAACCAGACGGTCCTCATCACTCAGCAGCTACACATGTAAGTGTAACTCAAAGCGAGAGTGGGGGGTGGGACCCCAGGGGGCAAGCACCAGCATCCCAAAGAGTGTCAGGAAACGTTCTCTGCTGTCCATGTGATCTTCACCCCAACTGTGACTAATCTTCCTCTCCGTCAGTCCTGCTCCCCAATTCCATTCCCAACCCTGCACCAGAAACCCATTGGAAGGCAGAGATTGAAATCCACGGCCCAGACATATGGTTATGATAAGCCTCAAGGAGTGTCCAGCTCTTTGTCAATCAGAGCAATGACATCTCCAGCTGGAAAGCTCATGGGAAGGGCCACTGCAGCCATCAATCACGCCTGTCTGTGGGCTGCTATCTCAGTACAGTTGGGGCACTGACCCTTGAGTTAGCACCTCAGTGCAGGGAGTCTCCACCTTCATCCCCACCCCAGAGAGACAGGTGTTCATGCCCTGTCTAGCTCACTCAGACCCCAATCCTTCCTGTTCCTGCTACCCTATGCTGCTCTGCATCAAACACCTAACACTCCCTCCACGTGCCTTCACCTGGCGAGGCACATTTTGTGCTGAATATGTCAAAAAGAGCTGAACCCATGTCCCCCAACCGAAGACAGCTAAAAAGGGCAGCCACCACAACAGAGGGTGACTTCCAATATTTACTTTCTGGCAGTATTTATAAAATCCATATGCCTCCAAGTCCATCTGCCCTAACAATGATGTCATTTATGTATTCTCTGTCCCTTAATCATTCCATTCGACCGTGTTCCTATGAATACGTATGCACCTTCTGGTTGGCATCCTCTTACAAGATCAACACCCTCCAGGGTGCAGTCACACAATGACTGGGAGGCCCAAACAAACCAGAAACAAACAGCATACTCAGAATTCTCTGGGCTGCATTGTGCGGGGATGAGTCACGCCTTCTGAGCACCCGGCACATAACAGCTCTGATGAATCCGCTGCCTCCTTAAGGGCTGTTAACTCAATGAACTAAAGTTAGCTATTTCTCTTTCTGTGCCTGGCCTCATGTTAATTCAATGAACTAAAGTTAGTTGTTTCTCTTTCTGTGCCTCCTCCTTATCAGTGGGAGCTTAAAAAATAAATAAATAAAAATTAAGAATAAATAAAATTTTTTTAAAAGAAAGATACAACAGTAACAATGGTAGTTTGAACTTTCAAAAGGAGAGAATAGTACTGAGGTTACCAGAGGTGGGAAAGGGGGAGAGGGGAAAGGGAGAAACTGGTAAATGGCCACAAAAATCGATGACATTGTATAATATTGAATATACCCATTACCCTGATTTGAGCATCACATATTCCCACAGGTATTGATATTCAGGGCTGTACCGTACAGATATGTGCAATCAACTATGTTCCAATAAAAATAGAAATAAAAAAATAAAGTTCACCGTTTTTATGTGTGCGTGCGCGCGCGCACACACATGTAACTGTTGTAACAATGACTGCTTTCCAAAGACTTGCAGATGAACCGCACCTTTAAGGCACTTCTGCAAAGCAGAGGGACCCCAACAGACTTGTCTCTACAAGTTGAGACAGCAACGTGAACGAAATAAAGAGGTTTAGATTTGCAACGGCTTTTAGACTCCTGGGACTGCCTGCCACAGTGACAATCATATTTCCCATCAGGGCCCAGTCCACCCAGACAGAGGGAACAGAACAAAAGCTTTGCCCACAGGCTTAGTTAGCAGGGCTTTGGCACAACACGCTGGTGTTCTCTAGTCTCGTCTTTGGGGTTTTCTGCTTGTCAGGGCTGCTGTCTGTGCACTGAATGCACAGCCCACAAAGGGGCCTCCACCTGCCATTTGAGAGACACTGCTTTGAGGGCTGGAATCTAACTCTGGAGGAGAAGAAAAGGGAAGTTTCTGGTTTCCTGTTTAGCAGAAATTTTAACATCCTGACTAGGGAGAGCACAGGAGATCGGTGGCAACACTGAGTCATCCCAAAACAAAGTCCAGACACGCCC
The DNA here is from genome assembly GCF_000696425.1 of Galeopterus variegatus. NCBI lineage: Eukaryota > Metazoa > Chordata > Mammalia > Dermoptera > Cynocephalidae > Galeopterus > Galeopterus variegatus. Next base: position 1,401,719 of record NW_007726132.1, on the reverse strand, counting down.
GCCGACCCATCTGCCCAAACCCAAAGAACGTGGACAGGAAATTCGAGAATCAAAGCCCCTCTGGTCCCTAGAGACCTGAAGCAGCCGGTTACCAAGACTGACACGAACTGACATCTCCGTTACTTACCATCTTTCACCCAAGAGATCCTACGCAAGCCAGCGATGCTCCCAAAAGGAGAGAAGTGTGACATAACGTTCACGGTTCTTAACTCCGAGTGGTGAAAACGTGTGTGTTTGTGACACGGGTCTTTGTAACGCAAGGGGGATACGGATGAGGAATAAGACGCTTAAATCTCCCAGTTGAAAATAAGGGAACAGATTTCTACCTCTCCCTCTGCCTCTCTAATGTCAAAATTTCTTTCTCTGTCCTTTCAAAATGTATACAAATCTTCATAACGACTAAAGGAGCCTTTTTCCGGTCTCACAGCTCAGGAAGGTGTCCTGTAAACACCAGGGGAGGTGGCTTCTCTGTCTCTTGCTTCCTAAGGGAGGGTAAGAGCCTGACTTTAGGTGGGCACCTTGCTCCAGTGTGCAAAACTGCCTTCTGTTTCTCCTCTGAGTAAAGCCAATTCGCCAGCCCAGGTGGCCTCCCCAGTGACCATTATAAAGTTAGGGTGAACCATGTACCATGAGCTCATCTAAAACAAGTTGCCAGGTCCTCTTACTTGAGGACTAGATCCTGTTTTTCTTGAGAACTGCCCATGATACATTGTATCCACTTGGCTCTGTGAAAGGCTGGGCTTTCTTTCCAGGTTAGCAGCTTGCCTGTGACTCCTATGCATCCTGGTTTAATGCGTATTCAAAACTAAAACAGCTCCTTTTTCCTTCAACCTTTGTGGAGAGGCTTTCTGGGCTGGGAGCACATATTGTTTTTCATTATAATCTTCACACGGCAACTTTTCTGTCCCATTAAAGAGTCTCCAATAAATAACACACCTACAAAAGAGTTGTTGGGGCTCAGAACACAGCAGTCCGAAACATGACCGTGGGAGATCAGCATACACCACCCCAAAATATACCTTTTTGGCATAGTGATTATTTCAAGCTGGTTATTTTGAGAAAGTGTAGACACAGAAGCTCTAAAAACTCCTCCCCTATAAAGAAAATTTATATCTACAAAGGAAATTTTCATTAATAACGGTATCTATACCAGGAAGAAAGCTGCTCTGAGACAACTTTTATCACCTGAGAGTCTTTTAACAGCACAGCATTGATTCTTTTCCCCTGAAAGTGACAGGAGGGAATGGAAAAATCTCAGTAAAAATACGTACCACGAGTTTCACGTGGGTGGTGGGAAGTCTGTCTCCCTTAGGGGAGACGTCTGAGTCAGAAAAATTCTGAGCAGTATTGAAAAAATCCTAAATGCTGAATTGGTGAGAGAATTCTATTAGCTGCATTTCTTTCAAAATTATCTCTTGAAACTAGCGTCCAATCTTGAAGAAAAGTGCTGTCCAAAAAAGAAAGAAAGAGGGGCTGGCCCGGTGGCGCACTGGATAAGTGCGCCCCTTGGGAAGCGCGGCGGCGCTCCCGCCCGAGGGTTCGGATCCCACATACAGACCGGTTCCCGCTCACTGGCTGAGCGAGGTGCGGGAGCAACACCGAGAGTTGCAATCCCGTTGCCGGTCCCCGGTCCGGTACGGGGGCAACACTGAGGGTTGGGATCCGTTGCCGGACACGGGAAAAAAAAAAAAAAAAGAAAGAAAGAAAAATGTTCATCACAGCTCTCTTTACAGTAGCCAAAGTGTGGAACCAACCTCAGTGTCCATGGATGGATGACTGAAGGAAAGTGTGGTGTATATACACCATGGAATACTACTCAGCCCTAAAAAAGAGTGAAATTCTTCCATTTGTAGCAACATTGATGAGCTTGGAGGAAATTAAGTGGAATCAGCCAGGCACAGAAAGAGAAATACCACATACAGAGAATAATTACGATTTGTAATCATACACATGCTAATAATATTGATTTGATCATCACACCTTGTACACAAATAATGTCAACACTCTACCCCAAAATATGTACAATCAATTATGATTCAATTAGTAAAAGCAAAAAAAAAATGTATTTAAATATCTCCAAAGCACAAAGACACTTGTTGAAGCTTGATAAACAGAGAAACAATAAATAGGCAGAGCAGGGCGTTCAATGAAAAGCAGTTAACTTTTCTCAGAGCCAAATACGGAGGTTGTAAATGCAGGCAAACACACCGCACAATAAACGCATCTCCTCTGCCCAGACGGCATAAACATTCTCTTCACCTCCACAGACACCCACAGAGGCAAAGACAAGAGCTACGAGAAGCTCAAGAGATCGAGCCCACACTTGCTCCACGGGGGTGAGGGAGTCCCAGAGAGACCTCGTATTGTTCAACAGACGTCGGTCCATGGAAGCTTTTGGAGTTTTTCAAACAGCACAAGCCACTGCGTGGATGCCAGGACAAAACTGCCTCTGTCGATGACTGAGTGTCTAGCCGTGGATGCGGCATCGTGAATCGACTTCACACGGGTCCAGAGAATCTGAGCTGCCTTAGAGTCTGGGATGGGATTCTCCTAACTGGAGAAAGAGGAGTGAATCGGGACACCCACTGCAACAACCACTAACTCCAACACTTACAAATACCAAATACTCAGGGTTTTCCACCCTCAGCACTAGTGACATTTGGGGCCGGATGAGTCTGTGTGATGGAAGTGGTCCTGTGCATGGCTGGGTGTGGAGCGGCATCTCTGGTCTCCACCCACCAGACGCCACTGTGAAAGTTGATTATACAGACTGAGTCACTCTTGTTATATCCAAACTAAAATTGGAGTTGAGAGGCCAGGAGAGGAAAGCACTTGGGGCACATAGCACCTTGTTGAAACAGCCTGCTGCCACCCTAAGATAATTTTTAAGCCTCGTAGCTGCTGAAACGACCTGCCGTGACTCTGAGACTAATTTTATCTACGACCGTCATTCACCCAGCAAAGCCTGCCAACCCCCCAAATCTTCATTAGTGCCAATGAGCATTCTTTCAAAACAATACGCAGCATTACTCTCTGTAATGAAAGTCCCAGTCCTTCCTTTGTTCTTTGGAAATACTGGAGATCACCCCGGTCTGTGTGTGGGCCCTGGATTGCAATCCTGTTTTCCCAAGCAAACCGTTTTCTCACAGATTGGTCTCTACATAATTTTTTTTTTTAGCTCTAATGCCAGTAGCACCCCACACCCCAGTGGGACAACAGAAAATATTTCCGGGCATTGCCAAGTGTTCCCTGGGGGGCAAAACTGCCCAGTTGGAAAGCCCTCCTCTCCATAAAGTCTGCTTTTCTAGAGGCATCCCTCTGTCCGTCGATCCCTCGTTAACCTACATCTGCTTCCGTGGGGATGGGGAAAAAAATCTGGGAACACGGGGCCTTTCAAAACTGTGAAATCAGACAAAGCTGTTAGCTCTAGAACTAAGATCCAATCCTGGGCTCAAGGGGCTTTTGTAGCCAGAACAGAAACCAACTAAGTTTCACCAACTGGAAAGTAAACTTTCCACTCGTCTCTTTGGGATGGCCTGTCTCTGCCTCTGTCCCTAGCAGGATCAGATTAGTATTAGGACTCTCGTCTGGCCTAACCTAACAATTAGAAAGGGGAGAGAGTAAGGATATTAGCGTGTACCGAAGCTCAGTCCTTTCTCTGCTTTTGGTGGTGACTGTGTCCCTGCAACTGTGCATCCCACCCCCACACAGGTACCACGTCTCCCAGACCTGCTCACTGAGAGCATCGACAATCTTGCATTTCCCAGGCACAGTCTGCATTCAAAATCAGGCAGTTCCAGGCCAACGCTGCTGTGGGTTTGAAAACTGTAAAATGGCTTGTTTGGGGGCTCAAAGAATGTATTCCAGAGACATGAGTTTCACCCCTGTTGCTGCTTCAAATCCAGTCAAAAGCTCCCAGTCACCAAGATTTGCCACCTTGATCCTGTGAGTTCTTTAGTTATGTGGCTACTATCACTAATATTCTGTTTCACTGTTTAGGTGTCTCTCTTCCTCAGTAAATTGTACATTTGGGGGCAACCGGAACCCCTACGGATTCATACTCCTGGTGCCAGGCACACAGTAGGTTTTCAGGAACAAATGAATGCCTGGAGAATGAACGCATGCATAACCACACAGACACACGAAAAACTCTTTGAGTAGGTTTCACCTGAACAAAAACAACAGGTAAAACCCTCCTGAGAAAACCCGAGGAGGTCGCTTCTGTGGTGGCAGCCTGCCAGGAATAAGGAAGGACATTCTGGAAGGGAAGAGAGAAACAGGAAGGCTGACGTGGGACCTCCCCGGCAAGCTTAAAACTCTTCTAAGCCCCCCACACCCCTACACACAAATCAAGCTTAATTTTCTCTAAAGTCTGCCCACTGGAACCTCAATTTCTACAGCACCTGGAGCACATTTTAAAAGTGTGCAAACCCATTAGCAGGTCTTCCCTAAAAATACAGGGCCAGATCCATTCTAAGCGGAGCTACAGGCCAGCAACGGGAGCAGGAAATTTTGCCACACAAACAGGGTGGCTGAGCCTTCCCGTCCTTTCCAGAGCGGGGCCTGCATGCTTCCCATTCCCCAAGTCTGTCCACCCCTGATAAGGCCACTCCTGCAAGGCTGTCTGCTGCAAAGGCTGGCCTTATAAAGGAGCAAAAATGCACCGCGCAGTGGAAAAAGTAAGTCCTAACACACCACGCCCCGCACGGTGCCTGTTTTCGTTTTCAACGGAGAGAAACAGAAAAACTCTGTGAAGGCAACGACCAGAAGAAACGGCTTGCTAGGGGACGCGTGGGGGCGACAGAGAATTTTCCTTCTCCCGATGTCCTTACTGGGTTTTCCGAATTACTGCCCGCACCGCGCTGACCATGTGGTAAGAACGCGTGTCTTTTGGGGGTGTCGCTTCTCATCGGGCACCGCACGCAGGAGGGACCCAGACACCCGCAGCATGCGCGGGGACCCACGAAGTCTCTCTGAGCGTTTTCAGTGCTTGAGGTTCTTCCTAACCGTTCCCCCTCCCCCCAGGTCTTAGGCTCCTCTGCCGATTCCAAATTTAGGCCCAGGACGCAGGGCGTGGCCCCGGGGGGCGACTCCAGGGTGGCCCTGGTGGGTGTCACAACCGAGATCCAGACCCCCCCCGAGCTCTGGGGACGGAGTTGGGGAGGGGGGATGCAGGGGTGGGTTGGGGGGTCCGGCAGCTGCAAAGGGTCAGGGACCCGTAGGACAGTCACCAGGGCTGGGGGGACGATCGAGGTCCCTCCACCCCGAAGAGTTTAAACTCTGAAAACAAACGCTGACATTTCGCCTCTGACATGGGTCCAACCCCGTCCGAAGAAAGTTGGAAGAGACAATACGGCCGCCTCACGGGGGGCTGCTGTACGG
>NW_007726132.1:1322186-1395310 GCF_000696425.1 Galeopterus variegatus | reverse complement strand
AGCGGCCCCGACGCCCCGCCCCTAGGGCGCGAGCCCCACCCGGGCCTCCGAGCGTCCGCGCGCGGGAGGGGACGAGCCGCGTGGGGGATCCGGGTGCCCCGAGGCTGCGCCGCGGGGGCGAGAGAAACCCACGCCCTTCTCAGGAAAGTTAGGTCGCTGTCCCCAGTCGCCCCTAAGAGGGGACTCCCAGGGCGGCGCCAACCGGAAACAAACGGAGACCCCCCAACATTCTCCGAAAACCGTGGCCCCTCCGTGTCTGCAGCTCCCGAAAGGACCCCCAGGGCTGTACCCCCGACGTGTGACGAAGTGAAACCACCTCCCTTCTCGAAGGAGTGTGAGCCCATCTCCCCTTCTAACGCGGCAACATCCCCTCCCTGCTCGGGGAAGTGTGGGCCCCGTGCCGTCCAGGCAGCGCCCCCAGGCCCACTGTGGGGTGACAGAGCCGCGAGCAGGCAGGGGACGGACGGCGACGCTGGGAGGCTTTGGCAGCAGGGCGCGCGCCTGCCTCTTCTGCGCCCGGCCGGGACCTCCCTTGGAGGAGTCTGCGCTCTGGAAGCTTCTCCCGCAGGCCCGGGGCCGGGGCTGGAGTAGATGGGGGTCTGGGGGTGGGGGCGGGGAGGCGGGAAAGCGCTGGCCGCCCCCATCCGGGCCGCTGGGCCCCGGTCCCGGTCCTGGGCTGCTCGCCCCACGCTGCGCTCGTCAGGCCAGACCTTCCCCGCCCCGACCCAGGCCACAGCCGCAGTGCGACTGTCGTCCGTGCCAGGGGAACAAGATTCCTGTTTTCAAGGCCGGGCCTAAAATCCTGTGGGTTTTCCTTCAGGGTGAGGGAAGCAGCAACGTTCCACGCTCCGACCCCACCCCGTCCAGCCACCGGCCAGCTCCCACCGCAGCGCACCGCCCGCCCCGGCCCCTCCTCCAACCTGTCTTCTGCGGCCACCTGCCTGCCGCGCCCCCAGGCCACCTGCGCGCCTGGGTCAGACACACCCGAGGCCACCTGCGCGCCTGGGTCAGACACACCCGAGGCCTGAGGCTCTGGCTCGACCCCCCAGGGCCCCCCGGGGGAGTTTGAAGGATGCGCTTCTTACAAGGGCGGCGGTCTGAACTGGGGAGGGGGTTTTCCTGTCTTGGACAGCAGTAGCCCAGCAGCAGGACTGTGCTTGAGAGCCATGAGGATCGTGTCACCCTTTTGGATGGAAACGGTGCCTTGGAAGCGTCCCCTCTTGGAGTTACCCCCACATTTTCCTCCATCCACCACGCCACCCCCAAGCAGGCCTGGCTGTCTGCCAGTGGACACTTCCCCTTTTTCCTTGGCCACAGCCTTGGGTTGGGGCCGCTGGAGGGTGTGGGTCCTAAGTGAGGGTAGCAGGACGATTTCAGGGGCGCTTCTCGTGCAGCACGGAGATGCTGCAGCTGTTTTCACACCAGGAGTTAATCAGCCTCGGGATGAGGAGGAAAGAAAGCAGGACTTTCATGCTTTCAGATTTCACAGACCCCTCCTCCGTGAGGACTTCCCTGCTTACGCCCTTCCCTTCTAGAGAAAGGCTGGCAAGTCCCCAGCCTCTGACAGTCGGGCTGCCCTGCACTTGAAACTTCTGTCCTCCAACCATCCTTACTGTTCCAGAAGCGTCTGGAGTCTGGGTGCATTTTACCAGCAAGGACGCGGGTCACTATCATCAGCCATAATCAATATGCATCGCTGCTCTCCAAACGCCAGGCTTTGAGGCTTTTTATTTATGTTCCTGCAGAGAGGCACTCTCAGGCTTCTGTTCCTAATTCATTTAGATGCCTTTTCTTTTTTCTCATCTCTCTCTCTCTCTCTCTCTCTCTCTCTCTCTCTCTCTCTCTCTCTCTCTCTCCCATTCCTTGGCTCAAATAGTAATTTCCATCATATTCTGCAGACGCTTCAGAACAGGCATCCGGAGCTCTAACTTCCAGACTGAAAATTAAATTAATTTAATAATCCTCCCAAATTGTATCCAAAAACCATAGATTGGTTCTCCCCACATGAGAGATCAACTGTGCCTCTGTTGCTTTGTTGCCTACATGATCAAGTCCTCCCCTATTATCATAAGTCAGATGCTTCTTCTATCACTCTGCAGTGTGCTTTGTGGAGAGAGCATCTCTTCTTTATTTTTTTGGTCTCTGCTGGTGCCTCTCCTTGTGTCAGTGCAGTTGAGAGTCTGGCATGTCATCTGCATGGTGGCTGTGACTGCAGCTATAGAGACTAGCCGCTTTTGTGGCAGCCGTGGCAATTGCGGTGGCTAGGGTGGACTACCCACGTGGAAATGGTGTCTTTGGTGTGCTGTTTACCTGGGTGCAGCTGGGTTCGGCTCACCCCCCCCCCAACCCCTGCCACCTCTCTGAAGCATCTTTTGAAGGCTGTGAATGTGGCCCTCAGAGGAATGTAGAACTCATTGCGGGGATGGGGGCGGGCAACCATTATCAATGCACCCAAATGGCAAATTTGTGTGTTTCAACCTAACTCTTCGTAGCTCCCAGCCTCCTGCTGGACCCGCTCTGTCTCTTCAGTTTTTAAGGGCTAATTCATCTGACTTTGGGCTATTCATACCCTGCTCTCCAAACCAGTAATACAGCAGCCCCCCTCCTTATCCCCCAATAATACTTTCTAAGTCCCAGACTGGATCCCTAAAACCGTGTATAGTACCAAACCCCAAATCCTATATACACTATGATTTTTCCTATACATACACACCTATGATAAAGCTACTTTTATAAATTAGGCACAGTAAGAGATTAACAGTAACTAAGAATCAAATAGGACAATTATAGCAACGTCTATAATAAAAGTTATATGAACGTGGTCTTTCTCTCTCTCTCTCTCAGGGTATCGTAATATTTTTGGATCGTGGCTGACCTCGGGTAACCGCAACCACAGAGAGCAAAAGCACGGATCAGAGGGGATTACTGTATATACACACTGCACATATGTGCCATACACGTATATATTGAAACCACAGGTAACGTATATGTATCTTTTTTTTTTTTTTAAAAGATGACTGGTAAGGGGGTCTTAACCCTTGACTTGGTGTTGTCAGCACCACGCTCACTCAGTGAGCAACCGGCCATCCCTATATGGGATCCGAACCCGTGGCCCTGGTGTTATCAGCACCACACTCTACCGAGTGAGCCACGGGCCGGCCCTAACATATATGTATCTTGCATGTAGGTGCATTATATGTATATATTCCCCCCAAACGCACTCACATGTGCACATGCATCATTACAGACCAGGCTTTCTTCCTACTTTCTTGGGAGAATCCTTCGTTTTTGCCTGCTGGGCTGTGTTGACTAACCTAGGTAATGGGTCTAAATGCAGAACTGAAAATCCCAAGGGACTGATGAAAAGTAAACTACACATGAATGAAGTCACAGAAAGAAAAGTATTTGAGGGACGAGGTTCGGAAAGGACCACTTTCCACAAGTCTTCTTTGCAGGAAGGAGAAGATGCCTAGAGAGAAATTTTGGAAGTCTGTCTGAGTTGTGTGATGCCGAGCACTGAGTTTGGGGACATCTGTTCCAGGACCAAAGAGGAGGGTCTTTCCTCTGCTTCCCCCTTGCTTTGGTTCAGATTGCCCATATTTTTGTCTTTGCTGTTGTTGCTGTCTGGGTTGTGCCATTTGGGAGGGGCGGTGGCTGTGTCTTGGTGCCATCAGCAATGGCAGATCTCTTTGGTGGGTTTTGCCATTGTGTTTCTCTCCGTAGCTGGGACCCTACAGTCCCTCCAGTGTCGGGGAGTCAGAGTGGCTTTCCATTTAGAAACCAAGAGAAGGGTTTGGTGCGGCAGGAGGGAGCCTACCTGGAGACCAGGTGCACGGGGCTGGAACTGCACGGGCTGGCTTAGGCTGTTGCCCCCTCCCAAAGATTCATGTTCAGTGCTCGGCTCTGGGCAGACGGGTCAAAAGAAGTATCCATCACTTCCTCTTAGGTCCCACAGTGTATTTGTCTGCTAGGGCCACCATAACAAAGTACCCCAGCCTGGGCAGCTTAAACAACAGACATTTATTCTCTCCCAGTCCTGGAGGCTGGAAGTCTGAGATCAAGGTGTGGCAGGGCTGGTTCCTCCTGAATCTTCTCTCCTTGACTTGTAGACCCTGTCTTCTCCTTGTGTCCTCACATGGTCGTCCCTTTGTGTGTCTGTGTCCTAATCTCTTCCTATAGGGACACCAGTCCTATTGGATTGGGGCCCACCTTCGTGACCTCATTTTACCTTAATCACCTCTTTAAAGACCTATCTTCAAATACATTCACATTCTGAGTTCTATGGGTTAGGACTTTGACCTATGAATTTTGAGGAGACCTCCAAACACATGGGGGTTAAGTCCACAAATCGATGTACAGGAAGTTCACTGTCTGAGATGTGCACACCCCCCTCTGCAGGTGAAAACCTTCTGGACAGGTGAAGGAAGACACCAGTCACCAAAATGCCCTCTTGTGCTCACACACATCTCATAAAATAGGCTGTTAGGTCTCCTTTCTTTCAAGCAGATTCTAATGAGCCAATTAAATGATTTCTACTAAAGTTTGGCCAAGAGCAGAGTCTTAATTTCAGTGTTTTTAGAATATAGAATAGGAATATTGATTTAAAAAATAATAACTACTTCAAAACAAATAAATAAGTAAATAAAGGATTTTGTTAGACCCCAAGGAAAGCATTTGACAAGTTTGTTTTCTTTCTCTCACCTCCCTCCCCCGTCCTCCCCAAGCCAAGCTTGGAGACAGTGCTGGGACAGGAAGAAAAAAATGTCACCTCTGCTGCTGGCCTGACTTTGAGTCGACGACATAAGAAAGAGTACAAAAGTCCAATAACTTTTCAAAAAAATATTTGGAAGCAAACCAAGGAGCTTAAGCATAACTTTCACAGAGAATGCACTCTTGTAAGAATTGGGGTTTGAAGGTACGCTATCCGTGTGTCGTAGGAAAACCAAAAGATAACAGATAATGCCAATGTATCAGTCTGTGTCTGCTGCTTATAACAGAATATCTGGAATTGGGTAATTTATTGAAGAAATGGAATTTATTTCTTACAGTTTGAAGGCTGGGAAGTTCACAGTGCACGGGATACATCTGGTGAAGGCTTTGTTCTTGGGGGTGAGCTTCTAACATGAGCAGAGTGTCACATGGGGAGAATGGGCTGAGCAAGAGATAGCTCACCTGCTCACTTGCTGTCCTTATAAGGCCACCAGAACCACGCCCATTATTGCATGACTGGATCAATCCACTCACGAGGACACAGTCCTCACAATCCAATCACCTCTTAAAGACCCCACCTTTCAAATACAATAGTTGGATTTCCCTCCCTTTTAACACTGTTACAGTGGGGGTCACATTTCTAATACATGAACTTTTGTGGGACAAACCTAACCCATAGCAGTCGGGAACCTCAGGCAGTGGTTAAACCATCCTTTGCAAATGGGAGCTGTGGGAAACAACTCTCACATCTAAGGTTGGGGGAGTTGATTGCAGAACAACATCTGTACATCAAAAGTATTTTTTAAATAGATAAGTAAACAGGGAGAAAAGGCAAATCTCCCATGCAGAATTTTCCCTAATAATTGATGTAGATACTCTAACTCTTCCCAGGAGGTGAAACACAACTTCCAACCTTTTGGGGGTAACTTTCCTTTAGAGAAGTCTGACAAATGGTACTCAGACAGGTGGTTCAGGGTTAAATTCAACAGTGATGTTGTCTTGAGATGATGTGATAAAAATGGCACTTTATCTCTGTGGTCTTCCTCCTAAAAATCTTAAAAATCCATAACCACAGGCTCATAATGTAAAAACACCAAACAATTCCCAGTAGAAGGACGTTCTACACAATACCTAGCCAGTCCTCCCCAAAACAGTCAAGGTCATCAAAAACAAGGAAAGCCTGAGAAACTGTCACACCCAGAGGAGATTAAGAAAACATGACACTAAATATAATGTGGGATCCTGGCACAGAAAAAAGACATGAGGGGAAAACCAAAGATTCTGAATAAAGTTGGAGTTTAGCCAATAAAAGTGTATCAATATGAGCTCATTAGTTCATTCCGTTGTGACAAATGTACCACATTAATGTAAGAATCAAATAAGAGGGGAAACTAGGTATACGGGTATTCTCTGTACGATTGTCACCGTTATGCTAAAAAACTAAAACTATTCTGAAAATAAAAGTTTATTTAAAAATTTTAAAAGAATATTATTTACAGCAGCAAATTAATAAAAACAGACAAGCAAAAAACCAAGTTCAGGAACTGGGAAAATCAATTTCTAACAGGAAACTATGCATCTACTTGAAAGCATTGTAGAAGAATATTTAATGTCTTATGAATACTCAAATAAGAAAGGCCCAGCCTAAACCAATACATTCTACATACAGCATAGTGAAAAAAAAAAAAAAATACCAGGATACACATCAAACCTTTAGTGGGGTATTTCCCATATTCTGGGAATGTTTTTCGTTATCTGTACTTTCTGAATTTTCTACACTGATTCTGTATTACTTTTGAACTAGGGGTCAACATATTTTAAAATTGTAAGAGTGAAAATTTGCAGAGTGCTCTTGAATGTGGGCTAAGCTCAGGAGGGCATGCCTGGAATACGATGGTAACTTAACAGGGTGAAGCTTCTTCCTTCTAGACATGTAAACCGTGTGAACAGACAGAAGGGCTGTCAGTAACCTGAAGCCCAGAACACAGATGAGCAAAGCTTCCGCCTGGAGTTAGCAGAAAATTTCAAACATTGTTTGGGAGAAAGAAGTGTGTAGGGTCAGGTTCCCCAGATGGTTATGGGGATCCTAGTGCAAGTGAGTTATTGAGGGAGAGCTCCCAGGAGAGGAAAAATGGTGGTGGTGTCAACTGGGGACCACACTTGGCTTGACCCCCCTGGGTACTCAGAAGTGTGGATTGTATCTTCTGAAGTCAAGAGGGTCGACTGCCTTTTGCCTACTCAGGATTACCAGTCGATGGGTATGAAATGCCCTCCCATCTCGGGGAGATGGCATGGGTATTACATGTAGGATCAAGTGGCTTTTCTTTACGCAGGGCAATTCTGTCAAGAATGAACAGCGGTAAACTATTAGCAGCCAATAGCAGTTCATAGCAAGTGGTTTTGGATGCCTAGCCTTGGTGGGCCATCAACAATGTCCACTACCAGACATCAAGGGGCATCAAAGTGTGGTCGCCTCCAAGCTGGGCCCATTTGGAGGCAGGGGCAGTCCATCAGGCCTTACCATGCTCTTAATTAAATCATCTCAAACTTTTTCTGCCCTGTGCTCTGTGACATCTGTTGTAAGCTGGATTATGTCCACCAAAAAGATATTTTCAAATCTTAACCCCCAGTACCTGTGAATGTGACCTTATTTGGAAAAAAGTATTTGCAGAAATAGCATGAAAAAAGGGGTATAGAAAAGGGTATTTATTTAGTTAAAATAAGGTTATATTGGATTAGGGTGGTGTCTGGTGTCCTCATATGAAAAGGAAGAATAACACAGACACAGAGGAGAAGCCACATGAAGATGGAGGCAGAGACTGGAGTGATGTGGCCACAGGCCCTGGGACACCTGGAGCCACCAGGAGCTGGAAGAGGCAGGAAGGATCCTCCCCTGGAGCCTCTGGAGGGAGCACGGCCCTGCCACACCTGGATCTCAGACTTCTGCCTCCAGAACTGGGAGAGAGTAAATTTCTGTCATTTTAAGCCACCCAGTTGGTGGTACTTTGTTATGTTAGCCCTAAAGAACCTAATACTCCATTCTGAACACCCTGCTTTTCAACTGCTATTTTGGTTCCTACAACGTTGGAGGTACTGGAGAGAGATTTCTCCCACTACAAATTGCTAGATGGACGTTTTGATAATAAATGCAGTCATGGAAGTAGATTCCACCCTGGGAAAGGAGAGGATTCAATCACAGTTCTATTCTCATGAGAACCTTAGTTCTTTTAGCTGGCAGACTGACACCCCAGTAAGATCAAGTTCTTTTACCATGAAAGAAGGGATAAAGGATATGGGATGGGGAATTCACAGTCTTACAAGTTAGCTAGGTGAATTGATGAATGGATGGACAGATGGGTGGAAGGGTTGATGGATCAATGTATGAATGAGTGAATAGATGGGAGACTAGTGGATCAATGGGTGGATGAATGGATGAGTTGGTGGTTGGGTTGATGGATGGATGGATGGATGGATGTGTGGGTGGATGAATGGATGAGTGGATAAATGGATAGATGTATAGATGGATGGGTGGATAGATGGATGGATAAATGGATGGGTGGATGGGTAACTGTATGGGTGGATGGATGGATGGATGGATGGATAAATGGATGGGTGGATGGGTAAATGGATGGGTGGATGGGTAAGTGTATGGATGGATGGATGGATGGATGGATGGATAAATGGATGGGTGGATGGGTGGGTGGATGGATGGATGGATAAATGGGTAGATAAATGGATGGATGGATGATGGGGGATGGGGGATGGGTGGGTGGAGAGATGGATGGATAGACAGATGGGTGGATGGATGGATGGATAAATGGGTAGATAAAAGGACGGATGGATGATGAGGCATGGGGCATGGGTAGATGGGTGAGTGGATAGATAGGTGGGTAGGTGAATGTACGGATGGATGAAGGAGTGGGTGTGCAGTGGGTGAGTGGGTCTATGTGTGGGTGGATGAGTGGGTAAATAGGTGAGTGGGTGGATATTTTTAGTCCCTGGTCACTCCAAATTGTGTCCACCAGACTTTCTCCTGATATCTAGATTATTTTCCTCATGTTTTTTCTCCCCAATTTCCTTGAGAGCTCCATTCTCGGTGACTCCTTTGCATGGTTATTCATTTAACAAAGTGTCTTGAGTGTTTACTCTGTGGGATATGACAGAGAAATCAAATAGCCATGGCTCTGCCTCTGTGTGCAGTAAGTGTTTATTTTAATAGCCCTTAATTTACGTTTATTTATTTGTGCTTATCTGAGTTTCTCGATAAGCTGTGAGCATTTTTACATTTGTTTCTACCTCAGCACCTGGCTGAGAGCCCAAAAAAGACGGCTTTTTAAATGCTTAATTACTCAATTGAATGCATGCAAAACAAAAATTAGCTCACCATAAAACACTAAGCATTTACATATTGAAGCTTACCTTTTTCTTTGTCATACAAGGACGTGCACATGCAGACACACATTTACAGTGTACATGTATATGTATGTGCCATGGACACCCCCAAAGTTTATATGTTGAAATCTTGACCCCAGTGTGGCTGTTGTTTGAATAAGGAGATAATTAAATTTAAATGAGGTTATAAAGGTAGGGCACTATTCTGATAGATTAGCTATTTGTCTGATTAGTGCCCTTATAGGTGGAGACACTGGACGGCTTGCTCCCTCTCTCTGCCATGTGAAAACACAAGCCAGGAAGACAGCCCTCACCAGCAACCAAATCAACCAGCACCTTGACCTTGGACTTCCCAGCTTCCAGAACAGTGAGAAAATAAATTTCTTTGTTTAAGTCATCCACTCTTTGGTAGCTTGTTACGGCAGCATATGGAGACTAATACAATATACCTACACCTGTATTTACATATATATCCCTGTCCATCTGTCCATCCAGCCAGCCAGCCCTCTCTCACATACATGGTGTCCATCTTATGTTCTTTCTGCTTTCTTCCATAGTAAGGAACCTTGATTTTATTGATGTTGGCAATGTGCCCACTAAAAGATTATTCCCCTAGTTTTTATTGCACTTAGGTGTGCCAAACAAGTTCTAATCAATAAAATAAATGTAAGTAAAAGTTGTGGAGTAAAACTTCTGAGAAGTTCCTTAAAAGTGGGGCAGATTTACCAAAAGCCACTTTTAGCCTTCACTCTTTGCCTGCCTGGAATAATGATGTGATGCCTGGAATACCAGCAGCTACTTTGGAACAGGAGGTCCCCTGGAGGATAGAAGGCACACTCTAGCAATGGCAGAACCTATAGAGCAATGCCATCAGGGTGGTCGATGACATTGCAGAACGGCCATACCTCTGTCTTGGACTTCTTTTACGGGACAAAGAAGTAAGCTTTTCACTTACCTTTTTCTAAAGTCAGGTTTGTTTCAGTCTTATTCAAATCACTTTATGTATGTATGTATTTATATATATATATGTATGTATGTATGTATGTATTGTCTCTATCAGCAGAAGCTGAGCCCGTATTATAATACAGACCTACTATGAGGTCCTTGTGGAAAGCCAAACCAGTCAAGAGGTATCTTAGCACCACACACAATGCCTGGTGCACAGATGCCCAAGAGACATTTTCTTAAACACTGGAAGGGTAGATAGACAGATGGGTGGACAGTGGGTGTGTGGATGGGTGAATGGGTGGATGGGTGGATGGGTGGATATAGAGGCAGGTGGATATGTGATGGGTGGGTGGATGGATGGATGGATGGATGCTGGATGTACAGATGGATGTACAGATGGACAGATGGATGGATAAATTAATGGATAGGTGGATAAATAGACAAGTGAGTAGGTAAATGGACAGATAAATGAATGGGTGGGTGGATGGGGGTATAAATGGATAGGTGAGTGGGTAAGAGGGTGGGTGAATGAGTGATGAGTGTCTGGATAGATGTGTGTGGATAAGTGGATGGACGGATGGACAAGTGGGTAGATAAATGAACAGATATAAGTGTGGTTGGGAGACGGGTGGATAAATGTATGGATAGATAAGTGTGTGGGTAAGTGGACGGATGGGCGGATGAACGGATGGGTGGATGGTGGTAAATGAAGGAACAGACAAACGGAGGAGGAAGTGGGTGGATGGTGGATAGATAGATGGGCAGGTGGATGGACAAAGAAGCTGAATCTTTTACCTAACATTTTTTTTTCACTCTCTTATATCTTATGAAGTGTTCACACATTGGAAGACAACTGTGAAGCAATGATATTGGACTCATTAGTTCCCTTCTGCTGATGAGGAAACATCCTGGGGCCACAGAGCTCACCAGTGGTGTGCTGGGACTAAACCCAAGAGCTCTTTGTGACTCTATGTCCAGGACATTTTGACCACATTGTCTCTTGACTGCCTCGAAACCACTGGCTCTTTCTCAGAGTGTTTACAGCAGCCAAAGATAAACAGCCTGCGAAAGCCTAGAGAACATCACGGTTTGTGCCCATCAGTGGCCCAAACCATTTTTAAAACAGTAATTTATTTAATTTAACAAAAGCTTGATTGTGAGCCAGATGGGTGTCTTTTTTTTTTTTTTCCTCTTAACTGTAACATAGGTCGGGCCTTCTGCAGAAATTAAGACATGCAGTTAAGCTGCATAATATAAAAACCACTGCTTTGTTAATGGAGCTCATGACCCTCATGGTTAGTTAGTCTTGGAGTGAGGAAAGAATCAACTTCCCAGAATTCTGTACTTAAAACATGAATCTTGTTTTCCTCTAAGTCTGTGAAGATAAATAAACAAGCTTGTCGGTTAGAGCTGTGTGGTCTGGGAGGACTGTGTCCAGGGCTTGGGGTTGAGTCCTGACCATGACAAGTGTTGGTTATGGTGATCACGGCGATGGGCTGGAGGGAACTGTCCTAGAGTGTCAGAAACACAGAAGGTGGCAGAAGAGCTGCTTGAATTTATGTCTCTTTATTTGTGTTTATCTGAGCCTCCCAGTAAGCTGTGAGCAGTCGCACCTTTGTTCCTGCTGCAGTGCCTGGCTGACAGCCCAACGTGATGACTGGGCCTTTCATATGCTTAACTGCTCAACTGAATGCATGAAAATCAAATGTGAGCTCACTACAACATTCTATGCAATAAATAATAAAGATGCTTAGCTTCTTTCTTTTGCCTACAAATACACACACACACATACACTATACATGTATATGTATGAAAATGGTACATGACAAAACTTAATATATATATGAATTCCAAATGTCTGTCTGTTCCAATTACTGAGTGTAACAAACTACCCCAAAGCTTAGTGGTTTAAAAGAGCCACTGTGGGGCCGGCCCGTGGCTCACTCGGGAGAGTGCGGTGCTGATAACACCAAGGCCACGGGCTCGGATCCCTAAATAGTGATGGCCGTTTAGCTCACTTGGGAGAGCGTGCTGCTGACAACACCAAGTCAAGGGTTAAGATCCCCTTACCGGTCATCTTAAAAAAAAAAAGAGAGAGAAAGCCACTGTATGTATTTTGCTCATAAATCTGCTATGTGGACAGGACTCAGCCAGGGTGACTCTCTGCTCCACTAGAAGGTGGAGGCTAACATCGCTGAGATCTTGCTCATTCAAATTTCTGATGCTTAAGGAAGGCCGTTGACTGAAACCAGTACTAGGTATTTGGTTTATGGGACTCCGTGCAGAATAAAAACATGGGGCCACTTACCCAGACTTTATTAAGAATCTCAAGATGGCAACAGCTTAGTTCTGGAAGAGTGTGTGGTCATTTTTGAGAAATGTAATCTGCTCCGACAACAATATGTGCATCATAGCTGCAGAGCTGGCTTAAGCTTATTCTAGCACCCTAACATAAAACCACGTGAAAATGATGTTTGTTTACTCAAAAACATTTATTTAGCAAATACAGTGTTGCAGATCTTATCCTAGGTGCTGAGCATGCAAAGGCGAGAGAGTCCTTTGATTTTTTTCTCATTAAATAACCCCATTGGTGTATTCGGAGATCGCAAAAATACACAATGTGATGTGTCCTGTAGACGATGTATACAGAGCACTGTGGGAGGAAAATGGAGAAATGTGGAGATCACATGGAATGGTTCAGATATGTTTCACTCAAGAGACTGCATTTCAGCTGGGTCTTGTAGAACACATAGGAGTTTTCCAGATAGAGAATGAGCAGGAATGGATTCCGGAGAGTACACCTGCCTGAGCAAAGACACAGGTTTTGGGAGAGAAAGATCGGTGACGTGTATGGGTAGGAAGGGAGTTGGAAGGTGAAGAAAGAAAGTTAGCCTGGGACCAGGTGGGAACAGACTTTGCATGCCCTAACAAGTGGAGCCAACTTAATGCTGAGAGTGATGGGGAAACCCAGAAAAGATTTAAGATGGACCATGGCAGGCCCAAACCCAGTTCAGAATTTAGCTCTGAAGGCAGAATAAAGTGTGGTGTGGTGGTTAATTTTATGTGTCTACTTGACTGGGCTAAGACTGCCCAGATAGCTGGTAAAAAAAAAAAAAAACATTACTTCTGGGTGTGTCTGTGTGTGCCCATGTGGATGTTTCTGGAGGAGATCCATTTGTAAATCTCCTTTGATATATGTATGCATATCCTATTAATTCTGTTTCTCTGGAGAACCTGACTAATCCACGTGGGTTCATGGAGGGAAAGAGAAATAGGGCAAAATCTGGAAGGTGCCTGAGTCTGTGCAGAGAGAGATTGTGAGAGTGTTGAATAGAACTGTGGTGTATGAAATAAAGAGAAGAGGACCAATTCCAGAGACCTCTGCAAGGGAGAAATTCATCATTATCCTTGTACTATTATTATTATGTTTGTTCAGAGCATGGTTATTTATGAGCAGAGGAAAGAGCATGAGACTATAAAGACCCATTCTTTTCGATGACTTATAACAAAAGGATGGTCATACATTTTTTTACAAGGGTTGGTGGTTTCCGTAATATGTGCTGTGGGCAGAAAGAATTTGGCAGGAGTCCACAAGAAAGACAACCCGCCTCTCAGTGGAACGTTTTCCCTGTGAGACGTTCCTGTCTCAGGGAGTGTCAATACCCTAGTGACCCATCTGTGAATCCAGCCCACAGGGCCAGAGACAAGGTACCTTGATACCTTGGCAATTCCTTCTCATTGAAGACCCTCGGACCCCACAAGATTATCTTAAAACAAGATCAAATCTTCAAATCTAATAAAGCTTCAATTTGAATTGCAGTTGTCCATCCCACTTATAAGCTCTTAAGGGCAAAGTTTGCACTGGACAAAGCTCATCTCACTGAAAAAGTTTGAGGTCTGTACTGAGAGGCTGAATGCCATTCAGAAATGAACAAAAAAACTGGGAAATGTGAATTATGATTCCTCTTGCAAACCCAGATGGCTGTCCCAGCTGGTGAGTCCTAAAAATACACTGTGGGCGAGTGGTTTCATGGCTGTCCCCTGCATCTGCCCAGTTTACCCTTCACAGGAACTGGGTGCATTGGAGTTCCCCGGCTGCCATATGCATGAGTGTCAGCTGTCCTGTCAGAGGATAAGAGATCACACGGGTTTGAGTCAAGCTGTCCCAACTGAATGATCCAAACCAGCCCTTCCACAGACACCCAGCAACTGACTGCTGACTCAGGAGTGACTCCAGCTGACAACAGAGCCGCCTGGCTGAGCCCAACCCCAATAGCCAAGCCTCAGAATCATGAGTAAAATAAATGGTCATCGTTTCAAGCCACCACATTTGAGGAATGGTCTGTCATGCTGCAGAAGCGAACAGCTGCATATGATGAGTTGCCCAAACCCCGTACTTCTCCTTTTCAAGACAGACCTTGCTAAGAATTGTCCAAGTCCTCAACACTCTTCAGGGAAACGTTGAGGGACAAAAACATAAACTCATCTCTGAGGAGTCTACAGTTCCTTTGGGTTTGGAGAAAGGGTAAGTACAGAAATATGTTCCATTCATTATTGTGAACTGATACTCTGTCTTTTATTTCCATGTTTAATCATCTGTGGTATGTGAAAGTCAAACCGGCTACTCTGTGGTTTGTAGGTTCATCTGAGATTGAAGGAGTATTCCTGAGTTGGTCTAGGTTGGTCACCTATGTGCAGACAAAATCCAACAGGATCCAGTAAATAGCCGCTTGGATTATAGGATACGTATTTCCTTTTTTCTACCTCTCTAGCACTTTAAATTGGACAGTTTGGAAGTTCAGCATTTACCGTGCATTTTACATCCTCTGTCCTTTGAATCATTATAGTCTTATGAGGAAGTTATTAACATCCCTGTTACAAAAACAAGGAAGTGAACCCAAGCCAGTTGACTTACCACTTGAAACTGAAAGAGTTACAACCCCGACACATTCCACCTGCATGTTCTTGGGATCAGCCAATAAATAAACCACATTTCAATCAATGTGTGTATATGTGTGTGTGTGTGTTTACACATACACCATTTTTTTCTGATATCATGATGGGTCCTTGTCAACAGTTAACCCCTATTTCAAACAAGCCAGGAGGTTTTCTACTCAACACAGTAAAGTTGCCTCTATGAGTGATAATGCTAAGTCAAGTTCAGAGATGAAGATGGGCTACTTTGTGGTTACAGACATGGTTGTTTAATAATGCCAAAGGAAATTTAGATTTCAAAATACAGTAAGATATATACAATATACCATTGTCCCAAATTGTACTCAGCATGAATTTTAGAAATTAAGATTTTTTTTTTTACTTTGTATTTTGAAATAATTGTAGACTCCCAGGAAGTTGCAAGATGCAAGACCAGCACCTAAAGTCCCATGTACCCTGAACCCAACTTCCCCCCTTTGGGGACATTGTACATTATGGCTCCCATAAAACATCAAAGTCAGGACATTAACATTGGTGTATTCCTCTTAAGGAGAATACAAACCTCGTTCAGTTTTCACCAATTCAATCAGCTTTAAGTCAACATAGTTCCATCACCTCCAAATAACACAAAGCATTACAGAGGATTCATAATTTATCAGCCAATCAAAAAATGTTCGTGGAATGCCAACTCTATAGTAAGTTCTGGGAGAAATTCCCAACACATGTTCAATACGTTCACGTTGCCAAGTCTTACATCTTGAGGGGTGAGAGATCCCTTGTAGATTTATGGTAAAGGGTCCTTTTGTTCCATCCCACATGCAGCAGAGAACGTTTCCCCTGTTTCCAGGAACTGTTACTGGGAAAAAACTTACATTCCCCTGAGTCAGTTTCAGCAGCTCTGGTTTATTCACAGGGGCACACAAATAAAGGTGGACATGAAATAGCCCCATTAAAACCATCCCACTTTTTGGGGGGGTTTTTTTTTTTTTTGGATTCCTCATATGAATGAGATCGTATGGTATTTGTCTTTTATGCCTGGCTTACTTCGCTTAACATAATGGTCTCCAGTTCCATCTATGTTGCAGCAAATAACAGGACTTCATTCTTTTTTATGGCTAATTAATATTCCATTATGTAAATATAGGACATTATTAAAATCCATTCATCCATTGATGGACATTTAGGTTGATTCTTCTCTGTTGTGAATAGGGCTACAATAAACTTAGGAATGCAGGTGTCTCTTTACTATGTTGATTTTATTTCCTTTGGACATATAACAAGTAGTGGAATTGCTGGGTCATAAGGTAGATTTTTTCTAGTTTTTTGAGGAACCTCTATACTGTTTTCTGTAATGGCTGTATTAATTTATGTTACAACCAGCAATGTGAGAGAGTTCCCTTTCCTCTGCATCTCACCAGCATTTGTTATTTTCTGTCTATTTGATAATAGTAAAATGCTTGTTACCAGAGGCTGGGAAGGAAAGGGCTAGGGTTAGGGGGATGGGAAGAGATGGATTAATGGATACAAAGTTACAGGTAGATAGGAAAAAAGGTTCTGATGTTCTAGGCTGACTAGAACTAATACTTTTTTATTGTCTATTTCTAAGTAGCTAGAAAAGAGGATCTTGAATGTAATCATCACAAAGAAAAAAAAAACATAAATGTTTAGGTGATGGATACACTATGGACCCTAGGTGAATCATTGTATGATTATGTATGTATTGAAACAACACACTGTACCCCACAAATATGTGCAATCAAAAATAGATAGATAAATAAGGGGGAAAAGATCCCATAAGAGGGAATGTGTGAGAAAAGGAACAGGGAAAGGAGAAAAGGAGCAGGGGCCAGCCCACAAGGGATGGGAAGCCAGGGATGAACTGGAGCAGCTGACAGAGCTCAGAGTCAGGATCTGTGGCCCCTGGGATATGTATGGAGCAATCTGAGGGCCCCAAAGAGAGCAGGGGAGACGTATGAGTTTTCTGGGGCTGCCATAACCAATGACCACAAAGTGGGGATATTATAACAACAGGCATGCATCCTCTCCCTGCTCTGTAGGCAGGAGTCTGAGGTCCAGGTGTGGCAGGGCCGTGCTCCCTCCACAGGCTTCAGGGGAGGATCCTTCCTGCCTCTTCCAGCTCCTGGTGGCTCCAGGCGTCCCTCAGCTTGAGGCCGCATCACTCCAGTCTCTGCCTCCATCTCCATGTGGCTTCTCCTCTGTGTCTGTGTCTCCTCTTCTGTCTCTTGGAAGGAAACGTCATTGGATTTAGGGCCCACCCTAACCCAGCTGTTCATCCTAACAAACACCTCTGCAGAGACCTTACTTTCCAAATAAGGCTATTTGGAGGTTCACAGTGAACATAAATTTGGGGAGGACACTAGTTACCCCAGTACAAGTTACACTGCCCAACCTCAGAAGGCAGTAGGCTCAGGAGTCCCTGACATCTCTAAAAGTCAGACCCAGGACAGAGAATGGGTGTGCAAGGCTGGAAAGAGACTCTGTGCACCAAGGAGAGAGATTCAGCACAAAAATTAAACGTGCCAGGTCACATGTCAAGGGCTGGCCAGCCTTGGAAGTCACAAGACAAAGAATGGAAAGTTGCTTAAGCTGAGGTTTATCCTTAAGCATTGTTGGGCCAGGAAAATGCAACTCTTGAAAAATGCATGAGTGGAAAAAAAGCTTTTAATTATTGTACTGACTCATTGAATTTTGCTATTTTTCTTAAAAAAGAAAAAAAAGTCAAACTAAAACCGTTTATCAGAAAGACCTCTCAAATACTTTCTGGAGTAATAAGTAGTAAACGAATCAATAAAACATTATTCTAGCAGAGGACAGACTGCATTCCAAGGTATCCACAACAAGAGAAAAGAACATACAGATGGATTTGGGGGAGTCTTCACTTGAGGGTTCAATGTTTGCACAGTTTTTAAACTTGGAGTTTTCACACAAAAATGTGGAATTTTATTTCTTCTCGTCAGCATTTTTACTGGCAGGAATCACTTTTTTTCTCGACTGACTGTGGTATCACTGATACAGTGTGAGTTACTGTCATGAAATTGAGCTTTTTTGGTTTAATTTACATGAGTGTTAGACACATGCTTTATCTCTTTCTTAATGTAAAGCAATATTCTTTATACCTAACACATAAGTTTTCCTTAATGAAAGAAATCAATGAGAAAAAAAAAGCATAAGAAGAAAAATATTGTCCCAACAAAAGTCTTAGGAAATATTGTATAGCTGGAACTAAAATATTCTTCTATTTAAGTGCTACTGAAGAGAAACGAAGACATGTAAAAATTACCTCATTTTTAGTGGTTCATGCTAAAAACAAAAACAGAAGGCATGGTTAATGTGGCTTGAATTTTACATCCCGAGCCACATTGGGAATCTGAAGTTGCTTACTATGACTTTCTAAAAAATAATTCATATATTTATGTATTGAAACACAACTGAGTATACGTGCTTGTAGGGTACAGAGTTGCATATCAATACCTGTGTGCAATATGTGATGAGCAACTCAGGATAATCAATATATTCACCGTTACGAAATGTAATCATCCTTTGTGACCCTTAACCGACCTCTCCCTCGCCCTTTCCCACCCCTAATAAACACTGTTCTGTTCTCTCCTTTTGAAAATTCAATGGAGGGGCTGACGGTGAGCTCAGTTGGTAAGGGCAGAGCCTGATATCACCAAAGTCAAGGGTTCTGATCCCTGTACCAGCCAGCACCCCTCGTACCCCCCCAAAAATGAAAATTCAATGTATTATTGTGATTGTTTTTTCTTTCATTTCTCTCTCTATATATAGCAGTGGATTGCTATATCGTACAGCAGGTCTGCATGTAGTTGCTTGAGAAACTTCCATACTGTTTTCCGTGACGACTGCAGTAATTTACAGTCCCAGCAACAGTACAGGTGGTTTCCCCTTTGTTCACATCCTCACCAGCATTTGTTATTCTCTGTCTTTCTGAGAGAATTAGAAGCCAGAGCCTTGAGACCAAACTCTAGTAATGAGAATCCTCAGTGAGGACCATGGCTGGGCTGAGCCTCCCCTGAAGTCTCTGGGGGTATTGCCTGTGACTCTGCCTTGCATCTGGGAAGGACACATTCAGTCCTGGGTCCTGATGACTACAAACACCTAGATATGCACATATCAAGCCAGGATCCCCTTTTACTAAAATATGTGTGGGTGTTATTAGTCCATTTCTGTTGCTTATAACAAAATACCTGAAACTGGGTGATTTATAAAGAAAACAAAATTTATTGGCTGGGAAGTCCAAAGTCCAAGGAACACATCTCTTGAGGGTCTTGGTGGTGGTGACAGTGACCAAGGGTCTCACATTGCAAAATGTTGGAGGAGAGAGAGACAGACAGAGAGAAAGACAGACAGACAGACTCTCTCATTTTAAAGCCCTCAGAACCACGCCCCTGACCACCATTATTAATCCATTCACTCCTGCATGGTCCTGCAATCTAATCACCTCTTCAAGACCCCACCTTTCAATCACCATAATAGGATTTCCCACCCTCAACAGTTACAGTGGGGGTTAAGCCTCAGTGAAGTGGGGGCTGGGGAGACATCTGGTGTCCAGCAGTGTGTATATGCACGTCCTCACATACACACATGCACATGCATACATGCATACTACATGTAATATGCACATATAAATTTTCATTTCTTTTCTCTGGCTTCTCTGACCTTTCTGCATATCACACCATTTCCCCCAACAATTCCCACAAGCCCAATAAGAAGTTCTTACTAACCATGAGCAGTGAAAAAACAAAAATCAGTTTATTTCTAGTGTAGGCAGGTACTGGACCTAAAAGTCTAAGGAGTATGAATGAATGTGAAAGCTGCTGGAATGTGGTGATCGGTCCCTTTGGGTTTGTCAATTGCCATTGTGCTTTTCGTGACCACAGTGACAGGCACTTTTGCTTACAATCATGTGTTTATAAAGGACGCATGTTAGCTCTGATGACTGGAGAATAAAGATATGTGAGTAGGAGAGGCAAACTCTTGGTCACCCGTATGGTATTATGTCATCCACTGCATTCAGCACACGTGTGTGGACAGACAGCTACATGCCAGCACCACACTGCCTTGAAGAACACGTGATAGATGGGACCAGAAAATCCTGACTCGTGGGGTGAGAGGCAAGGGAGGAAAGAAACAACTGGCAAGTATATCAAATAAACAATGACGCCGAGTGATGCCAAGTGCCCAGAGCAGAATGGCGTAGAGGTAGGATCAGAAGGAAGGTGGTGGTTGGAGCTTAGAGGACATGTGCATAGATGGAGTTGAAAGGGCAGATGAAAGCTATGAACTGATGTGAGCATGGCAGGTGATGGCTGGGGGAGTGACAGGGTCCACGATAATGGTCAGATGGTAATGTGGGAGAGATGCTCCAGGAAGACCCCTCTGGAGGTACGGGTAGCCCCTGAGGCACGTGAGTAAACTGGGATTGCGGTAGGAGATGATTGTCCCCTGCAGCCTACAGAAGGGACCCACCCTGCCCATGCGTCCATTTCAGACTTCTGCCTCCAGGACTGGGAGAGAATAAACTCCAGTTGTCACAGCAGCCCTGGGAAACAGACACTAGGGGGATTAGACACATTGTAGTATTCTTTCCTGTAAAACAAGTGTGTGTGTGCACGTGTGTGTCTGTGTGTGTCTGTTTGTGTGTCTGTTTGTCTGTGTGTGTGTGTGTCTGTGTCTGTGTGTCTGTGTATGTGTCTGTCTGTGTGTGTCTCTGTGTGTGTCTGTCTGTGTGTGTGTGTCTGTGTGTGTGTGTGTGTGTTCTTAACAACATCCTCTCTGTCCTTCCTCTCATTCTCACTTCTGTGCAGGAGGGTGGGAAGCCAAGAGTGAGTCAGAGACAGGAACGACCACACCCAATGTGTAGTTTCTGGTCGTCCTGCTCTCTGTCAATCGAGTTTCTTAGGTGCCAGCAGCGGGATAGAATTCTGAATGATTTGGCGAAGACAAAACAAAAAATATTCATGAAAAGGACATTGGGCACTCACAGAATTTCTAGGATTGCTTGTTTGTTGGACAGACCCTCAAGTGTTCATACCCCTGTATAATCTCTTCCCTTCCAGTGTGGGCAGGACCAGGGATTTGGTTCTAACTGAGAGAATATGGCAAAGGTGATGAGAAGTCATGCCCAGGATTACAGGATAATGCATTAAATAAGGCACTGGCAGGGACAACATGTTCGTATCCTCCCCCAAATTCGCCTATTGAAGCCCTAACTCCTAAGATGATAATATTAGAAGACGGGACTTTGGGAGCTGATGAGGTCATGAGGGTGCGGCCTCATGAAT
The DNA here is from genome assembly GCF_000696425.1 of Galeopterus variegatus. NCBI lineage: Eukaryota > Metazoa > Chordata > Mammalia > Dermoptera > Cynocephalidae > Galeopterus > Galeopterus variegatus. The sequence continues at coordinate 1,374,002 of NW_007726132.1, read as the reverse complement.
GGGATTAGTGTCCTTATAAAAGAGACCCCAGAAAGCCCCCTCACCCCTTCCACCATGTGAGGACACACAGAAAGAAGGCGCCATCTGTGACCAGGAAGCAGGTTCTCACCAGACACCAAATCTGCCACACCTTGATCTTGGACTTCCAGCCTCCAGAACGGTGAGCAATAAATGTCTGTTGTTTATAAGCCACCCCGTTTATGGCATTTTGTTATAGCAATCTGAGCTGATGAAGACAGACACAGTTTTGTTAGCAGATACCTTCAAGTCTCTCTCCCTCCTTTGCTGACCTTGACAAAGTAATCTGCCATGAGGTGAGTGGCCATGTTGCAGAAGCTCACACAACAAGGAATTCTAGGTGGCCTCAAGGAGCTGGGTGCTGCCTCCAGGAGGAAACTGAATCCTAGTTTTGCAGCTGCAAGGAAATTGATCCTGTGAACTTCCTCAAGAAGCTTGGAAGTGGGTCTGAGCCTCTGATGAGACCACAGCCCCATCTAACACAGGAGTTGCAGCCCGCTGAGACCCTGAAGCAGACAACCCAGCAAAGCCATGCAGGGACTCCACACACAAAAAGTGAGATAATAAAATAAGTGTTGTTTTTAAGTTGCTAAGTTTGTCATAATTTGCTATGTAGCAACAGAAAATGAATCCAGCTGGAGAAACAGGCTTGGGAATATGCAGCCAGGAAATGCCCCCACATTAAATGGGCTAAAACAGGTCTGTAAGGATGCCACTTTGGCCACAGCAAGCTCTACCCCAGGAACTCAGTCTTGCCATGTTATCTCCACCTCCAGAGAGACTTGTTACCGATTTCTGCTTCACTGTGACCTGAGCTTCCTGTGTAATGCTTGGGGGCAGATGCATCTGGTCACAGATGCCCGCTTTCAGGTCTTCACCCTGAATGGAAGGGAAGCTTGAAATTCAGCATACTATGTTGCTTGTACATGGGGGGGTTATAGGGTAAAAAATGTCCCCACACATGATGGGGAGGTTGTGCCTACTCTGTGCAGCCCAAAATGAGCACTGAGCTTTGTCTTAGTTGGTTTGAGCTGCTACAACAAAATGCCTTAGACTGTGTAATTTATGAACAGCAGACATTTATTGTTCACAACTCTGAAGGCTGGAATTCCAACACCAAGGCGTGGCAGATTTTGTGTCTGGTGAGGACTTATTTCCTGGTTCATAGATGGTGCCTTCTCGCTGTGTCCTCACATGGTGGAAGGGACAAGGGAGCTCCCTGGAGCCTCTTTTATAAGGGCTCAAAGCTCATTCATGAAGCTCCACCCTCATGACTAATCACCTAGTAAAGGCCCCACCTCCAAAATACTATTGCATTGGGAATTAGGTATAAACATATGAATTTTCAGAGGACACAAACATCTATCTAGCATGCTTTTTGGTGCTACTTTATACCAGCCCTTAAGGCATTATGATTCTTTTAAGGGTTCATTGAGCTCCCACTCATGAAATGCATTCTATGTCTCCCCTTTGACTTGACCGTATAATTTGTTTTTTAATATATCATTTAAAATAGAAAGTGTGCCACTTCTTGTGACAACAGAGTCTGTTCGTTTAATGTTTCCAGCAGATAGACAGGAGCGAGGAAACATTTGTAAATAATCATGCATGGAAAATTAAAATTACTCGAGTCCCCTTTATTTGCCTTTGAGATTCCTTTTTCTTTCTCAGTACTCCCTCTGCTGAAAACATTTACAGGCGTCCCACACATCTTTGAAGGTTCAAAAAGTTGGAACCAATAAATGACTTTGAAAATGTATATAAGTAAAGGCAACTTTCACTCAATGTAAATTAAAACAACTGACATACGTGTTATTTTTTTTTCTAATAACTTAAATTAAAGATATGTGTACATATAATCACACTAGAATGAGTCACTTGGCATCTGGAAGACATTTGGTCTCATCAGTTACATAACAATCATGTGTCCTTGATAATTTCTAACAGGCCAGTTTGGAAACCCATGAGGATGACACACATCTGTGACATTTCTTGAAAGAAAGCACTTGCAAAGTCAGGGGGGAAATTGCAGATTATACTCATTTACAGTGTTGATAAAAGCAATCAGACATAATGAACTTTTTTCTTCCTGTTTGCAATTCTGCCTGAACATGAACACATATGCACAGGTGAGCAACTTACGGGTATTTCACTCACAAATAAGCATCATAAGGAATGCAGAAGCCTTGTCTGCTGCTCCAGACAGCAACTTCTCCATTTTAACACTTTGTCCCATCCTCCCAACCTCCTTACTACTGACCAGGTTTGGACCCTCATCCACCTGGGCTTCCACTACCGTCTTCTCAACTTTGGTACCTACCTTGGATTGAGTTTCCCCCAAAACTTGACCCCCTACTGAGACGGTGATAAGACGGTGGGAAATCCTATTATGGTAATTGAAAAGTAGGGCTTTGAAGCCATGCTGTAGTGAATGGATTAAAAATGCTGGTCATGGGCATGGTCTGGAAGGCTTTCAAAGGACAGTGCCTGAGGAGGTTATTGTCTCTCTCTCCGCTCCACCATTTTTGAAACGTGATACCCTACCGTCACTGCCACCACCACCAAGACCTTCATCAGCTGTGTTCCCTGGACTTTGGACTTCCCAGCCTCCTCCTTTAAAGCATAAGCAACAAATTTCATTCCCTTTTTGAAATACCCAGTTCCAAGTGTTTTGTTATAAGCAACCGAAACAGACTAATGCACTCCCCAACGGGCGGCTTATGGACCACCAGCATCAGCATCCCCTGGGTGCTCGTCAAACATGCAAAATCTCAGCCCATGCCCCAGACCTAATCAATCAGCATTTCAGCAAGATTGCCCCATGATTTCTGGACCCACTACAGGTTGCGTGTGCTGAGGGTTACCCTGGAAACCTATTCTGTCGACTCTTGAAAGGCTGCTATTCCAAAACACAGGCATCTCCATGGCTTTCAGGATAAAGTCTAGATGCCTAGGCATGATTCAGCCCTCCCCTTATAACCACGCCCCTGTGCAGCATGGCATCTTTACTCTTTCCTGTCATCATCGGCCCCCTGCATTCTGGCTCCCAGCACACGCTGAGTCTTCTGTCTGAATGACCTTCTCCTCTGACCTACTCTCCCCCTCGCTAACCTTTGTCTTTTCTTAAAACCTAACATTCCTCGATGCACCTTCCCATCACCTGAGACAGGCTTACACCATTTCATTTTTTCCACTGCACCCTGGAAGGGCACCCGTGTATTCCACCTTCAAAACATGCCTCTTGGGCATGTTATGTCGAGCTAAGGGCCATTGAGAACCTGTAGTGGATTGCATTATGTTCCCCCAAAATGCATTGAAGATTGAACTGTGTCCCCCACGTTTTATGTATTAGAAATTTGGCCCCCACTGTGTGACTGTTAAGAGGGTGGGAAATCCTAACATTGCAATTCAAAGTCAGGTCCTTGAAGAGGTGATTGGATTGCAGGACCCTGCAGTAGTGAATGGATTAGAAATGGTGGTCAGGGGCATGATTCTGAGGGCTTTAAAAGAAAAGAGAGGAGAGTCTGTCTGTCTCTTTCTTTCTCTTCCTCTCTCTGCTTCCCCCATCTTGCAATGTGAGACCCCTGGGCCACTGTTGCCACCACCAAGACCCTCACCGGATGTGTTCCCTGGACTTTGGACTTCCCAGCTTCCAAAACTGTAAGCAATGAATTTAGTTTTTCTTCATAAATCACCCAATTCCAGCTATTTTCTTATAAGCAACACAAACGGACAAGTACAGAACCCATAGAGGCAGTGAAAGCTCTGAAAACCAGGCACATAATTTTCCTTTGTAAAGTAAATTTATATTTATGAAAAAAAGGTCTCTTTGTAGCCAGGTCTCCCTCTGCTGCACCACGAAGAGGACAACTGTTAATAATCCTGATCGGTGGAGAAGGCACTACCTTAAACTGGCATAACAAGCCTCACTTAGCAACCTTTGGTTGCCATCTTTTTGACCATCTCCCCATAACTTTTATCCCCTACCCAGAAGCCCAACACCACTTTTTCTTTGTTTTAGCCTAAAATAACATGTCCTCTTTGAGTTACCCATCTCTGAGTACGCCCATGTGTATGTGCAATGCACATGTTAATAAGCATCTGGTTTTTGGTTTGGGGGGTTTTTATTTGTTATTGTTTTTGTTAATCTGTCTTTGGCCAGTCTCATTTACAGAGCTCCTGCTGGAGAACCTATGATGTGTAAAGGAAGAGATTTTTTTCCTTCTCTGTACCTCGGATGCACTGTGGTTTGTCTGTCTTCACTGATATGGTCTTTCCTTTGTGTCTTAAAGGCTTAAATCAGTGACTGCTACAAAGTAGCAACCCAAACCGTTATAATCTTACAAGACCACCAACGTCGTTGATTGAAACGTCATTATGCGGCAGGACTGCAGGTGTGTCTTGGGGAAAGCCATACTTCCTTTTCTCTACACATGACACTGGAACATGTATTTGTCTTTATTGGAGGAGCATCCTTTCCTTCTGTCCTGAGCAAACAAAGCCTGCTTTCCTGGGTGGACTCTGCAAGATTGTATGTGTTTGCTTCATAACAGCCAGAAAACAAACGAGTTTTGGTCCATGACTTTACAAAAGAAACTACAACAAATATAAACGCCTGCACTGTCTCCCAGTTCTGTCCCCTTCCCACCGCCTGCTCTGTCCTTGAAGACTCCCCTGCACAAGGCTCCAGCGAGTTCCCTGTTGGTTCTTACTTTTTTTTTCCCCTCTTTTCAGCCTTTTGCAGAGGTTTTCTTCTTTCATTCTCTAAATTCAGCTCAGACAAAGAATGAGGTGCTGAAGATTAGGAAAGTTTACTGCTGTGTTGCGGGATTTTCGTTTAAAGAAAAAACTACTATGGAACTGGAAAATTTTTCATCCTAAAGTCTAATCACTTCTTTAAGGCCTCACCTTTCAATGACCGTAATAGGATTTCCCACCCTGAATTGTTAATGGTAGAGATAAGGCTTCATTGAGTTTAGGGAGGCATTTAATATATAACACATTGTATACATGTATTGAAATATAAGTTTGTGCGCCATAAATATGTACAATCAATATGTCTCAATTTTTAAAAAAGAAAAAAATTAGCATTAACCTTTCAGTGAGTTTTGCAAAGTTAATTTTTACATGACCTTCCAAGTAAGTGCAATGTCGCCCAAGGGTGACCCTTTGCTGTAGGTCTTGGGGCTCTTTTCTGGCATTGTCTGATGGGTCCCTTCATGAGAGAAAATGTGTGGAAACACCGATGGCCAATCGCTCCTTCCCAAACAACTGCACCTGCCAACGAGGACACATGCACGTGGGCAAACCACAGTTTCCAGAGAGGTAACATCTGCCTCGCCAGTGTCATCAAAGTAAATTACAGACTGATTTTCCACTAACATGCATGGCCTACGGATGTCTCAGAAGAAACAGAAAGCCCCAGATAATGAATGCATCTGGTCCTGGTGTGTATTTATAGGGGGTCATTTGTGGGGGGTGGGGAGTAGGCAGGCAAATGAGAGGAGAGAAGGGAGATCTGGGAGATGGGGTGGGACCCTCTACCGTGTTGAAGTGCTCTCTGGTCTGCCGCTGTCCCCAGAGCCTGGGACACATATGCAAATGTGTTCATAGACTGCACCATTTCTGGCAAAGGCAAATTTATTCCAAGCAGTTGGCTGTTCTGGGTGGTGGCCGGTGGCTGCATTGCTAACAAACCATTCTGAAATGTAAGGACGCTTCTCCTATCATCTCAAAAAAGTCATTTTGGGTGTTGGATCCAAAGAGAATATCAAACATGCAAATGTCAGCATCTGGACTGTCCCCTGATTCAGGGTCCGTGCAGACAGAAGAATCCACCACCCCAGGAGACAGGGATCTAAGCAGAGGTCGGAGGTGATGGTTGTGTACAGCCCAAGCTGCATCCCCTCCCCACAGCCCCCACGTGCCCCTGAAACCTGCAGGAGATTCATCTTTACTCTTCTCCTGCTCTGTGCATTTTACAAACCACACTTATGCCTTGGTTTGGAGGTCGACTGGTGCATCCCGGTCACCTCCATGGCTTTGGACAGTTCTGTCCAAGTGTCTTATAATTGCTTTCCTTCATGAACAGTCTTGGAATCCAGCACATCTCTTGCCAACAGGGCCATTCCTTGTGGGGACCTGGTGTCATATAGATGAGGCGGCTTCGTTTTCCTAAATAAATAATACTGCTGTCTTCGGCCCTGCGTCCTCTCTCATCCCTTCCTCTGAGGACCTGGCCATTTGGCCTTTGGGCGCCGCATCAGTCTAAGCTTCACGACTTGAGACAACAGCCCCTGCCCCAGCCTCAACAACTGGTTCCTGGGCTCCAATGGCTACCTGGCCACCTTCTTTTCTGGAAATGCTCGCCGGACAGTGTCATCACTGCACAGAGGGCAGCTTTGCCCACCTGCACTGGTGAGGGGGCTCCGGGATCTCGAGGTACAGCCAATACCTCCTGGAACTCCAGGCTGTGTGCCCCCTCTAGTCTGCCCATGAATCCCCAGGCACCCCGAAACACATGTGCGTACTTGCATAAACTGCCTTTCTCCTGACCCCTGCTCCCCCTTTTATATTCCCAGGAGAAAGGAAACACGCAGCCCCCGCTCCCCACAGAAATTCCAGAACCACCCCAGACTCATCCTACACTCTCCGTCTCCACCTTCATAACCTCTGAACCACTGGCCCCTCCATCCTGTCCACATCCTGCTGCTCCCTGCCTGCAATGCTCAGCCACCCTCCGGGTTATGGCTCCTGGCCCCCCTGCCCCCAGTCTCGTCTTCCTGTCCAGCCCCCTTCTCCCTGCTTTTCTTCTGCTGCTCCAGGGCAATTGAGCTGCAAACCCCATAGTATCTCTGCCCTGCAAAAACCCTACAGTCCTTTCCTGTTTTCTAGAAGTCAACCTCTCCTGGACCCTTGCAAATGTCTGCATGTGCTTGTCTCATCAGCCAACACCCCCAGGAACCCCACCCCTGTGTCCTCTGGGTCTTCAGAGAGCTGAGCTTCTGGGGGGATGAGATCTCAGCCTGCTCTCTCTCTCTCTCTCTCTCCCCCTACTGTCTCCATCTCTCTTCTCTCTCTTTTGTGACTCTTTTTGCTCTCTCACCTGCTCTTCCTCTAGTTCCACCTAGACTTGCACATGTTCAAGCACACCTCCTCCCCCAGTATACCACACACATGCCCATGCAGACACGTATGCACACATGCATACACATGAGCACACACGTACATAGATATGCATTGTACACACACGCACCAACACGCAGGTATATGCACATGTGTGTATACAAATACACGTGTACACTGGCACACATGCACATACATGTATGTATACACACACATGCACACTAACAGATGTGAATATACACATTCGTGTGCACATTCGAACACATGCACACACACACACTGGCTGCTGCTTGTACAAGGTAAGAATTCATTCCCCTGAAAAGCTTTCTTCAAACATCAAAGACTGCATTTGGTCCGAGGTCTTCAAAAATGCTTGCCAGTGTGCCCCAAACAAATTTTGAAAGAATGATTATACCATGTGCATTTTAGAACGTCCATCTAAATGTTTTAATTGTAAATTAAAATATGCTTATTTATTTTTAACACAAAATAAAAAATACTAAATATCTTTAAATGAAATAAGAAGGTTGGCTGTAATTTGAACACAAATGTCATAATATGCTTTTGTTAAAAAGATCTTAACTACCTTATTGAATAAAGAGCACCCAACCTGAAAGAAAGCAAGACTTTTATCTGTGGCTTTTATCCAGTGCATCTGGAAACTTTGGTCATCTGGCCTCAAATTCTAGCTCCATTGAAGAGTCAGTGTCTTTAACCTAGACAATTTGTTTGGTTTTGGATTTAAAACATCCTATAGAAGTCAAAACACCTCTTTCTCACGCCCAGCTGCATCTTATCAGAAATACCTGGAAACCCCAACCTGCGGAGGGTGCCTGGACCGACCACTATCAAAGGCTTCCGAAAGCAGTGTGCCATTTTATTCTTTTCTGGGGGAGAGACCATGGCTCAGGACAATAGCGGATAAAATGGGTTGCTGGATGTCTCTCAGGGTACTCAAACTTTAGAGTCCAGAAATCACCAAGGATCTTGCTCAAATGCAGACTCATGATTAGATCTGGGACTTGGGGTCTGAGATTCTGTATCTTCAATGAGCAACCAAGAGATGCTGCTGTTTGTGGCCCACGGACCACTCCCTGGGTGACAAGGCTCTGTAGCAGGAGCTCCCGTTGGTGAGGGTCTGAACACGGTCAGTAGCAGGGAGTTTGGGAGGATGAGAGAGAGATGTTAAAATGCGGTAGCTATTGCCTGCAGCACCAAAGCTTCTGCAACATTACTGTCCTGCTTGTGAGTGAAGGCCCCCTAGTGGCCCCCTTCCTGTCATTAACCTGTGCATGTTCACGTTGAGCGAGAAGTCATCAGGTCTGGTCCCTTGGTCATCACGCTGCAGTACGTCTTCTGTCACTTGCACCAAAATACCTGAACTGGGTAATTTATTTTTTTTAAAGTTTATCTTATAATCCTAGAGGCTGGGAAGTCCACGGGCATGGCTTAGTATCTGGAGGGGCCTTCGTCCTGGTGGGGACACTGTTTAGAGTTCTGATAGGGCACAGGGCATCCCACATCCGGATGGCAAGAGCATGTTACAGAGCTCACTCTATTAGATGAGTTTTTCTCATCTCATAAAGTCCCTAGTGCCCCTTGCAGGTAACCTGTTCATCCATTGACCCATTAATCCACTCATCCATGAATGGATGGATTCTTTTACCGTCCAATCCCCTCCCAAAGGCTCCACCTCTCAACATGGTCCCATTGGGGATCAAGCTTCAACATGAGCTTTGGAGGGGACATTCCAACCGCAACGCAGCATCACTACAAGTAAATTCTCCTGCCTGGAGATCAGAAGCAACCTCCCCCAGACACACTCAAACAGCCTCAGGTGTGGATAATCTGGAAGGGGCGGGAGTGGTGAACGCCCTCAGGGCTGAGATTTTGTCAGCCCAGGTGGCAACACAGGGCTCATCTGCTGGATGAATCTATGAATGAGTTGACAAAGATGGCCTTGGTCACTTTCCATGGTTTCCACTGGGTCCAGCTGGGATGGTCCCAGGCTGGCACAGACCTTGAGACAGGGAGAGGCATTAATGACTCTTCCTGAAGGATAAAATGGAAATTGATATAAGAATAAAACAGAGGAATATAGAAATTGCAACAGAAGCACACTACATTTCCAATTCTCTTCCATTTTAGGTAAATATAGAAAAAAATACTAATTTTCACATGCGCCCAATTTATGTATACTAATTAACTTCCAACACCATACAATTCTGCCCTGGTGTATGATTCAGCTAGTGCTGGAAACCAATTTGGGATTTTAAAACCCATTCTACAGCCAAGCGATTCCCACGCTGGTTTGTCCTCTTAAGATCAGACAAGCAAGTCCCGCCAGATTAACTCCTGGGTGTAAAATCCAAGTACAGAGGAGACTTTTAAAAATCTTGAATGATCAGGCCCAGCTGATGGGTAGTTCATTTCAACTGTGCATTTGCTAAATCATTGCTTTATTTGGTGTCGTAGAAACACAGTTACACATTTAGATATTTATAAAGTTAAAGTACAGTCAACCCTTCATATCTGATAGTTACACATCCTCAGATTCAACTAATTGAGGATCAAAAATATTCAGAAAAAAAATACACAACAAAAAGTAATGTAAATAAAGAATTACAGCATAACAGCTTTTCACATAGAATTCACATTGTATTAGGTATTACAAGCAATCTAGAGATAATTTAAAGTATACAGAAGGACTGTGTAGGTTATATGCAAATGCTAGTCACATAAGTGACTTGATCATGCATAGATTTTAGCATCTGTGAGTTAGGGGTCCTGGAGCCAATTCCCAGGCAGATCTAATGACCACAGTAACATGAAATGCTAGTGAGCAAAAATCATCTTTCAAAACATCTGCAACTGCTGTAGGGCGATAGGGAAATATTTGTGATTGTGGTTGGTGACAAATTCACAGGCATTGCTGTTACTGCTGTGGTTTATCTCCTATGCCCATAAGGAAATGTTAAATTTCCATTAGAAGCAAGTGAAAGGAAAGATGTCAACTTCGTCCCTTCTGGGTTTATAGACCCCCTGAATTTTATCCACAGACCCCTTGGGTCTCCAAGCATACCCAGGCAATAAACAAACCCTCCAGTACAAGGTGACAGAAAAAGAAAAGTGGTTGTCAGTCCAGGTCTTCTGAGACACCATTTAAATACTGAACTTATAGCAGAGATAATTAACATGAAATTGCATATTAAACTGGTCTCCCATATGTTTCCTTTTGGATTCAACCTGGATTTGAAAGCAGACCCTCTCATGGCTGGGGACACTTTGTTTGATGGGATCCCACTTTTGATGGAAATGTTTATCAGGCAATGAGTGAATTGGTGCATCTTCCAGGTAAAAGCAAGATCATGACCTGTTCTGAGCTCAGGAACGCCTCTGAGATTTCACTCCTCTTTCAAATGCATCTCTGTGGCTCATCTGAAACTGGGATTATTTCAGAGGTAAGTACTGTCTCTGCAAGAGGCTCTTTGTACACACTGATGGTGAGATAATTCACTTAATCTCACAACTGTTAGTCCAGCTGAATTTCACTTGCCTTCTTTCTTGTTACAGTGTCAATGCATGCACAGCAAAAGGCAGATTGCAGATAAAATTGATGGAAGAGAGGGTGTGGATGGGGGATAGTTTTCTGTCTCCAGTTACATCAGAATCACAAGCAACCCTAAAGAAGGTGCATGGAAGAAATACCTGTAGGTTGCTGTGTGCTGAAAGCAATTGAATGACAATGTGGTATCTGTCAAGATACTCAATGCCACAGAGGTGGGGATGTGAAAAGAACAAACCAGAGCCCAGAGCCTTTGGAAAGCTCCCAGTTCCAATGTCAACTCAACATTCCTCCAGCCCACCCCTCTCCAATTTATCCCCCTGGTAGAGATGGGGAGATTCAATCAAGGGAGTCAGTTTAATGTTTGTTGGGTGAATGAATGAATGAATGAATGAATGAATGAATGAGTTCATCCTATCTGTGACTATGTGGCTCTCCAATTCCATTTCTTCTACCCTAATTTCTGTCTGAACATCTCCATACAGGCTCACTGTCACTTGGACATTCTGGCAAAATCCTCCCTGGGTTCTTACCCCAGCAGCTACAAACCAACTCATGTTGGGTTTCCAAATCTTGCATCTTCTGGATTCACTTCTGTGGATGGTCCAACCCCCTCCCCACCCTCTTCCTTGGGTCAGGAGAATTGGTGACCATGTGACCAACACAGTAGCTTCCACAGACTGCAAATTGTAGGAACGGATTAATAACGGTGGTCAGGGGCATGGTTCTGAGAGCTTTAAAAGGAGAGCACGTGACAGTCTCTCTCTCTCTGCCCCACTATTTTCTGCATGTGAGACCCCCACATTGCAACAAAGCCACCACCCAAAAGACCCTCAACCAGATGTGTTCCCTGGACTTGGGACTTCCCAGCCTCCAAAACTGTAAGGAACAAATTTTGTTTTCTTACAAATTACCTAGTTCCAGGTATTTTGTTATAAGCAACAGAAACAGACTAATACAATCCCCTCTTTCCTCCTGCTCTGAAAGTTTTCTGGCAAGTTTCCCAATCTGGAGGGTGGGGAATGGGGGTCAAGAACTACAGGTTCTGGAAAAAAATGCCTCCCTCGGATGACAAGAAGCTTTCAGTTAGCACCCCCAAGACTTACACATGTCCCCAAGTCAGCAGAGAGGAAAGTGAGATTCTTTGGGTTCCAGCCAGTCTTATCTCCCCAGAAGGCACCCCCAGGGGTAATCCAGCGTCTGTGCCTTTCTTTTTTCTGCACCAGGGTCTTGTGCCTCTTTGGAAGCCACAGACCGAGTCAGCACTGGGGGACCAGCTCCCCCTTTTAAAGACCTTAGGTAGTCAAGGCTTGTTGACTCATCCAATCAGCAATCTTGTAGTTAGTAGGTTTTTTTTTTCCCTAGGGGGAGAGAGTAGGGACTTTGAGCTGGGAGGAGTTGGCAATAGCTGGCATGCGTGCGGGGCTGAGACTTACAGCTTCCACGGGTCTGGAACTTGGCTTCAGGTAGGTACAAAGTCGGTGGAGGTAGGGACTGTTTGTATTTCTTGAGGGGGGTGTGGGAGAGGTGGCTGCAGTCTTGTGGCCGGGGATAATGCTTTGGAGATGTTTCTAGGGAAAAGGTAGGATGTGGGAATCTAGAGCTTGCACCAGCTGGACAGAATGGAGACCATGAGAGTTACTATGCATGTGCAGGACAAAGTCAGAGGTCAATGGCCCCCGAGCAAATGACCTTTACCTGGTGTCTTGCCAGTTAAAGGGGCAGCTTTGTGGGTCTCAGGAAGGACTTGGATTCCTACACACCTGACTTGTCAATTAAGATTTTCATATGTTAGTATGTTGTTCATGTGGTAAAATACCCATAACATAAACTTCATCACTTTTAAGTAAACGATCCAGGGCATTTAGCACATTCACCATGTTGTGAAACCACCACCTCTATCTAGTTTCAGAACATTCTCATGACCCCAAAGGACAACCCTGTACCCATTAGGCAATCACTTTCCATTTTCCCTTTCCCCAACCCTAAGCAAACACTAGTCTGCATTCTATCTTTATGTATTTACCTGCTGTGGACATTTTATATAATGGAGTCATACAATACGTGGTCTTTTGTGTCTGGCTTCTTTCACTGAGCATCACGTTTTCAATATTCATCCACGTTGCAGCAGGTATCAGAGCCTCATTCCTTTTCATGGCTGAGTAATATTCCACTGTGTGGATGGAGCACAATGTGTTTATGCATTCACCTGTTCATGGAGAGTTGGGTTGCTTCCACTTTTCATTGATTTTGGACAGCACTGCTATGAACACGTGTGTAAAAATTTCAGTCTGGACACCTGTTTTCAGTTCCTTTAGAAGTGGAATTGCTGGATCACATGATAATTCTGTGCTTCATTTTCTGAGAAACCACAAAATTGTTTTCCAGAGAGGCTGCACCATGTTACCCTCCCACCAGCAACGTGGAGAGTTCTAATTGACCCACGTTTGTCAACAATTGTTATCTTTTATCTTTAAAAAAAATCACCATCCTTATGATATGTTGGGGGGTTTACAATTTGCTCAGAACTCTGCTCCTGTGTGTTTCGGAATATAGACATCAAAAGCCCAGTTTTTATTAATTTATGGGCCATATGAGAACTCAAAATATTGACCTGTGGATAGACAGTCACATTTATTTTTCTATCTGGATCATCTGAAATTGACACTACATGGGAAAGACACTTGCACAGCCTGTTTGTTGCCCTGGGGTTTGCACAGTTACTCTGAAGAAAGGCTGTGTCAAACCTAATGAGAAAGACCCCACAGGTAGCAACGTGTGTTTTATCACAGGTTCATAATCAATTCAACGGGTGGTGCATCCAGGGCAGGTGAGTCCAATAATGAGGATATGCTCTGTGCAGTCACCAATAATCTGCATTATGTTAGTTCTCCCTGTGGGCACCGCTGCGGGGAAACACACACACTGCCCCATGAACCTGAGTCTCCTTATCCTTGTAGTATATTTCTGTGCATGGTGGGGTGACACCTCAGAGACCACTAGAAGCAACGCACCCCATTGCCTACCAGGAATGGGAAAGGAGCTGGGTGGACTCAGGAAAACCCTGGCATGGAAGTGCAAACCCACCAGAAAAGGAATTTGGTGCCCCGTGTCCCCATCCTCCAGCACCTTATCACTAGTTCTCTTTACAAAGCCATCAGAAGCACACCCATGACAACCCACTAAACCATCAACCCATGACTCCATGAATGAATCAGTCCATTCATGAGGGCACATTCCTCTCAATCCAATCACCTCTCAAAGGCCCCACCTTTCAAATACTACGACTGGATTTCCCACCCTCAGCATTGTTACAATGGGGGTCAAGATTCTAGTATATGAGCTTTTGGGGGACACGCTTCAACCCATAGCCCCTGCCATCTAAAAATACATTTAAAGCCCATGAGCAGGGGAGCATCTCTGGCTACCCTGTGGGGAGCACAGACCCCTGACCACCACCAGAATGGCAGAACAGAACAAGAGCACGACTTCCCACTGGGGAGCAAGGAATATGTTCATGTGTTTACAGACAGGATGCAAAAAAAACATGAATTCGAATGACTTTGGAACACACTGTCCTGCTGTGGTTGGCTGTGCCCAGCCAGCATCCCACTCAGGAGACAGCGCCTACCCAGTGCACCCAGAATGAACATCCCTGTGTCAGAATGTGGAACTGCCAGGAGGGGTGGCTTGCTTGGCACGGAGGAGCTGACGGAAAGAAGAGCTAAGGCATTTGTGGGGTGTGGGTTCCCACAGGTGGCCCCAACAGGGGAACCTTGAGCCCAATCTGGGATCTCGATTGTGGGTACGGGAGAGGCAGGAAGGGGTTCCCTGTGAAGATAGCTGGGTGACAGAGAACCACACAGCACAGAGGAGGATCCTCGAAGTCACAATCCGACAACGGACGGTGCAAGGACTTGTTGGAGGTGACCCAGCACATCTCTGCAACTACGTGTGGTTTTTTCCTCAACACCAAGAGAGCAAGAGGCGAGCCCCACCCAGCTCTCATGAAAGATGGCTTGTGTTAAGATAAAAAGCCGGTGGGTGCTTACATAAAATGTGGTGCATTCTCAGTGTCTGGTGCCATGCCTGCCACTGACGGAGAGGAAGGTGTGTGTTTTCGGTGTCTTTTTAGATATCCCAAAGGCTGCATTGCAGTAAGAGTGAGGGACAAAAGCCACACAAGAGCAAAGCTGCTCTTACAGGAATTGTGCACTGCTATGAATTCCCATGGGCAGGGACAGCTTTCCAGAGGCCACAGGGCTGGACGAGGTGGCAAAGGGCTAGGGAAGTGCATGGGGAGTCACTCCAGGTGAGAACGGCCATGAGAACCAGCCCATGCCTCTGGCACAGGTCAACTGTGTGTATGTGTCCAGCTTAGCACACCACTGAAAGCCCAGGAACTGGGCCAGGCCCAGAGAGGCACAAGACGAGCCCACCCTGGCTAGACCCCCACTCTCACGTGGCTTCGAGTCCAATGGGGAAAGCAGAAGTCAACAAAATCTTCAAGTGAAGAGAGCAGTGTAAAAGTACAGCAATGATGAGAGGTGGGGCTTCCGGATGCTTCCGAAGTAGATACCTGAGGGTCTGGCAGGGGCTCAGACGGGGTTCCCTGGGTGGGAAGTGACAGTGGAGCTCACAAGTGAAGAACGAGGCACTAACGATGCAAGGAGAGAGAGGGAGAGAGTTTTGCATAGCACGTGCAAAGGGCCTGTGGTCGCTGGAACTGAGGATGCCTTTGGAGCTAAGCAAGATGGGAAAGAGGCAGTTTGGAATCGGGGGGGATAAAGGTGAATCAAAGAAGTTTATACTCACCCCCCAACCTTGAAAATATCCCCTTGACCATCCCTGGAGCTGACCTTGCTTTTCATGCTCGAGGCATTCTGTCCTCTCCCCTCCTGCCTCTCACCTCTCAGCTGTGGCTTCTACACCTGTGCCCATTGCTGGCATCCCTCCCCTAAGGGATTACATGCATGGTCCATCTTCCCATCATAAAAGCCATCTGTGCTCATTACAGTCAACCAGGAAACCCAGAAGAATACAGTAAGTGGAGGGGGAAAAAACATTTGAGTTTGCCTCTGAAAGGAAACTGCTGACATAGCTTGGCTCCACTTCCTTGAGGTTTTGAAACTTCTCCATTAGTGTTAGTCGCTTTTAGACACGATGCTATTGTATCTGTAGTGCGTATTTTTTCCTTTATATGTACAGTTGCCCTCTCCTGGTTGGAGGCTCTCCCCAAATCTATGACCCTCTGGTGGAGTCCCTGTTATTTCTGCTAACCCAGTGCCCTCGGGAATCACCAACTTCCTGTTGACCCCATGTTCTAGAAAGTGGGTTTCCATGAACTTAGCCCTGCAGGGGAGACTCACCTCTCCTCACCAGCCTCCCAGATCCTATCAATGGTTCAAACTCCAAGTGGTGGGCTGAAGAATGTCTCCAAAGATGCCCACCACCTAATCCCTGGAACCTGTGAACATGTTATTTTATACGACCAAGGAGACTTTGCAGATGGGATTAAGTTAGGGACCTTGAGACGGGGAGGTTATTCTGGATTATCCACGTAATCACAATGGAATCACAAGAATCCTCATCACGGGGAGGCAGAGAGAGATGTGACCACATATAAAGAATATGCGAGCTTGGAGGCAGAGGTCAGAGCAATTCACCTACTAGATGGGGCAAAGGGCCTCGGAGGCGAGGATTGCAGGTGGCTTCCAGAAGCTGGCAAAGGCAAGGAACGGATTCTCTCCTAGAGATTCTGCAGAGAGTGTAGCCTCGCCAACGCCTTAATTTTAACCTAGCAAAACCCATGTCAGACTTCCAACCTGCAGAAATGTAAGGTAACAAACTTGTGTTGTTTTCAGCTTGGCAATTTGTGACAGCACACACAGGAAACTAATACGTCCCACTTTCTCCGTTTATTGTTCTACATCTGTCCGCTCAGTGATAAGGCTTCATCTGTTTTAAAGGATCGTTGTCCAAGTTCGAGGTGCAGTACGGACTTAATAATTAAAGAAGATTTTTTTTTGTGCTCCATTGCTAGCCAATATTTAATCTTTATTGTACCGGGTGACAACTAAGTCCAAATGCCAATTGGAGCAGGGCACTGATTTAAATCAGAGTTTTATTTTCAAATTTTACCCACCCCACACCTGAGGATTTGGTAAAGAGGCTGCCCCTGAGACCATCAGAATCTGTAGAATCCATTAGAATCTTGGGGCAGGTGTGAGGCTCTGGCTTTCATGTTTTTTAAAGTTCCTTGGCTGATTCCATCAAGCAGGCAGGGCTGGGAATGATCATGACCAGGTTGATGTAAGTTTGCAAAAACACTCTCAGTTCTGCAGGAATAAATGAACTGGAAGAGCTCAGCCCTGATCTGGAAGCCAAAAGTAAGCCCTGCCCTGGAATCACCTCTGCTGTTTTCCAGACACATGCACCATGTGTTCTTTACGATAGGACACAGTTTCTGGGGCACGGTGGCCTGGGGAATCCCAGGTTCATTAGGAGTCCACTGAACGGCCTCCCCCTTGTCATAGGGGCCTCAAAGCTTCTGCAGAAGCAGCCAGGTGAGAAATGGCCCTTGTGCATTTGGGTTTGCAGTCGGCTTCACGTGACATCATGACGGAATTCGTATATGAGTTCCTAAATCCCTTCCGGAATCAAATCCAAAGCAGAGCAATGGTCTGTTTCTGCAATTCCGCTTAGTTGTCTCTCCGTATCCACGGGTTCTGCAACCCCAAATATTCAAAAGAAACATATAATAAAAAATACCATTGCAAAAATAAAAATAACAGATAAAAAATGGCCTGTTTCTGCAATTCTACTTAGACAGCCCTCCATACCCATGAGTTCTGCAACCACAGATTCAACCAGTAGCAGATCAAAAATTTTCAAAAAATAAAATAAAATAAAGAGTAACATTACAACAATAAAAATAATAAAAAATTTTTAAATGCAGTATAACAGCTATTCACATAGCATTTACGTTGCATTAGGTATGAGGAATTTGGAGATGATTTAAAGTATACAGGAGGATGTGCATAGGTTATATGCAAATACTGCACCATGTTATATCAGAGATTGAGCATTTGAAGATTTTGGTATTTGCCAGGAATTCCTGGAAACAATCCCCCTTGGACACCAACTACGTCCTTGCCCACAGCCCCCTGTTTTGCTTTTTTATTCTTTTAACCTCCCACTCCCCCCACCCCTCACACACACTTCCCAGAGCTTACATTTTGAAGGCTTAACATCTGTATTGGTTGTCTGTTGCTTATAACACAATACCTCAAACTGGGTAATTTATAAAGAAACAGAATTTGTTTCTTACAGTATTGCTGACGGAATTTATTTCTTGGAGGCTGGAAGTCTGAGGTCCAGGGGCACATCTGGTGAGGACCCTCTTCTTGGTGGGGAGTCTGTGCACAGTCCTGTGGTGACCCAGGGTGTCACATGGTGAGGAGGGGGAAGAGATCTTTCACATGCTCACTTACTGACCTCATAAAGCCCCCAGTCTTCTCCCATGATAGCCCACTTATTCATGAACCCTTAACTCCATAATTGGATTAACCCATTCATGAGATCACAGTCCTCACCAGCCAATCAGCTCCTAAAATCCCCACCTTTCCACAATTGCCACACCAGGTAGCTCTGGAGGAGACAAACATTCAACCCATATCTGCATCCATGCGCAGAAGTGTGAACGAGATTGAGGGCTCAGTCCTTGTGGACGAGGAGCTTCCTTCTGTGCTTTCCTGAGCTCCTGGAGCTGCCCCTGTTAACGCCTCTTCCTCCCTTCAATCATCTGCACCCATCAGCATCCCTCCCATGGTCTCCTTTAGTTCCAGCCCTGCCCAGATACCCTGCGCCTTCTTCACCAACTTTGTGCACCTCCCCAGCCCCACCATCCATGCTCTTTGCTCCACCTGGTCTGCACCTGCAGCCTCTGACCACTGTCCTTGAGTTGCTGGGTCTGCTTTGTCCTGCAAGCCCAGGAAGCTGGAGGACCACAGAGGTCCCCCTTCCTCCCCTCGCCTCTTGGGGGGCCCCTGCCCCTTTGTCACCTGTGTCTGGGAATTGTGCCTTGATGTATCAGTTGCATGTTGTCGTGGGTTATAAGAAAGACACGTCTGCACAAAATTAAGGCTAAATAAGAAAAGTAAGTTCTAGTGGTCTACAGTAGTGCCAGGTGTTTGCAATTAATGATAATTTATTGTATGTTCTCCAGTGGCTAGAAGAGGGGAGATCCAGTGGTCTCATCACAAAGAAATGATACATTTTTCAGTGAAGAATACAATAATCCCTCTAATTTGATCATTGCACATTGTATACATGCATTGGAATATAACTCTGTGCCCCATAAATATGTACATGGCATCTTATTCATCCGCAGATTGGCATATTTGACCGCCAAAATGTGATCATGAGCATTATGTGATTATTAGCATTTATTATTTAAATAAATAAAATTACAGTGGTATGTTCTTAACTGCAGGATACTAAGAAAAGATTGTTCTTGAGCTGAGGAAAAAAAAATGCCTGACAGAACAATTGTGCTGTCAACTGAATTAGAGGCTACAGGGAGAGTGACACTCACTCCCCCTCCTGATCACAGGTGGTAAGTCACCGCAGACGTGATCCACACTTGAGAGACAAAAGAACGGCCCCTCGGCAGTGATAACATTCAATGCGATGTCCAACCTCACAATGGCTCTCTGGCTAGAACTTCATCATCAAGGGACACGTGCAAAGCCACAAACTCCAGCACAATTCAACAGTCCTAATTACAGCGGCGTGAATTGCATCTCCTAAGACTGTTTCAGAGTGTCTAACGGATGAGCAGAGATACCTGGGTCTTTCCGAATGTCACTTTGGAGGTTGGAAATCCCAGGTCCAGGGGGTGCATCTGGTGAGGGCCTTTCTCCTGGTGGGGACTTTCTGAAAAAGTCCAGAGGTGGTGCGGGAAATCACATGGCAAGAGGGCTGAGCATATTGATGTGTTTTTTTCTTTTCCTTATCAAGCTGCTAGTGCCACTCCCGTGATAAACCATTCATCTATTAACCCATGAGTCCATGAATGGATTAATCAATTCACGAGGGCATAAACCTCACGGTCCAATCACCTCTTAAAGGCTCCACATTGCAAATACCATATTGTGGGTTAATCTTCCACATGAGCTTTGGAGGGAACACATATTCAGACCATAGCAAGCTGCGTTACATAAACACACACATATATATATATACATTTATATATATTTTGTGTTATCTCACAACTTGCTTTACATGATTTACATAATTTATTCCTATCACATCACATTCCTAAACTTTTACGACCAGTTCAGAAGTATTTTCTATCAGGCTTAGTGAACTTTAAAACAACGATAATTTTGTTTTAATAATGAATATGCTAATAATATATATATATTTAATAAATCAAGCAATGTGCTCTCTAAAGTCTTCTGGTGACAATTCCTAAGGACACACAGGAGCACAAAATGAGTTATTCCATTTGCATCTTATAGGAAGGGATTTTTTTTTTTTTTCCTTTTTGGAACTGTCCCCAAAGTACTAGCAGAGCATTGTCAAGCGGAGTGAGATTAAGAACTGTCAAAAAACTCTAATGTTCAAGGGCACATGTTTCCACACTCACTTTTGTGCTCTCCAGAGCTACAAGACACCCTGACCCAGCAAATCTAACCCAACTATGGACAAATGAAGGAATATGCACTCCAGCAAATCTAGTTTTATATCGGCATGAATTTCAAAATGACGGTCACAGTCACTCAAATCTTTTGTTCTTCCCCAGGTTATCTAGTTCTGTGCAATTTGATATTTCTAGAACATTTATATAGTCCTTGAAGTTGGCCCTTTGTGACTGAGAGGTGCTGCCTCATGGGCTGTACAGTTAATTCCAGTGCCAAATAATCAAATTTTCATTACTCTGAAGTTGTGTGTGCATGTATGTATGTTTGTGTGTTCATGTGTACATGTGTCTCTGTGCATCTGTCTGTATCGGTGTGTATCTATGTATATATGTGTGGGTTTTTTATTTTATTATATTTTACTGAAACAATTGATTCTATGTATCTATGGGGTACAGCATTGAATATCCATACCAGTGTGCGATATGTGGTGCTCAAATCAGGATAATTAGTATATTTAACACTACACAATGTAATCATTTTTTGTGGCTCTTCACCAATCTGTCACTAACCCCCACGCCCCCTTTCCCATCTCTGGTAGCCTCAGTTCTGTTCTCTCCTTTTGAAAGGTCAACGAATTATTGTGGTTGCTGTATCTTTCTTTCTTTTTATCTTATTGTATTTTTTTAGTTCCCAGTTATAAGAAAGGACTCACAGTATTTCTCTTTCTGTGTCTGGCTTATATGTATGTGTGTATGTGTGTGTGTGGTATGTATGTCTATGTGTATATATGTTTGTGTACACACAAGCACTTAAATCTTCTTGCAATAGAACCTTTGTGCATATGTGTGTCTGTATCAGTGTATGTGTGGATATTCACAAGGGTTTAAAACTTTTAGCAATAGAACCCTCGTGAGTAACTACAGGGAAACATAGTCATACTTTCTATTGGTACAGGAGAGGTGGAGAAACAAAACTTTATGAAACTCTTGTTTGTTTTAACTCTATAATGGTGGGAAGAAATGTGGCATGAAGGACAGATAGGTTTATACATGCTGCAGAAAAGTTTATCCACCCAGAGAAAAACTGGAGCCATTTAAAGCTGAAATTTACCCAGGTAAATATCTGACTGTTATATCTGGCATTGACTAAGGAAGAAAAAGCTTAACAATTTTATAAGCTATTCTGTACATTTCTAATATATAGTAATGTTTGTTGTATTCTCTTTGTCACCTCTCTTCCCCTGGGTGATGGAGACACAAAGGATTACTCAAAGCCCATTTCTTCTGAGCAGTGAGAAACCCCAAATGAGTTAATTTCCTGGAACCCTCAAGAGAGAGGCATTCCTCCTCGGGAAATTAACACCAGACTGGGGTCTTCTCCCAGTATTTATTCTCCAGGCCAGAAAGTTACAGAAAAGGAACATAGGTGGAGTTATGGCTAAGTATAGTTTAACAATAGAAGCTGGTAACATCAGTGAAATAACAAAGTGACATTCCATAATGCAATTTGCAAAAGGTAAAGTTGATCCACCAACAAAAACTTGTTCTTAGCAAATACTGTCTTCTCCTACAGCAGTGTCCTCAGTATTTTTACATAACAGTAAAGTAACTTTGGGTTAACCTGCTCCAAGGGCATCTGTCCTTGAGCCAGCAATTTTGCTGTGTTACAATTCTTTATCTACAACAGAGACTTTAGCCTGGGGAAAGTTTCTTGTCTTTTGCAAGCTTAACATTTCTATGTGCAATTTTACAAAGTTAGGTTATACCTGAAACTACAGGACTTTGGAGGTTAGGCCCTGTGAAATACATTTGCTTTATAAATGTTAGTATAATCTACAAATGTTTTTAAAGGTTTTTTTGTTGTTTGGTTTTTTTTTTTTTTTTTTTTTTGGCTATCAGAACTGCCATAAATATAGTTTCATGCAGAGCATTTTTTATAATCTGTACTACCTTTTGCAAACAAAACAGTGAAGATCTTTTTACCATTACATTGTACAAGGAACACTGGCATCCATAGTGAAAAAACACAGAGCTCCAAATCCCAATTTGACCAAACCTATGGGTAGATGCTTCCTGGATCCTCCTCAGTTTCTCTAGTCAGCTGCCTCTGCCCATGATCTGCAGGAACCTAGAAGAGGGGATCCACCCTAGAGCTAAACAGCCCCTCCCAGGGGGCATGTGTGCTGACCTGCACTGATCCCATGATCTTGAATGACTGCCTGAAACTCCTAAGCCTCCTTGACCCATCTGAAAAAGGGATGTCATGTGACCATCTCACTGGGTTTTGTTGGGTATTCAGTGAAATATACAGAAAGAGCCTGGTACTTAGGGGAGTTGTTATGAATGATAAATACCATGCTTTATCTCTGGATGCAATATGCAGTTCAAGATCAAAAATAAGTCAATTTCTTTGGTGTATATATCCAATAGTGGGATAGCTGGGTCATGAGGCAGACCTATACTTAGTTCTCTGAGGAACCTCTGTACTCTTTTCCACAATGACTGTACCAATTTCCATCCCCACCAGCGATGTAGGAAGGTTTCCTTTTCTGCACATCAAAAAGACACCTGCATTCCCATGTTTATTGCAATGCTATTCACAGTAGCCAAGAGGTGGGAGCAACCTAAAAGCCCATCAATGACACTCTAGTATCGCTCCAGATCGTATAAAGCTTTCACCTTTTACTAATTGCCCATCAGCAGATAAATGGATAAAAAAACTGTGGTATATACACACAGTGGAATACTGTTCAGTTATAAAAAGAAATGATATCCTATCATTTGCAGCAATATAGATGGAACTGGAAACCGTCATGTTAAGTCAGTCAGGCACAGAAAGACAAATATTGCATGATCCTACTCATATGTGATATCTAAAAAAAAAAAAAAAAAAGTGGTTCTCATAGAAGTAGAGAGTAGAATAATGGTTTCCAGAGGCTGGAAAGGGGAGGCGTGTCAGGTAGAAAGGAAAAGTGATGGATTAATGGGTACAAAACTGTGCTGTCTGTCCCAAGTGAATCATTCTGCTGTGTATGCATGTATTGAAACAATGCACTGTACCCCACAAATATGTACAAGTAAATGTTAAAACTAAAAAAATAAAAAAGTCAACAGACTAGCCCAGTTAGTTGAGGAGGTGCCTGGAATCTTCTCCTAGGACACTCCACTGAGCGGACTGCAGAGGTTGCCCAGGTCCCAGTTCCCAGGATCTGGTCTTTGGGTTAGGAGTCTTTGTTGGTGCATACCGCTTCAGCCCTCTGTAAGGAAAATAGAAACAGGTTAGTCAGGCTCGCTGCCCTCTTATCAGGCAGGGCATGATCCAGCACGTTTCAGCACATATGTTGTGAACAAGTTATGTAAGAGTGGTGTAACTGCACATGCGTGCTTATGTAATCCTTTGCTTATGGCCACTATTGTGGACTTGTAATATAAAAGAAAATAGTTCTGAACCACTGGAAGGTGGAGCTTGCATCTGCAATAAAGCAAGTCTGTTGTTCTTAAAGCTGCCAGAATCCTCCTTCAACTACCTGACTTGTGACCTGCACAAGATGGGGCAGAGGTATCTGTGTTCCAGCCCGACACCCTCTCTCCATGCAGCCTTGAGTCAGCATCTCTGCTGTGGTCCATCATCTTTTCAAGATTCGTCTTGACTTAACCCCATCCTTGCACACTGAAGAATGCACCATATTCATTGACGTGCTTAAGAAATGACCCCAAATCACAGCATTCTGACAATTTTTGGTCATTGCCACAATTGTCATTGAGAGATAAGAAAATGCCTGGAAAATTGTGGATGTGGAAAAGAAGAGGACATTACCAAGAGTGGAGCGCATCCCATTGCAATGCAAAAGGCACTTTCTGGTCCTCCACAGGAACATGAAGAATAAATTATATCTCCTGTGGATACCTTCCATGGCTGAGAGAAGACCTGAAGACTCTGTTGATGAGAGAAAGAATCTGATCTTATCTGGTCACTAGAATCCTTGAGCAGAGTGAGCCATGCAAAATCAAAACATGAAGAAATGTGGAGATCCTGGATTCTGAATATTTGTTCAGCTGAGCCTTCAGTAGTCTCTCTCCTCTACTAACAAACCTGATTTTTTTTTTTTCCTTTTTGTCTTTTTTCGTGTCCGGCAACGGATCGCAACCCTCAGTGTCACGCCCGTACCAGACCAGGACCGGCAACGGGATCGCAACCCTCGGCATCGCGCCCGCACCTCGCTCAGCCAGTGAGCGGGAACCGGTCTGTATGTGGGATCCGAACCCTCGGCAGGAGCGCCACCGCGCTCCCAAGCGGCGCACTGTAGCAGTGCGCCACCGGGCCGGCCCACTAACAAACCTGATTTTGACATGTTTCTTCCTTTTGTCTACAATCAGTTAGCATTTGAATAACTTAACTCCCTGCTATGGGTCAAAAGTGTCCCTCTAAAGTTCATGCATTGGAAGCTTGACCCCCAGTGTAACAGTGTTGAGAGGTTGAGAAATGCAATTACGGTAATTAAAAGCTGGGGCCTCTGAGAGGTGATTGGATCATGAGGACCATGCACTTGTGAAAAGATTGATCCATAAACGCAGTGATGGGCCTGGTTCTCATGGCTTTAGAAGGACAGCGAGTGAGCAGGTCAGCTCTCTCTTGCTCAGCACTTTCTCACCGTGTGACACCCTGATTTGCTTCAGAGTCATGACCTAGAAAAAGGCCCTCACGAGATGTTTTCCCTGGACTGTGGACTTCCCGGCCTCAGAAACAAATTCTATTTCTTTATACATTACCTAGTTCCCGATATTCTATTATAAGCAACAGATACAAACTAATACCTTTCCTCGATAAAATAATTTATTTTTGACTTAAAAATGTCAGCCCAGAACTGGAACCATCTTTATCCTTAACACATTGAAGAGAAAGCTCAGGTAGATACACCATGACAAGAGATAGATCGATCACCTATCAGGCAGTGGCCCAAGATAATGACAGGATGTTTGCAATGTTGCAATATCTGTAAGAAATTTCAGCATGCATTTTCATTCTATTGCAGCTATTCAAATGTTTAACAAAATATATTTAAACAAACTTACTTATGTGGGCACAGGAATCGTGTAGGTGGACATCCAACAACTGGTTAAAGTTTGTTTCTGAGAAGCACTGGTAACCAGTAGGGTGCTATGGTTTGGGTGTGGTTTATACCCCCAAAACTCAAGTTGAAACTTGATCTCCAACATGGCAGTGTTGAGAGGTGGGGCCCAGTGGGAGGTGTTTGGGTCATGGTAGCAAATCTCCCATGAATTGATTAATGCCTTCTCTGGTATGGAGGTAGAGGTGGTAAGTGAGTTTTCATTCTCATGGGAATAGATTAGTTCCCAGAACAACAGGTTGTTTAAAAAGAGTCTGGATGCCTCAGTTTCTCTGTCTGTCTTCCTCTCTTGCCAGGCTCCCCTTCTGTTTTTCCCTTTGTGTAGAATCAGCCTCACACCCTCGGCAGAGGCCGCTGCCCAATCTTGGGCTTTCCAGACACCTCAGTTGTCAGCCAAGTAAACTTTTTGCCCTTATAAAATACCCAGTCTCAGGTATTCTGTTATAGCAGCACGAAATGAACTAGGACAGGGTTAGAAGGAAAGACTCTTTTTTTACTCTTTACTTTTTCCCATTTATAAAATATTCTACCATGTGCATCTTTTTTACCCCCCAAAAAAGTTAAAAATAAAATTAGTATCAATAGGCCATGGACCCCTGTGGCAACACAGCAGAAGGCCATATGAGGAACAGTGTCCCGAATATCGTACTTCCTCCACCTGCATAAGGGAATCGAAAAAAGTAAAACTGAATTCACTATTTATCTCTGGAGCACTTACTATCTGCAGGATGCTGAGTGTGGTCCCAAGAGACACACAAACAGTCATGGTTTGGCACCTGCTGTCAAGGAGTTAGAGCAAAGTTGGGAGATAAGGGCACGTTTGACCAATTACAGTGCTGGGCGGAGGGAGCAGAGGGTGTTCCTGCAAGCAAATGTGCATTCCAAATACTCTGTGTCTCTGTTTAATCTAATTTTATCCTCTTCCATAAAGGCAATTCAGCAAAGATGTAACTGAATGTGAGCTCTGGAAACACGGAGCCCAGAATGTGCTGATGGAGACAGCAAAGTAGATCAGAGACCTGCACATGGATAAGACACCAGCGCCTCTTGGGTCCTGATGGAAACCTGCTAATGCTGCCCTTGATTTTCCCTACGTGGCCTCCTTGAGAGGCTAGACCCAGGGGTATGGTTTTCCCACCAAACTGAAGAATCTCCAGAGTTTAAGAAATGCTGGGTGAAATAAACACAATCCATTTGGCACCAAAGCGAACACATTTCATTTCTTATAACAACCACTGCTGTAGATGATATAAGCAAAATAATAATAATAATAATAATAATAATAATAATTTGCAGCCTTTGGAGCTGATGCATCCTTGGGACTTAAAAAAGGAACTTTGATCTGAATAGTTTAGGAGAAGCTTGTTACTAACACTGGGCATCTTGAGCAGACTGGTACCCACAAAAGAGGTGAAATCTGGAAAAAGCTTTGCTGCATCATTTCAATTTCTTTTTCCTGGAAGGTACATATTCTCAACACCTTCTGCCTTATCTTACTGTGGAGGGTATTAGCCCAGTTCTTTAAATTTTTCAACATGTAGCACAAAAATGTATCTTCTCAAGGCTTGCAAACCATTCCACTGGGACTTTGGCCTATAGTTTATTTTAATTTTAATCATCCTTTATCTGTTTATTTACTTACCTATCCATCTATCTATGTCTTCTGTTACCTGTCTGACCATTTCATCTACCTACCTACCACCGATCAACCATCTATCAACCAACCTATCATCTATCAACCATCTATCTACCTCATATATTATCTTTCTGTCATCTATCTATCCATATTTATTAATTTATTGACCACAAATAACATAGATGAGATTAACTCACAAATCTTCTGGGAGCAAATTTCAAGTTATCTCCAGCCAGTGGCAACCAGATGAGTGGCTTGACACCAGGAAAGAGGATCGGAGACCCAAATAAGGAAGGACTTTGTTCCTTTGATAGACCCTGTCTTAAAGGGTGAAGTGATTCAGACAATAAGGACCGGATGGAATAAGAAAGTCCCTAAGGTCAGAGCAGGGGAGCAGCTTAGATGGAGATTTTTAAATCATTTACATGAATATCTGGCCTTTTGCCAAACATTCTGTCCACAGTTTTATCCTTGAAGGGTGACAACCAAAATTCAAGTCTAAGCTGATGAAAAGATAAAGCTCTGGGGGATCTCTGTTTTCCAGCTGCCTCTGCAAGAGGTGCCCTGTCCTTATTTAATGTCTTTATTCACTGGTAGAAATGACTGACCCATCCAGAATCCTCAAGTGCCTTCATGTTAATGCTGAATATGAATTTCACCATTTAGTGAATCTATTATTTTAATAATTAGAAATAAAATTTAATCAGTAGCCAGACATCCTGGCCAGAGGCAATCTAAGTCCCTATTCTGTCTCTGCTTAGTCTCTCTTCTAAGTTTGCATTTTTAATATAATGGAAATCTCCACAATATTTTCTCAGCCTAATGAGGAATCAAGTGTTTCTTTATTTTTTTAATATAAAAGAGAACATCTTCAGTCCCTGGGAAAATATTTATGAGAAACATAACTGAATGGAAAATAAGCTTTTCTTTCTGTTTTCCTTCTGTGTAACAGATTCTTCTGTTTGTTTGGGGCACTGGCTGTTTAAATATTTAAAGCTGTTGTCATGTAGCGATTTATCTTTCTAAAATGTTTTTAATCAGCTGGAATAAAGTGGAGATAGGTTGCTACCTTCCACGTATCCATAGAATAAGGATGTTTGCTAGTATTAGAGACACTTTTGATGTAGCGGACTATATTTGGATTGGAAATATTAGTGAGAAAATTTCCTGCTCTGAAGGTATTTATATTTTCCACCTTTCCGTAGGCTTCCAGACTCCTTGGAGAGCTGGCTTTAGCAGGCCAAGGTTTTTTTATTAGCCCCTTTCTGAGCACAGAGGAAGTGATGGGTTGCTTGAAACATTTAAAAGGAAGCAATAAAAAAATCGCATAAACTTCAGTTCAAAAGACAGCTTCAAACAAAACCAACAAAAGAAACCATGGTGAAAATAATGCAATATTGTTAGTTTTTGTTTGTCTTTTGTTTTATCATCAACTAGGAATCAAACATCTTCGACTACCTGCTTTGGACATGAGCCTAAGGGGAATATTCTAGGCTTGTGTGTGTTTTTTTAAGGATAGGTGTGAGTGTGCACATACCAGCAGACATATATGAAACGAATACATTGTAAGCAGAGTCTTAATGTTGACATTAAAGTTTTTAGTTTCTTTGCAATTGGAATAACTGTCGGTATTTTAAATCAGAATGTGCATTTGTGATTTTATTCCCCCAATACCTTTTGAGCGTCTTCCCTGTGTCAGGTGCTCACCTAGACCTGAGGATTTTGCATTTGACGAAGCAGAGTCCCTCTTGGAACTTACCTTTAAGTACCAGTAACTAACAAGCTGATAAGCAAATGGAGTTTGGTACTGATAAGGCTATGGACAAAGTATTTTGAAGCACTTACTATGAAATATTCCTTTATTACTGGTCTACTGGCCAGAGATTGAGAAGGAACAAGACAACTTTAAAGCTAAGTCATCAGGGAAATGCAATTCATGAATTACTGCACCATACACACCAGGATAGCTCTAGCCAAGGAGACAGACTATGACAAGTGCTGGAGGGGACGTGGGGCAATTGGAGCACTGTCACCCTGTTGGTGGGATCGTACCATATTGCAGCTGCCTTGGAAAACAGTCTGGTGGTTCCTCAAATAGTTAAACATAGAGTTACTACAGGACCCAGCCTTTTCACCCCTAGGAATACACCCCAAAGAACTGAAGATAGGTACTCAGACAGGTGTGTGGATACAATGTTCATAGTGGCATTATTCATAGTAGCCAAAGGGAGAGAACAGCATGCCCATCCACAGAAAAATGGGTGAGCAAAATGTGAGCTATCTATACAACAGACTATCGTGCCAAAGTGTGAAATTCTGAGACATGGCACAACATGAGGGAACCTCGAAAATATTATGCTGAGTGAAAGAAGCCGGACACAAAACCCACGTGTTGTATAATGCCATTTACTTGAAAAGTTCATAATAGGCAGATCTATAGGTACAGGGAGTAGACTAGTGGTAGCTTAAGGCTGCAGGAGATGGCAGGATTGGGGGTAATGAATAAAAGATGCAGGTAATGAAAACGTCCAAAAATTGATTGCAGTGATGAATGCACCACTCTATGAAAATGCTAAAAGCCATTAAATTACAGTCATGCATTGCTTAAGAACAGGATACACTCGGAGAAATGCACTGTTAGGTGACTTTGTCATTGTGCAAACATCATAGTATGCACTTACACAAACCTATGCAGTACAACCTACTACACACCCAGGCTATATGGTACAGCATATGGTACAGCCTATGGTTCCCAGGCTACCAACCTGTGCAGTACATCACTGTACAGAATACTGTAGGCAATTGTAACACAATGGTAAGTATTTTTGTATCCAAACATATCTAAATGTAGAAAAGATACAGTAAAAAAGATTTTTTTAAAAAGTACACCTGTCTAGGGCACTTACCATGAATGGAACTTTCAGGACTGGAAATTATTCTCGGTGAGTTGGTGACTGAATGATGAGTGAGGTCTAGGATGTTACTGTACGTGACTGTAGGCTTCATAAACACTGTACACTTAGGCTACATTAAATTCATAAACAAAATAAAGTAATTGTGCTACAACATCACAACAGCTACCATGTCACTAAATGACAGGAATTTTTCAGCTCCGCTGTAATCTTAAGTGACCACCATCGTACACGTGCTGATGGAAATTTCATTATTTGGCCATGACTAATATTTTCAATGCGTGAATTCTGTGATATACAAATTGTATAATAAAGCTGTTGTTTTTTGAGTCAATAGGAAAAAATGTACTAATACTGGAATAAATGTTGATAAGCAAAGAAGTGCTATCACCATCTTATGAACCAGTAAATGTCCTTGTGAACCAGGAAATGCTATGCCCTTCCAAGTATCCAGCAAGTGCCACCACTATAAACCAGAATCTGCTACAATGTTTCTATGAACCAGCAGGTTCTACAATCATCCAGTAAACAAGGAAGTTCAACAAGCTTCTAAATGATATAGAAAGTTCCATGATGTTCCTATGAACCAGTGAATGTCAGAGTCATCCTTACAAACCAGGCAGTGTTGCAGATGTCCCTGTGAGCCAGAAAGTGCTATGATGTCCCAATGATCCAGGAAGTACAGATATTTTTCGACTTTATGATGGGGTCATGTCCAATAAACCCACTGTAAGTGGAAAATATCACAAGTCAAGAATGCATTTAATACACATAAGCTACTGAACATAATAGCTGAGCCTAACCTGCCTTAAAAACGCCCAGAACATTTCCACCAGCCTACAGTTGGGCAAAGTCATCTCATGCAAAGACTATTTTATAATAAATTGTTGAATATCTCACGTAATTTGTTGAATACTGTACTGAAGTAAGGTTTCTACTGAATGCATGTTACTGAGATAAGAGGTGCTCAGTTTCCCTGGGCTCAGGTTACAGGACAGGCCTCTGTGGCCACGCCCCAAGGTCTCAGTCCCTTCCACTAGGGTTTCCCCTAGAGGAAAGTCACTGTTGCTAGTTAGACCTCTATTTGGCACGAACACGGGGAAGATGAGACCTCAGGGGGCTGTTTTATGGAAATCAAGTGGCTGTGGATACTTAGTAGAGAAGGGTTATATAACCCTTGCAGCCAAGCATGCTCCGCAAAGTGGAGTTTATCCTCTGAATGACCTCCCACTACAGGTGCTAGAGGGCACGGAATATTCTTGAAATGTGTTTGGCACATGTGATAGAATTCGACCAATGAACATGTTCCAAAAAGAGGCCAGCTGAGCATGTCCACGACTATGTTACATAACTGGGGACCACCCCCTTAATTGAATATTCATTAGATAGAGAAACTATAAAAGCCAAATCCCAGTTGAAGGTGGGGTTGCTGCTTACTTTCCTGAGGACAACCCACACCTCAGCAACTGAGGTGTGTGTATGCTTTACCTCTGTGTTAAGATTACTTATTGTCTTGAGCTAGCCTGCTCTCTGTGCTAAGCTGTAAGTACGTGTTTCTTACTTTTGCGTTAAACTTGGTGCAAGCCCTGCCCAGTCTCTGGAGCTAAGCCACACACTCTCTGTGAAATCTGTGTGTCTTTTTCATTATATGAAATCTGTTCTCATTTCTTACTGTGACTCTGTTCTTGAGTTCTTTCCTGTGGTGGAGTCGAGAACCTGGTAAGAGGACGGGATGGATTGAGGCCGGCCATCAGGCCTCTGAGACCCTTCCTCCAACATCATTACTATTAGACCCTTGTAAAGTCAAAAATTCATAAGTGGAACCATTATAAATTGGGGACTGTCTGTACAATTACCATCTCTGCAAACCAGGAAGTCTACGACCTTCCAGTTGATGGAGTTTAGGACACACCACTCCAAAATATGACCACGGAAGATCAGAGTGTGTCACCCCAAAATATGCCACTTTGGCATACTGATTATTTTGAGCTGAAAGAAATCGAGACTCAGCCAAAGCAAAAAGGGCTCTTGACTTCAACACAGTCAGAGTGTCCCTGGCTCATGTTTTCATTCTGGGACATTGTTCACCTACAACATAAAATCCCCAGGCCCCACCACATGAGTGAAGCCAGCTCGTGAATGTCAGGGCCTGCTTGTTTCTTTGTCACTGAATTAATTAATGTGAACTTGCTGTGACCTTATGTACACAAAAAAACCTGTTTTTCCTTCTATACTTACACACCACTCTCAATATGTTACATCTAATACAAGGTGTATAGGAAAAATTGAGGTTTTAATGCACACACACTCAACACTTCTATGACCAGAAGTGTGTGTGAGCTTTTTTTTTCTTTTACCTCTACCAATTCTCTGATACCAGCTGATGTCCTGCCTTTCAATTGAATTCTGCCACTAACCAGAAGTTAGTGCAAATCAGGCAGGCTAAGGGCTCAGTCTCACAAGACTGCCCTGCTTCAGACTCAAATTTCAAGTACAGATGCTCCTCGATTGACAGCGGGGTCACATCCCAACAAACCCATACTAAGGTGAAAATATTGTTAAGTGGAAATTATTAGGCCTCATGATCAGCTTAGCACAAACTCAGCCACGTTAACCACTTCCTTATTCTGCACCCTTCCCCTCCCTTTCTCTTAAGCAAAATGTTTTCTGAAAAAATAAATGGATTTTGTGCAGAACAGAATCTTGCACAGAACAGGAAAACTGCAGAGCTATTGCAAAGTATTGAATTCTCAAAATAGCTATCAAACCCCTTCCCCTAATTCAAACCCTACAAAAACCTTCAGTAGTCTGTATGGGGGCAGGAACTGATCTTTCAGTCACCCCTCCGGGTTTGCTGGAAATAAACTCCCTGACTTGGTAAGCATTTGGCTTGAAGTCCTTTCACCCCTTTGTCTTGCCAACCTAACAGAAATGCATTTATTATGCCTAACCTACCCAACATCATAGCTTAGCCCAGCCTACATTAAATGTGCTTGGAACACTTATATCAACCTATGGTTGGGTAAAATCATCTAACACAAAGCATAGTTTATATTAAACTGTTGAATATGTCATGTAATTTATTGAATACCATGCTGAAAGTGAAGAAAAACCAGGATGGTTGCATGGGTACTCAAAGTACAGTTACTACTGAATGTATATCATTTTCTCACCACTGTAAAGTGGAAAAATCCTAAATCAAACCATCCTAAGCTGGGGATTGTCTGTAGTTTACCTCTTGAGGCAAGGAGAAAATTCTGCTTTTTTCCTACAGAGACACACACATGCAAGCAAAAATTCATATGCACACATCATATTCAAATGTCATACAAGCTGTATTAGTCTGTTTTGGGGTTGCTATAACAGAATACCTGAGACTGGCTAATTTATAAAGAAAGGAGGTTTATTTGGCTGACGATTCTGGGACAGCTGCATCTGGCACCGGCCTCAGGCTGCTTCTACACATGGCAGAAAGTGGCAGGCAGCCGGGGGGTACAAGCAGATCACATGGTGACAGGAAGCAAGAGAGAGGAAGCAAGAGAGAGAGATGAGGTGCCAGGGTCTTTTAAACAACCAGCTCTCATGGGAACTAATAGAGCAAGAACTCACTCATTAATCCCCCCTCCGCCAGGGAGAGCATTAATCTATTCATGAGGGATCCGCCCCCATGACTCAAACAGCTCCCAGCACTGCCACATTGGGGATCAGATTCCCACATGAGCTCTGGGAGGACAATACATCCAAACTCCATGCCAAGATTACTTCAAAAAGTTGATGAAAACATCCACATCATCTTGCAGTTCTATTTTTCCACAAACTTTTTGGAGTAACCTCCTATCAACTGACAAGAAAGATGGGAGCTTGGCTTGATGCTTAGAAATAAAAGGTGCCTACAAAAAAATGGATCATGCCACTGGAGTCCACGGAGACAGCCCCAACCATATCCCTCATCAGTATCACCCAGCTCATGACTGCCTGACCTCCAGCTGCCAGGACCTGAACACCTTTTCCTGCAGGCTTTGTGTGTGTGTGTCTACAGAGCCCAATTTAAGATCCATTCAGCAGATCAGATGTCCAAGGAAATTAACACATACCTGCATCACAGAGGCTACCAGCCAATATGCGATATGACATATAAAGACCCCAGCTACCTTGCACCTTGGGTGGGATGACCCTGAGTCTCCAAGTGCCCACTGTGGTCACTGGCTTGATAATACCTATTCCCCATCTCCCTTCCCCAGACCTGCCTGGTGCTTCTTGGGACCACAGCCCTTCCCCACAGAAACTCTTTGTACTTGAATCCTGGACTCAGAGTCTGCTTCTGGGAACTGTGACACTCATCTTCTAGAAAGATCCTTTGGGAAGCCACTTAAAAAAAAAACCGGATATTTATTATTTCACAATTTTGGAGGCCAGAAGTTTGAGATCAATGTGTGGCATGGCTGGTGTTTTTCCTGAGGCCTCTCTCTGTGTGGTTTGTAGACACCTGTGTCCTCACATGGTCACCCCTCTGTGTGTGTCTGTGTCCTAAACTCTTCTTGCTTTTTAAGTTGAAACATAGGTGATTATTAATAGCCGTGGGATACAAGTTGAATATCAATATCTATGTATAATATGTGATGATCAACTCAGGATAATGAGTATATTCATCATTGCAAAACATAATCATTCTCTGTGAATGATTACCAATTTCTCCATGACCTCCCTGTCCCTTCCCCTTTCCCACCTCTAGTGGCCTCAGCTGCATTCTCTCCTTTTGAAAGTTCAACATATTATTGTAATTGTTGTCTCTTTCTTTCTCTTTTATTTATTTGTTATTTTAGCTCCCACTTATGAGTGAGGATGTGTGGTATTTCTCTGTCTGTACCTGGCTTATTTCACTTAACATGATTTTCTCCATGCTCATCCCAGTTGTCATGAATGGCAGAATCTCATTCTTTATTATGGCAGAGTAGTATTCAATTGTGTATATATAACGCATTTTCTTTATCCAGTCATCAGATGAAGGAAATGGTTAATGCACCTCCATTTCCTCATTTACCATATTACCCATTACAAAAAGATTTGTGGAAACTTCCTGCATCTTTATGTCCTTTACATACATGGATTGGAGGTATGATTAATTCCTCATCAAACTATTCTTTACACTTCACTGTAAACAGTTTCATATATGTTCACAGTTGTGTACGATTACCTTATTTAATGATGATTGGACAAATTAATTGGAACCAAACCACTGGTGAGATAAAATGTTTAAGTAATTGCTCATTATATATTGTTTAAATCATACCA
The DNA here is from genome assembly GCF_000696425.1 of Galeopterus variegatus. NCBI lineage: Eukaryota > Metazoa > Chordata > Mammalia > Dermoptera > Cynocephalidae > Galeopterus > Galeopterus variegatus. The sequence continues at coordinate 1,338,679 of NW_007726132.1, read as the reverse complement.
TGAACATTAATTTTTCTTTTTCTTTTTTTCCTTTTTGTCTTTTTTCGTGACCGGCAACGGATCGCAACCCTCAGTGTCGCGCCCGTACCGGACCGGGAGCAGCAACGGGATCGCAAACCTCGGTGTTGCCCCCGCACCTCGCTCAGCCAGTGAGCGGCCGGTCTGCATGTGGGATCCGAACCCTCGGCGGGAGCGCCACCGCACTCCCAAGCAGCGCACTGTAGCAGTGCGCCACCGGGCTGGCCCCAGAACATTAATTTTTCTAAAGATAGTTTATATATCTTAAAGACAAAAATTGGCATTTGGTTACCAGTAAAACTTAACTGACCATGGCAGGACTCCCCTGCTGCTGGTTTCTTACAATATGTAGCTGAGTCTTTGCTAAAAGGTTAAACCGCAAATGGCAAAAAGAAAAAGGGGGAGATGAAGGAAATGGTTAATGGACTTCTGTGGACAGCACCCAAGGACGTGTTCACTTGGTGAACTTGCAAAGGAGTTAACCAAGAAATGTCAAGGCTTGCAAACAATCCTTGAGAACGCCTGAAGTCGTGAGAACACTTTCTTGGGATGTTCCCAGCAGACACAATATAGATCACCAAGTGCTTGAGAAGGGAGGTAACGGCCTTCTGCTCTTGAGAAAAGTATAACAGAATTTATGCATGAATGCTTATCTCGCATGCACTAGCTTGCTAAATGTAATAAAAGCTGTCACAGCGGCTGGGTGGGCGCTACTTGCCTGAGAGAGCAGTGGCCCCCCACGCTCTTCACCTGCCTTCCTTCGCGTCTCTGATCATTTTAATCAACATCAGTTAATGGACATTTAGGCTGGTTGCAACTCTTGGCTGTTGTAAATAGAGCTGCAATAAATGCGAGGATGCAGGTATCTCTTTGACATGGTGATTTCGATTCCTTTGGGTATATACCCAGCAGTGGGATTGCTGGATCCTATGACAGTTCTACCTGTAGTTGTTTGAGGTACCTCCACACTGCTTCCCATAATAGCTGTACTAACTTACAGTCCCATCAACAGAGTATGGGAGGGGAGGCCACTTTTAATAGGCATGGAGTGACTAAAAACAAATGCTGACACCATCTTCCCTTTCCCACTTGTGGTCTTCGTTGTCAGGCACTGTGACTAACAGACTAAGAAGGAAGGTTGCAAAAACAGTGTGTTTTCTGCTACACTTAACTCCCCCCACCTCCCCGCCTGCATAGCATATGGGAAAGTCACCCACATCCCTTGAACTAAAGCTCCAGGCAGTTCCTAGCAACTCGGGCTGATGGAGGCTGATGGAGGATCACTCTGACCGCAAATCCATGCTCTGGAAGAAAGGGGTCAGTACCTTGACATCTAGATTTTCTGTGCTTGCAGAAAAAAAATAAATAAAAAATAATTGCATGCTACTTTTAAATCACATTCTGGGAAGCCTAATCCATCACACGTTGAGCCACATAGACAGACACAAAAAGTGCCTGGAGTTTGGTGGAGATTGTTCAGACTATACGATCACTCTTTCTGTTGAATCCAATCCCTTTGTCCTCATGGGTCAGTTTCTACTCCATAAATGGCATCGGTGAGAAAATAAAAGAGTTAGAGCAAAGAACGACTTTGCCTTTTTCTCTGAGAGGCTCTGTGTGGCAGCCCAGATAGTGTAGTTAGCACACACAAATGACAGAAGAGGGGATTTCTCATCTCTTCAACTTGCTCAGCACTACTACGGGGCCTCCAAGAACCAAAGCAGCATTTAAATGATCTCATAGCTTATTACACATAATAATGTACATCTCTCCCTAAAGGGGAATAATATGCATGCATATCATTTTTCTGACGATACAGTTAATATGCTTCTTTCAGTTAGATGCTCAAAGTGTTTTGCCAAACAGAGAATGATTATCATTTCTCTTAATCCCTGTGAGACAAAAGGCCAGTAAGTCTGGGGACAAATTTTACTATAAAATCTGAACATTTCAGGACTATGGATTTTCTATGGAAAGTGAGCCAAAACACGGTTTTCCCTCATGAGGCTTTTGAGGCTCATTCATAACCATAAAAGAATTTTTTTATGTTTTTTATTTTTTTTTCCTTTTTGTCTTTTTTCATGACCGGCAACGGATCGCAACCCTCAGTGTCGCGCCCGTACCGGACCGGGACCGGGACCGGCAACGGGACCGGCAACGGGATCGCAACCCTCGGTGCTGGGCCCGCACCTCGCTCAGCCCGTGAGCGGCCGGTCTGTATGTGGGATCCGAACCCTCGGCGGGAGCGCCACCACGCTCCCAAGCGGCACACTGTAGCAGTGCGCCACCAGGCCGGCCAGAAAAGAATTTTAAAAAGAATATTTGCCCTATGTTCTTTCCGTACGATAGAATGTATAGACATTTGCACCTCAGGAGAATGGGCGGTATCTGAACAAATATACAATAGAAGACTAAATTATGCCCTGCAAATATGACTGCAGAAGGCCGGAATAGGCCCCTCAATTATGACTATAGGAGACCAGAATATGCCCCCCCCCCCAAAAAAAATGTCCCTTTGGCTTAGCGGTTACTTTGAGCTGATTATGCTGAGAAACAGAAGACACAGAAAAAGTAAGGGCTTGACTTTGGACAGAGAAGGTCAGAATGTGTTGATAATAGATGATGCCAGACATTGTCATGAGCAGTGGTTTCTCCTGGTCAAGGAGAAAGTCCAGAAGAAGAAAAGAGTTACAGGAGCACACCTGCAGCTCTCTCTAAAGCAGGAGACCCATTATAATATATATGGTTAATATATTACAGATTATAATATTTTATGATACTAAGATTATATTCAAGTAACCATGGTGTAGTGGATTGAGTTATATCCCCTCAAAACTAAAAATAAAATAAAATAAAATAAAGCAGAAGACCCAAAGACATGGGGTCCAAAAACTGCAAAGCAGTGGACTAACAGGTACAAAACTACACTTTCTACTCTAAATGAATCATTGTGCAGTTTGTGCATGCATTGGTATAACACACTGTACCCCATAAATATGTGCAATCAACGACAAAAAAATAAAACTGCAAGAAGCACAGTCATGAACTGTATGTGGGGGGCTCAGAAAACGATGCCCTGAAGTCTGGCACGTTGGCACGCTGAGCTCTTAAACTAACAGAAACTGGAAGACCTTAGAAGCTGTCTCAGAATCAAGGTCTCTCTGACCTTCTCTGGTTTTCCTCCCAAAGCACAGGAAGGGGAGGTTTCTCTCTAAAGTTTCCTTATCTGACCGAAGAAAGTTCTTTCAAAAAATAAAACAAAACACAATTGCCTTCAAGTTCTCATTTGAAATCTCATTAACCAGGAAGATTAATCACAGGAGAAGAAACTAAAGGTGATCAGAACTCCTACCCAGACAGACTTTCCCTCTATTCTTTCTGAGGGCTGTTCCTGTGAGCCTTTTTTTGCATAATAGGATCACCTTTGTTTCCAATGCAGTTCCACCTCTCAGCCTCCTGTAACTTGTCCCCACCTCCTCCTGAGCCCAGGGGAACTTCGTCTCAGACTATGGTCTGCTCTACAGGACCATTTATCTCCTCCAAGAATTATTCACTCTTCCTCTGAAATTGCCTACGTTCCTCGCTCTTCTGTCTCCTACGAAGACTGTATTTAAGCCTCAGCCACGTGGCTCTGCTTCGAGTGTTGTATTTTGTGTGACTCTCACGCACCGTGTGACTCCTGAGTTCCAGCTGATTGCTAGGAAGCCCGAGCGGGACAGACACCAAGCATCTAAGTCCCGGGAATGGTGGGAAAGACAGAGCAGTGGCTGAGAGTGCTTGGTGGATGAACGAACACAGTCACAGAATTAAAAAGAGGAAACCACCTGTGCTACCTGAAGAAGGTACATTGTGTATATTCAGCAGCATTAGTCCTGTCCTGTGTTGGGGGGCACTTTGGACTATGGCACGAGTTGGACTGTAGGACCCTTTCCATGCTTGGAAATGTCGTGAAGAGTCATGACTATTCCTTTAAGGACATTAAGAAATGATTTCTCTCTACCCAGGACTGGCATTCTAAGCACAGGGCCGGAGAGGTGTCCTCTCAGTTTTATGCTAACCAAGAGATGGGTAAAGACAGCATTTAACAAGAAAGGATACGACCTGCCAAAACGTAAAAGTACAGCAGATTTAGCTTAAAGGTCTCCATCGGCTGCGTTTGAGATTCTACAATCGGGCAAAACCTCATTCCACGTGATAGAATAAGTGTCCCCATGAGCTGAGCAGAAGAGGTTGGTTTTACAGACAGAAAAAGACAGGAGAAAGCAGAAACAAAGAGCAGAGTGGGTGGGTCGTTTCAAAGATACTTTCCTTCTAAGATGGGGACAGGATGACAGAATAATAGAAAAATACCTGATTAGGTAACAGCTGATTACTTCAGCTTACTTTTTGTGGTAAAGATTAAAACAGAGGGGACTTTATGATCATGCTAATTGAAGACTGAAACTGGCCCCGATGCATCTTGTATCTCTCTCCTGATTTCTCAGAAGGTCAGATAAGAATTTAGGTTTGGTCTATTGACATGGGACTTTAGCTTGGGCAACTCCATTTTTATTTTAGTCTGGTCTGTTGGTGGCTAGTGCTGGAGCTTAGTCCCAAATGATGGATTTCTGTACTTTTTTGTCTAACAAACCAAACCAATGAAGACTGCTAGAGTTACTGTCTTTAGGGGCAAGTGGAAACATTGCAGGAACATAGCCCAGAAATTGCCAACAGTGCTATGGAGTCCCCTTCCAAAAAGATTAGATCTATACCCAGTGTGTGAGTTTCCTTAGCTGCTGTAAACGGGGTGCCTTATAAAACAGAAATTTATTTTCACAGCTCTGGAGGCAGGAGTCTGAGGTCAGGTGTGGCAGGGCCGTGCTCCCTCCAGAGGCTCCAGGGGAGGATCCTTCCTGCCTCTTCCAGCTCCTGGTGGCTCCAGGCGTCCCTGGGCTTGTGGCCGCATCACTCCAGTCTCTGCCTCCGTCTTCACGTGGCTTCCCCTCTGTGTTGCTTTCAAAACCCCTTCTGACTCTCTCATAAAAATACCTGTGATTATATTTAGGGCCTCCCATGCAAAAAATCAAAGATATGCTCCTCTCAAGATCCTTAATTTGATAACATCTCTGGCCATGTATGGTAATAATCACTTTTCTTCCTATATAAGGTAATTTTCACAGAGTCCAAGGATTAACATATGGACGTATCTTTTCAGGGCTACAATTTAGCTCACTACGACTGCTTTTGCCGTGGAGCAGAAATCAAGCCTATTGTTATATTTATTATTTCTTATGGGAACAATCACATCTTAACTGTAACGATAGCTAAAATTACGGAGTGGTTATTAAGCAGCAGGTACTAAGCCCTTTACATGATCTCATTTTATTTTCACGTCAACCCTACAAGGTAGGTCTTTACTTCCACTTTAGGAATATTAGGCTGGAGAAGTCTGAGGGACCTTCCCAGGGTCACAAAGCCTGGGAATCGATTGTGAGCTCTGACTTTAAAGTACGTGAACTTAACCATTCTCCGATTGTCTTTCCCTCTTCCCAGGGTTCACATGTGCATTTACAGCATAGTTGGAATGCACAGCTCTTAATTATCTCAACGACCATAAAGATATAGAATCCATGGTCATAATATTCTTTATTCATTTCAGCTGTCAACATGACTAATTCTAAATACCACTTTAGAATCATAATTTTAAATACCACCCAATTTATGATCTTCTGAACATTACCAACTAGTTTACTTCTCCCCCGGTGAAAACACTTCTTAAAAAATAAATGAGCAGTTCTGTTAAATTCATGAGAGCAGCAACACTCTGAAAATGTACATTTCGCCCTCAGGCTAAACCCAGTTTCAAGATTTTAAAATTGTTAATGACTTCTACCATTTTGCTGTAATTACCACCAAACCCTGTCTTACTTGCAGGGTGTCGTCATGCGCTATGTGAATGATGCTGGGGTGGTGCTGAGCAGGTTGTTCTGGAAGACAAATGGCCAATGGGATGGTGTCTGTCTTCTCTGCAGTTCTGGAGGAATAACAGCAAGGTTGGGGATGCATTTGGTGTTTTGATGTGGGTGTCGTGTCACTCGCTTCAAAGCTAATAATAGAAGTGAGGCACCTCATGCTGCGTTGGAAGTTGGCAAAGAATGAGCCGTAGGAATAATTTGGTCCTTTGCCCAATGCTGGCATGAGCAGTCAAAACATGCAGGTACAAGGCCATCTCCAAATCATACAAGAACCTTGGACAAACCACTTTACTTTTCTGGACCTCGAGTTTATCGCTTGCACAGGAAGGAAGAACTTGAAGGTCTCTGAGCCCCCTCGAGGTTGAAAATATCAGATGTGCCCTGGATTTCATTTTCTTTTGTTCATTCTTCACCGTCCAGCTGTGGACACCAGGTGCCCGCTGGACTACCTCGTTGTGTATCCAAATCTCACTTGTGGGGTGAGGGGGACCCTGTGAAACCACTGAGTCAGTCAAATACGAGAGCCAGCATCTACCACTGGAAACGCAGCTTTTATTCACATTGGTTAATGGCCACCATTCAAAAAGTCACACGCTATGGGTTCAACGTGTCACCCATAGGTTCACGTGTTGGAAACTTGACCCCTATTGTAACAGTGTTAAGAGGGTGGAAATTCCTATTATTGTAATTGAAAGGTGGGGTCTTTGAGAGGTGATTAGATAGTGAGGACTGTGTCCTCATGAAGGGATTGATCCATACATGGATTAAGGGGTGTGGTTCTGATGCCTTTATCAAAAGAGCCAGTGAGCAGGTCAGGTCTCTCTTGCTCAGCCCGTGCTCACCATGTGACACCCTGGTTGCCACAGGATTCTGTAGAGAGTTCCCACCCAGAAGAAGCCCCTCACCAGACGTGTTCCCTGAACTTTGGACTTCCCAGCCTCTGAAAGGGTAAGAAATAAATTCCATTTCTTTATAAATTACCCAGTTTGGGGTATTCTGCCATAAGCACCAGAAACAGACAAATACAACACATCCACTTGGAGGTAAAACTTTGTTTAGGTAAATATGGTAATGATGACTACACACCATGATTGACCATAACATCTTAGCAAAGATGCTTAAAAGCCAAAGCTAATAACTTTGTTTACCGTGAGACATGAGGAACTGAGTCTTTTTATGCATGAAACGCCGTTTGAACTCCAAACATTCTGACTGAGCATTTGCAACACTTTCCACCACTGCAGGCACATAGGTCAGATCTCTCTGTTTATAAACAACTTTATGGAGACATAATTTGCATGCCATAAACTTAACCCACTTTAAGTGTATAATTCAACAGTTTTTAGTATATTTACAGAGTCGTGCAACCGTCACTACAATCTAAAATGAAACTCTTACCATTAAGCCTCCCCTTTCCCTCGCCAGCCCCTGACAACCACTATCTACTTTTTATCTCTCTGGATTCATGTTTCCTAGGAACAGAATCACGCAGTATATGGTCTTCTGTGACTGCTTTCTCCCAATTGCCATAGTGTTTTTGAGATTCATCTATGTTGCATCAGTTCCTTATTCTTTTGGCGGCCTGAATATTATTTCGTTGTATAGATAGATCATACTTCCTCTATCAGTTCATCCATTGACAGACATATGGGATGTTTTCACTTTTGGGCTATTGTGTGTAGTGATGCTATGAATATTATATATACAAGTGTACACGTTTTGGGGTGGACATGTGTTTTTATATTTTTTAGGTACGTATCTAGGAGCAGAATTGCTAGGTCATATGGTAAGCCTATGGATAACCTTTTGAGGAGCCACCACACTGTTACACATCTGTATCTTTTAAATGCCTATTAAAACTCACTTAAATATGGCTCTTACAGTCCATGGTACTGGGAAATGTAATCTTGGCTATTATTGTGGTTCTCTCCTCTCCCTAGAGTCTCGTAAGAATTTGGGTCACGCTCCATTTTCCATCACGGTTTGCAATGAAAGCTTCACTCTCATCCCCACCCCTGCCCTACCTGCCACCAGCCTCACTTGACATTCTGGGGATGCAGGAATCTGTGCCAAGGCTGCAAACCTAGAAAACTGGGAGGCATCTCCCTGGGCATGTGCTGCAGAGCCAGCTGGCTGCAAACCAAAATTCCTGCAGCATTTTGCTGGTGCCGAGCTGTCTGCACAGGGAGCTGGTTACCTGGTTAGGGGTTTCTGGATCCTGCATTGAACTCTTGGGTAAGACAACATAAACATTTAATGTATGAAGCCTCTGAAGTTCCAGGGCTTATGTGTTGCAGTAGGTCATTTCACATTAACTAGTACAGTGGACAGCTTGGACCCCCTCGGGTGATGGGGTGCTACTATCTTCTCGGTTCGGGAAAACATAATTTCCATCAGTTTCTCTCTCTCACTCTTTGCTCTCCCTGACTCTCCCATGCCCTCCCTACCTCTGCAAGATACAACATCAATTATAAAAAGTTAAATGCCAAAAACTCTCCCAGAGCGAACAACCTCTAAAACTGTAAAATCAAACTGAGCATGGTACCACATCCTTCTTTACCCTTTTCTCAGACTTGAAGGATGATGACACAGCATTCACCTGCAGGGACCCAGGTGTGCACACACCTCCCAGCCAGCTGCAGTGTGGCTGGGGCTGTTGATGAAAACCTAAGGGACAGGCAGTGTGTGCCCTTCGGGGCCAGTAGGTGGCGCGATCAGATAAGCGTCAACCACACTAAGGCTCTGCACTGCCTGCACAGGTCACCTCTCCGCATCAGGGCTATGATTTTCATTTGCAGGAGAACCCCAACCTGAGAGCTTTGCAGGTCCAAACACAGCATGACCGTCCTGTAGAAGCATCGTTGCAATATATCCCCCACCTCCAAAGGAAACCACCCTGTGATATTACAAACCAGCCAGACAAAAACTCTGGGAGGCAGGCATTGGAAAAACATCAAAGGACGACTGAACAATAAATACTTGAGAACGCACATAATGGACAACAGGAAACACTTTGGAATAACGAGGAGTTTGACATTCCAAACGAGCACCCAGATCTGGCCTGATGCTTGGAAATTACGGATTTACGTCAAAGAAAGGGGAAATTTCAAACACCACATTTATGTTTGAGGAAAAGACCGTATTCCTCAACCAACAGTATTTAATTAATTAAATAGTTAATTGCTGTATCTACACTGAATTATCGCCATGATTCTTTCCTGCGTGGTGGCTGGTTTCAAATTCCACAGGTGACTCAACCTTGCTGTCCCACCTCCTCATTTGAAAAGGCGAAACAATAATACGCACCTCAGAGGCAGTTGCCATGTGTAAAATGTTTTAACACAAAGGGAACACCGTGATAAGGTTAGCAATTAATCAATATTGCCTGTTTTTACCCAAACACCTTCCCTACTCCCATGTTTTCTCATACTGGGACATTCTCACCTTACCTTACATTCAGTCTGATGGCCAGGAACATCACGTGTGGAATTTCTACACCAAAGCATATAATTTTTACGAAGAATAGAAAATTGCTTGTTCAATGTCCAATTGATGAAACCACAGGATCTTCTTGGTGTGCCTGAGTTTCTTCCCTGTCTCCTTGAAGGTGCATGGTGAGAGGTGGGTCAGGGGAGAGTTTTCACCAGTGTGGGCATCTTGAACTTTGCTTTTTAACAAAGCACTTTTATACAAGCTGTCCTAGAGCAAAGACGTAACAAGGCTGTTTTCCTGCTGGATTTTCCCTGATTTTTAGTATGTTAGAAGACCATTCTGAATAACCATTGTAGAAAGTAACATGATCCCTCCTGGACTTAGAGATTTCCTCCCCTTCTTCCCACCTTTCAGACACAGATCTCAAATTTTATCAGGCACCCACCCTGGGAGACGCAAGCAGTTCCACCTACATAAAGGGTGAATCTATAAAATATGAATTGAGGTCGTCTCTCAACATCTTATAAGACTGTTGAAGCCACCTAATTGAAGACTGTATCAAATGTTCACTGAGAAGTGCAACTACAGATTGATCTTCCATACAATCCAGCAATGCCACTTCTGGGTATATACCCAGAGGAATAGAATTCATCATGTCGAAGGGACACCTGCACTCCCATGTTTATCGCAGCTCTTCTTACAATAGACAAGACATGGAACCAACCTAAATGTCCATCAATGAATGACTGGATAAGGAAACTGTGCTATATCTACACCACGGAATACTAGTCTGCCATAAAAAAGAATGCAATTCCCCTATATGCAACAACATGGATAAGCTCAGAGAAAATTATGTTGAGTGAAATAAGCAAAGCACAGATGGAAAAATACCACATGTCCTCACTCAAAAGTGGGAGCTAAGAGAGAAACAAGGAAGGAAAGAAAGACCACAGTGGTGCATTGGACTTGCAGAGGGAGAGAACAGACCTAGGGGTACAAAGTGGAGTGGGGGGAGGGGGGAAGGAGGTCAGGGATAATTGGGTGGGGGACACGGGGTATAATCGCAATGTGTGGTAATGGGCATGCTGCCAATATGGATCTGGCCTTCACATCTTGGGCATGAGTGGTGATAATCAGCTTTGTATCCCACGAATATTCATAACTAATAAAATACATAAATAAAAAATAAAGTGAAATGTTGTCCTAAAAAGCAATAAATGTGTATTGAATGAAAATGTTCATTGAGAAGCTACAGATCTGCATGCAAACAATAACAAATTCCATACTCTGTACAAAGTTGCCTAATACATAAAATATTATTATGACATATACCTTATAAAGTCTTTAAAAATTAAGAATGTAAATTCAGTAAGCAGGTCACCCAGTAGCATGATTTCTCTGCAACAGACGCACGTAGATGAGCCAATTGGCCACCAGTGCATTTTACATAGTTTTAGTTCAATTACCCAAAGTGTTTTTTAGATTCCAAACTCAGCAGAAAGAAATTTGTGATAATAATTCCACCTTTACCAAGAGGAAGGCCTTCCACATCCAACTGGAAGCAAGTGGAGGTAGGGAGAGATGTTAACTTATTTGAAGTGTGAATTTAAAGAAGCTGCCACTTCAAAAAGCAATCTACAGCTTCTAACAAAACTCCCTTCACGCTACTGCCTCAAGTCACAGGTTGACAAAAAGACACGGAGTTAGTTTCAAAATCATGAAATCTTAACTAGAGCGCTGTATTAGTGTGTTTTGTGTTGCTATACCAGAACACCTGACACTGGGTCATTTATAAAGAACAGACGTTTATTTGGCTCATGATTCTGGGACAGCTGCATCTGGCATGGGCCTCAGGCTGCTTCTACTCATGGCGGAAAGTGGCAGGCAGCTGGCAGGTACAGGCAGATCACATGGCAAGAGGAAGCAAGAGAGAGAGGGGGAAGGTGCCAGGGCCTTTTAAACAACCAGCTCTCGTGGGAACTAATACAGGGAGATCTCACTCACTACCCCTCCTCCCCCAGGGAGAGCATTAATCCATTCATGAGGGATCCACCCCCATGACTCAATCAGTTTCCAACACTGTCACATTGGGGATCAAATTTTCACATGAGTTTTGGAGGGGACAACTTGTCTTCCCCTGGCTTTGTCAGTTTCTATATTTATTTCCCATAAACCAAATGAAAATAAAAGCAAAGTTTAAAGTACATAAATACCATCTTAGACAATGTGATCATATATAACACTTGGTGAAATAATGCGTGATAGTTTCCCACATCTCTTTACACATTTTCATGTCCCCTAAAGCCATGGGTTGACCAGATCCCTCTCTGCTATTCAAAAATAAAACATTCCTTTCCCTATAGTTCCTAAAATTGTGTCATCGATGCATATTTTGGGGGGACAAAGTAGAAGTAAAGATACACTGATGTCTGAATGTGCCATTAGCTCTACTAATTTATTACTTTTTAGAATGTGCTGAGTTTAATAAATTTGTCTTTTGGAACAAAGCAGTTATCTCAAGAACGTGAGGGATGGGATGGCTGGTTTGCTCAGTTGGTTAGAGTGGGTGTTATAACACCAAGGTCAAGGGTTTGGATCTCCATTCCAGCCAGCCACCAAAAAAAAAAAAAAAAAAAAAAAAAAAAAAAAAAAAAAAAGAATTTGAGGAATGTTTCCTTGTGAAACTACCCCATTCTAAAGGCAGAGGGGCTCGATCTGCTTCCCTTTTAACAGAAACCTTGCTAGTGTTAGTTCCTCTGTTCATAGACGAAAATGTAATACATTTAATATATTGGTTTCAATTTATTAATAGGATCTACATAAAGTCTTAGCTACTTTGTGCAGCACTGCCCAGATCATCTTTAAAAGAACTTGAACAAATAATAAAAGAGACATATCCTGAAAAATAACAAAGCTGACAGACGGAAGAGAGGGAAGAAAACCAGAAACCATGACCTAAGAAGGCGAAAAGCTACTTGAACCTCCAGGTGACACCCCGCTACTATGGCAACATCAGTCTTAGTTAATTGACTTTTATTGATTTTTACCATTTGCTCCATTCTTTGCCTCAATTAGCAAATTAGTAAGCCTGTTTGAGACTAAGTTAACCTGCAGACTTAACGTAACTAACCATAATAATAATAATTGATTAGAAAGAACTATCACAATGAAAAATAACCATCATCCCAAATTCCTCCCACCTTCTCCCCAACACACAAGCACAACTGAACACATGCCGATGGCCACGGATTTAGAGAGCAAATCGATGATTTACAAGTCAAGTTTTATAAAAGTGAACTATGGAAGCCACCAAGTGGGGCAGCTAATCAAGTCTGAATTATTTTAAATGTTCAATGTCTGGATCCTGGAGATAGATCCTGGCCCCAAGATCTGCAATCTTCCAAAAGAGTCCAACATTGTGGAGAATTTGGGCAAGCTTCCTACAATAAAAACATATATTTTTTAGCATTTGAAGTGCAGCAGAGACAAGCAATTATTATTTGATTACTTTAGACAGTTGAGTCAAGCCAGAGGAAGATGCTGTCCAAAAATTCTCAGGAAAGATGTCTCATCTTCTATATAGACTGCTGGACCTATCCCAACATTCTCCAGGGATATCCCGAACACTCGCAACACATTCAGAAAAACATACACATTTCTTTAATAAACTGACCTACACATACATGCCCACCTGGGGTTCACGCCAAGCTCTGCCTGGCCCATGACCAACTCTTACACAGATTTTGAGCCTGGCAATCAGAAATAAGGGAATCTTTTTGCCACTTCTCCTAATCACCCAGAAGTGAGTTAGTCATTGGGAGACTGTCTCTGTTCTCTTCTGCCTGCTCCAGAGCCATGGGTCTCCTTGCTCATAAATTTCTAAATGCTACTGTGAGCTAAAATGAAAATCAACCCACTGGACTTTGCAACTATGTCCTCTCACTTAATGATGTTCTTTGACCACATGGTTTAATCAAGAAAATTTTTGCTTTCTTTTCCATCAAAACCAGAGCATATAACCCAGCTCCCCAAGAGTCTTATTTCTGCACCCTTCATGCGCAATGTAGTGTTCCTCAGACACATTGACATACGTATTACAAGTGAGAACATGTGCTTGTGCATGCACACACGCACAAATGCAGCAACAGCTTCCTAAGACGATACTTAGGCTTGTTGCATGCAGTGCTTTCTGGTATTTTAAAATCCACTAGACTTTTTTTTTTTAATGCCCATTGCATCTACGCAATCGACTTTACAATCCTCTAACTGGTTGTAACCTGCAGTTTGAAAACCACTGCCATAGCAGGAATAGCTCGTTGATTTATCTAAACTGACCTGCTGAAATTCCAATTACGCCGCAGGATCTGACCTGGATTTTCAAGTTGCTTTACATACTTAGGAGTAATGAAAGGCTTTGATGAAAGGTACACAGGTTAAAATGAAGAAGCCCAAATTGCTCATCGTAGATCAATAGATTACTGTCCCTGTCCGGAACCCTGCAGCTCAGGGGCAAACAATGTTGAGACATACACAGAAAGAGTATTTAGCAGCTCACAAGTTTTGATTTAGGACCCAACCATGTAACCGATTCTAAAATAATTCACTCTAGGGAGAATGGACCCACTGAAATATTGCCTTCCCAGGGTACTTAGTTCAAAAAGTAGCTTAGGAATGAGGAAACTGAAATACAACATGTACCTGATCGCAAGTTTCAACAGCAGCAGCTATAACAACAACAATTCTATAAAAATAAAGTGAGAAGTGATTGCTGAGTACAAGCCTCCGAGGGAGAGAGAGTTTCAGCTGTAACCAGGGCTGTGGGGCAGCAGCAGTGAAGTTCAAAGGAGGTCTGTGGATGGGGTTAGGCAACCCAGAAAATAACGGCAGCGACGTGGCTGGGTCTGAAGTGGCCAGAGCCACGGCCAGGTTATGAATTTTAAAGGCGGGTGGCTGTCCATATTAACTGTTCTCTTTCTATCCATTACGTTACCTTCCATTCTAAGGCTACTCCAGGAATTAGATGAAATTAAATGACCGCACAGCGTGTAACAGACAGTGACCCACTAGAACACACCAAAGTTTATCAGAGCCATCTCAGAAATGCTCCATGAATTCAGTTCATCTTCTCACATTAAAAATAAATTCCAGAGAAGGGAACTGTGGTGCATTTTCATTGACACCTGCTATACGTTCCCACCTGGATATTCTTTGTTGCTCTGGGCTCCATGGTGGGTGTCTGATAGATTTTGTAGACAAAATTAAGTTTAATAATAAAAAAAAAAATGTCAGCACCTCTGCTTTCCTCCCTAGTGTGCCCTGTGGAATAGAAACTCTGTGTGCGAGGAGATGGGAAGGCATAATCCCAATTATCCTTAGAGGCTGGAAATGCAGGTTTATTTCAGAGATAGAAGCTGCAGCCCTGGAAAAATGCACAGTATCGCTGCTAGTCAGATACTCCATGGATGACACCAACAGTTCACTGTGCATGCGTGCGTGTGCGCGCGCACACACACACACACACACACATGCGCACACACACACGCACACGCGTGCGCGCACACACACACGCACACCCCTTCATCTGCCCAAGTGGCAGTGAGAAGCTGCCTGACAGCAAGTTCTGCAGGGCTGGGTCATCTCATTTGAAAAAATCCTTACTTTGCTTTCCACTCCCACCTGCTACCCCTTCCACCACTGCAGACTCACGGAAAACCCTGCTAACTGCTGAGATCCCCCTGATGTGGGGCACTTTCTTTACCCCGAGCAGGAAGGAGGTACCCAGCCTCCTGCCTGTGCCATCTTGGGGGTGCAGGGGTTGGAGAGCAGTCCCTGGGATGGAAGCTTTGGGTGGGAAGATGGGCAGCAGGGACTCTGGTACCACTTTGGTGTCTGATTCCTTCCTCCAGGCCAGGTCAGCATCTCCCCTGACATCACAGCACATCTCACTCAGCTGCAACCTCCTCCTGCATCACCTGAGGGATGCTGTGTCCACCTCAGTCTGGTCATACTTCCTCTTCGTCCCTGGCTCTGAAGGTCAGGGATGCCCTAGAAGCCACAGTCTCAGACGAAGCCTCTCCAACCCCCTGGCTCACCCTGTCTCCAAGAACGGTGAGGTGTGAGGGCTGAGGTCATTGCATTCAGGGACCTAGCTGTCCCTCAGGCAGCTCCTCACCTTGTGCAAGGGAGGATCTCTGTCAGTACGTGTGGACAAGCTCCTGGTCACTGGTGTTGGGGACCACAGGTGGTGGAGACTGAAGTCAGTGGGTGCTGGGTGTCACCTTCAAACACCATGAGAGGGAGTTTGTTCCGGTTCCTCCAAGCCACGGATTCCTAGTTTAGGCCCAAGGACCTCATCCTACACCCACCCCCACAACTCACCCCATGCCTTAAAGGGATGCCCAGCTGCATAGAAGCCGCCTAATTTCTTCAGAACTCTGCACAAGGCTTTTGGGCCCCTTTGGCCTGTGTTACCCTCACTACCCTGCGAACGTCCCCACCAGGCATCAACCGTAAACACCCCCCATCCTGCAGGAAAGGCGTGCGAGCGTGAGCGAGCCCCAGAATCTGACCCCTCCCCAACAGCCCAGCCCTGGAGGGTGCAAGCCAGGGCACGTGGGGAGACCCTTGCACCGGGACGTGTGCACACCGTCCTGCATCTATCAGGGGACTGTGCGTCTCGGTCTCCCCCTTATGTAAGCGCTGACTCCGAGCACCGTTTGCAGCCTTTCTCCTGGCCGGGTCCATTCCTCGCCCACCCCCTTCCTGTCTGGTGTCAGCAATGACTTCACTGAAACCCACAGCCCCCTCCTGTGCTCAGTCGCATGCAGAGAAGGAGACAGAGAGACGGTGCGGAGGGGGTCGCCTGTCTCCATCCGCACACCCCGGGCATCACCTCGCAGCTCACCAACAGCGGGGTGCAGGGTGGGGGAGCCCAGCAGAGAAAGATGGGGGGCTCTGCCAAAGCGGGTGGCACGAGAGACAGAAACGGAGGACGTCCCCCGCCGTGATGAGGACGGGCGCGGTGGGGGCAGGGACGGGGGCCCGCGTGGGGGTCGCGGCGGGCCGTCCCCGCGTGTGCGGCGGGCGCCC
>NW_007726132.1:1256589-1321756 GCF_000696425.1 Galeopterus variegatus | reverse complement strand
GACCTGTTTCGGGGCCTATATTTCCCTCGCGCGCCACCTGGCCTTGACCTTCAGGCACCGTCCGGGGACAGCGCGTGAGTGCACTTCTGCGTCCGCTCTGCGGGGCGACGGTGGGTGGCTCACAAGTTCGGGGAGGGCGCGGGATCCGGGTACGGGACTGTCGCCAGGGCCAGCCCTGCGCCCAGGGGTTCCCGTGCGGCTGCAGGAGGTGGCGGGAAGGGGCAGGGGCGTGCACCGGGCTCTGCTCGGGCCGGCTGTGCGGCTCTGGGTTTGTCCAACCCACGGGCGCCTGGGGTCCGAGGACGCGTCGCGCTGCCGCCTCGGGTCGCCACTCGCGCGACGACGCGGCCCCGCGGTTTTCTGAGTCCCCTGCGCTGATTGCAAGCCTGGCGTTGCCTGGTCCCTAGCTTGCTACCAGCTGGCACGGGGACCCCTCGCTGAGGTCCCCAGGCAGCCCGCAGGGCTGTTCTCCCAGACAGAAAGGTGAGCGCGATGTCGGGGGACCAAGCCGCCATCCGAGGCATTAGGGACACGTCCGGTGAGCGACTGAAAACAGGTCGGGAGGCTGCTTGTGATGCCCCCAGAACAGAAGAAGCCTGGCTGGGGATGAGATTTCCCCCCGAGGTCCACTTTCCCCTGCTCCCCAGGAGAAAGGCAGACGTGACAAGAATCGGGCTTCCACGTCTACCAAGTGTGCCAGGCAAGTTTAGGAAAGTGACTTAAATAAACATCTTGTTAGCAAGAAAAAAAAATGCCTCCCTTTGAGTATTGCTCTGGAAAAAACAAACAAAAAAAAAAACCTGTGAACAAAAACACCCAGTTTAAATAGGCTGCCAATTTATGCGTCTCCAGATTGCCAGTGTCTTCCTTTGGGAATCAGGAGAGACAGGGGCTGTGTGGGGTGACCAGCTGCGAGCTCACCTCTGGTCCTGCTGGGCTCTGCTTCGTGTAATTGATGTTCATTTATTCCTCTCCGATAAATAGTTTCCAGACACTTGCAGGTTAAAGAAACTATAAAATCCAGACACTGCCGGTCCCAGCATTTTTAGAAATCCGAGGGGACTGAGAATGTCTGATTGGGGTGATGAGTGTTTGTGTGCGTGTGTATGTGTTTTTTGTGGTTGCTGTTTTCCTTTTCTTCTTGTAGTTAGAAGCGGTGCTGAGACAGTGAGTAATTCTGCAGCATCAAACCCATGTCCCCAAAGGGAATGAGTGACGGGGAAAAGGAAGGGGAAACCCATTTTCAGGACAACAAACCGTGACTTGAGAAGAAAATGAAACATTTGCAGAGCGCCCCCCCATCCCCATATTCTCAATAAAAATCTATTCTTAGGGGACACCGCGGCTAGGGGAGCGTATGTCTCTCAAGATGTTAGGTTTGCCTCCAGAATGCCTTAGCCCCGCAAGCCGCCTCCTCAACCTGCCCCCTGCACCCCTGCCCAGGTCTACTACCAAAACCCCACGATTCATGCAGCTCAGGACTAAGAGACCCACTGATAAGAGAACGGACAGATATTTCTTACGTATTTCTGAGGGACTGCAAGGGCTGCAGTTGTTAGGTAAAACTAACGGAGCAAAAACAGAACCGATGCTTGATTATCCAAATCTGAAACATGGTGCCGGGGACACAATTCCCTGCCTAGGAGAAAAGGCCACCAGGACTTCACACAACCTCATCCCAAGCACAGCGTGTGAATTTGGGTCCCGAATTATACCAAACTCATACCCTACAGGTGAGGCAGATTGGAAAAGTAAGCACTAACATAAGAAGCCTGTTTTTCAGGTGAACATTTGGAAGGAAATGGGGATTTGGGGGCCAATCACTAGTGAGGCATATCTGGGCACCACATAGAAATACAGGTGCAATTAAAACACTCAAAAATTACATAAGTGACACACCGTCCAGGATATGTGCATAGACCCAGACGCAACTAATTATGCTTACCATACACACTATAGTTGAGGCCCCATTTAAATCTTGTGATTTTCTTTAGCGCTGGTAACATTCTCAGTCTTCCTTCGATTATTTTTCTCACATGCAATTTCAATTGCAATAAAGCTATGTTCATTCCATTTCCGAAGAATGCCTTCGCATACATTAGAAACTAACTGTATACATATTGGCTCTATGAACCATTAAATTTCCTACTTAATAGTCATTACCACGTCTGCTGAAGGACTTATCACACATCAGAACAAAACAGATTCTCAGAATTCAAATTGCAAAGCATTCATGAAGTCATAACGTCGACAGCTAATTAACACATTTGCTATAGAACAGTAACCCCCATGATAAGTAATCCCATCCCATTCCCCCAATAGACGTGGTAGAACTGGAATCCTTTAGACAAAATGAAATCACAGTAACTCATGTTCACGTAGCCTCCTGTGATCTACAAAAGACCTTCCCGTACGGCGTTCCCCTGCCTCCACGCCACTGTGCTGGGAAGGGACCAGGGCGGTGCTAACATCCCCATTTTGGGTACAGAAACCAAAGCAGGTAGAAGTGGTTTCTTGCCCAAGGTCACACAGCTGTCAGTGCAGAGTTGTCGGTGGAAGTGACAGATTCACACTTGGAATTTCTGGCTGCAGATTGAGTGAAATTCCTCTATTCCTGCCACCCTTCTCTGCTTCGGTGAATTTGATGCCCAGTCTTCCTTTATATCCATGCACATTTGGGTCCATGAGCTCTTCAAGGGAGACACTAGATTATGGTGACCATTTGGGCATTTCATACTTAAGGAAAAGGGAATGCTTATCAGTATTAAAGCAGCATCCACTAAAGATAATTTTCTGGAGTCTGGTAAATGAATCCTAAATAGGTTAAGAGAATAATCTCGAAAAAATGCTGGGTAGAGTGTGACAAGGCAGAAATATCTGAGCTATCACCTTCTTAATTTTTGTTATGGGCGAGCAGCAAACACAAGAGTGGTTTGGATTACTGCCATGGTTTCTTATAAATAACAATTACACCTAACATTTGCAGAGTGTTTTACTAACCACCAGACATGGAGTTAAACTGATATTATTTACATTGTATTTTATCCTCCTGATAGCAACGTGAATATAATTATTATCCCAATTATACAGAATAGGAAAAAGAGGCTGAGAGAGAAAGGTTATGTAACTTCCTCAGGATCACAGGGAAAGAAACTCAATCTGCAATTGTAACAAAGCTTTTACCCAGGGACTCTGTGTGTGTGTGTGTGTGTGTGTGTGTGTGTGTGTGTGTGTGTGTGTAAAAATCCCACATCCATTGCATTTCCATTCAAAATAAGTTTTAAATCATATTTTTATTTTCAGCTCTTCTTTAGGATTTAGAAATAATCTTTTTTTCTTTCAAGTTTGTTTGATGGATTATAGAATAACTTGCAAAATATATATTTCTAGATACTGCTCACACGGGTTTCAGTTTGTAAAACTCTTGACAGATTTCGGTATGAATATTGACAATCAGCCATACAAAAAAACTTTTAAAAAGTGAATTCAAGAGTTTTTCTACATTTTGAAGGTTATCAGCTATGTTCCTAGTGTACAGAAACACGCATTTTATAACAGCATCCCGATACACATTTTCTCTTTCAAACTGTGAATGTTTTTATGTGCCCCCCAAAAATATCTGCCTTAAAGAGAAGCTCAAGGAAAAGTTACCCTGAATGAATTGTGTTTGGATCCTGTAAAGCATAAAGACCCTCCCAGGAGCTCCCTTGTGTGGCTTTGGCATGTTTCCCAAACTGCAGGGAGGGTCCCCAATGGGGTAGAGAGGACCTCCTAGAAACCTCAGCCTCTTTTGAAGAATGGGTTATGGAAGTGAGTAGATTTGATCCGTGCTGGAGCTTGAGAAGGAGAGAGAAAGGCAGAGCGTCAGAACTAGGGGCCGTGACTGCGGTTATAAGGGGCAGGTGGCCAGTCAGACAGGAGAGAACTTTCTCAAACTTGCAACCAAGCAGGGAAAGAAGAGGCTGCCTCAGAGGTGATCAGAGACCTTTGCTTGCTTTGAAGTTTGTTTCCCCCCCAGAGAGGTGTGAAAGCTGGGGAATCAGGTATGGAGAGAGAGTATTGGGGTCACAGGGCTTTTATACACATCCCCCCAACACCATATCACTGAGGAGCAAGGTTCTTTGACAGAAGTAAACACTTTGAAGTTCAATATAGGTGATGTTGGGGAGAAAGATAAGGGTGGAAAATCTTGTTCTAGCTTTCAAAGCTACTTTCAGTTCATATAAATGGAGCCAGAGAATGTTTCTCAAGTGATCGTGATGCCTCTCACCAATCCCTTTTTGCCTGAATTTAAGACGCTTTTATTTCTACTTTCTGTAAGCCCCAGTCCACAGATGTTCATAATTTAAATTCGCCTGCAATGCAGATGCCTCTGGAAAAAAAAAAGTGTGGGCACACAGAAAGATTATAGAGAGATTGGAGGTGTTGACAGGCAAGGATGGGCCAGCCTGAGTCTTACATATTAGTTCTGTGCTACCCTGAGTTCCACTGTGTCAAGCTAAGTCACCTTTGCAGAGTGAGACGGGAAACAGATGTGCGTGTGTAGCTAGAAGGGGCAGTGCAGAGGCCCTGTTCGGAGCCGGCTCTGCTCAGGATGGAAGCCAGACTGTGTTCACATTCATGCACAGCCAACGCCAGCGTGCCAGGCATGGGGGCTGTGCTGCTGGAACAGGAATAAAACAGTGCATCCGACAAGGAAAACAACACCGTGAAATAATCTAAACACCTTCTGTGTTTTCTGAGCAATTCCATCTCGAAAAGGATTGCGTTTCCATAAGTTCCCCTGCAGATTTGGTCTAGCAACATGTAAGGTGGACGTTAAAAGGGTAGCATGAATAGGATATAAAGGGTAACCTTATCATCACATCTGGCCCATGTCATGCTCCAGAGGGGACATATACAGAAGGGCATCTGTCCCCTTCAGGGGGAGGGCCTCAACACTCTGCCATTGTCTGACGAATGTGGGCACTTCCTTTTCCAAAACTACCTTCGGAGCCCTGCGGTACGATCTTTCAAGAAATGTTGGTCCTGCTTATGTGTCCTTACACGTGGGGCCCTCCAGGCTGAGGCCAGGAGTTTTGGAAATACCTAACCCTCCTTCAGAGCCAAGTCTGGGGAATAACGTTAGAAGCCAATTTAATAATTGTGGCCTTTAGTTCAAAATAGTGGGAGCATAAGGTAAGGTTTAGACAGGTGCTTGGAGGTGATTCTGAGAGAGCTCCAAAAATAGCTTGAAGCAAACAGGATCATTTGAGTGAGTGGGCGGCCTTCTGTAGTAAAGGGGTCCAACTCACTTGTGTGGATATGTCCAGGTGTGATTTATTTTGTAAACTCTCCTCAGGACCTCCTAAGTAGGATTTTTAGCACGTGGAAGCAAGACCTGTGCATTTATTGGGCACTTGCTGTAGGTTTAAAATTATGTTACACTTTTCTTACAAACCCTTGGGATGTGCTGTTATGTTTTTTCTCTGTGCACATGAAAACCTAAATTAATTGCATGTTTTAAAAGCTGTGTGCTAGGGATCTGAAAGGAAGGCTACCACGGGTCAGGAGCGGATGTTTTCACATCACTTTGCTGTCTGTCACCATCTGACCGGATGAAACCCTCCATCCCATCTGCCTGCACCTCTGCAACTCATCAGACAACTAAGCGTACCCATGCAGTGGTGGTGCTTGCATGAAAACAGTGATCGCGGTCATGTGCATGGTCATAAAAAGATCACCAGGGAACGGACTGACTGTAATTACTGAAAAGGGAAAAAGCAAAGTGTCCTTGAAGTCTGTCAATTAGTGATGGTCCAAACAAAGAGCATTACTGAGCTACTCTTTCTTGCACATGGAAGTTGGACGTTATCTCCTCTCAGCAACGATTCCAAGACTATAAAAGACAAGAAGACTGTCTAAGTGAAAAAAATGGCAGATTAAGTGGTAGACAAAATAGCAAACAGAAAGAGATGTGAAAACATGCTTGCAAAAAAGATGCTTAATTTTTTTTTTTAAAGATATAAGGCAGGGTGTATAGCACAGTTTTCTGCTAGAGAAAAATCTTGTAACAAATGCATGCAGGAGTTTACCTTTTACACTTTATCAAAACAAGTGCAAAAGTCAGAAAGTTGAACTGGGGGCCCCTGTTCAGTCAGTTCTGCTACAACGCTTGTTTTGAAAACATAAATTTGTTCCAGTGAGATTGATGGAGGGGATAATTTTGAACATCATGCATTATTTGTGTTTGCTTGCGTGTGGTTTTATCTGTGAGAAATACTCCGTGAACACAGAGGACTACACCCAGCTGAGCTAAGCCCTGTTCCAAACAGACGTTACCAGAAGCCTCAGTTCACATGTATGACTCACACCCACGTCTGCTGTTGGAACTTCCTGTTAGATTTCAGACATCCCCCCCTGCACAAGGACACGCAAGCTCAGACCCCTCCCAAGCCTAGTTTCACAAACGTCAAGTCCTTCTCAGATAAACAGTGGCATATTCATTGCAGTACTTAGTATTTCTTAATCGTTTCACACTCGTAAAACTGCATTATCACTTTTATTCAATTTCTATCTTTTTTTAAGGTGCCGGTGATGAAATTTCTGAGTGTTGCGACCCTAACCTCATTATCCCCATATGAGTGTTGGAAAATTTTCTGCATGTTCCTTTTGTTTTTCTTGGAGATTTGCAGAGCATGGTGGAAACACACACGTTACCTTACTGCAGAACTATGATTAAATACTTTCCCTGGTTTTGATTTTTGTTTTGTTGTTGTTAAATTCTTTTTTTGTTTGTTTGCTTGTTTGTTTGTTTGTTTGTTTTAGGCAGGTTTGAGGAGGCCCTGGAATAATAATGCTACATGTCAACTAAAATCTCCTTGTTAAAAAGGGGATTAAGAGCCAGAGATTCACACTATCTAGAGGCTCTTTTTTCTTTACCCTTTTATTTTTTCAAGTATTTGTAGGGTGCAGAGCCACGAGGAGGAGCTGTCTTTTACCAAAGGAATTATATTTAGGAAATAATTCTTCTTCTGCTGAAATAAAAAGGTCCCCCAGGCCTATTCTTCAGCACTCAGGGTTTTATTTAGTCCAGCGTGCTATAAAGAGAGGCCACTTCTCGTCAGCGCTCTGGGTGACCTGTTTCGGGGCCTATATTTCCCCAGTCCTCAGCGGCTTCCCCAGCGGAGGGAACTTCACACAGCTATTTTCCAGCCAACCGTGTCTCTGTTTTGAAACAAGGGGAGCCCAAATGTCAACCTTGAAACCACCTGGGATGTCACATTTTTGTCATTGCTCAGATTCCAGAACGATGACTTCTAGTTTTCACATTTCACATGTCCCTGGTTATATGTTTTGATTAGCAATTTAGTGGGCTGAACAGTTAAGACATGTAATAAAAACTTTAAAAAAAAAATTCATTATCTGGATTAATACAGATCGATATCACCCCGTGAAATTTTTTGTGCCCCCTGCCCCCGTGCTTGCCCATTCGGACACTTATTTAGCAATGAATGACAACAAACAAAAATTATTTGTAAGTCGAAAGTATGGTTATAGCTTTTAACATTCTCATCCAGTTTGGTAAATCTATAAAATACATGGGCACATAAGAAATATCTGGTGCTACCATGCAAAAATGCACTGGGATATTTTGTCAACAGAGAGCATACCCTAGTTTGGTGAAAATGGTAAGGCTGTGGATTAGGGAGTATGGCGGCCTGACCATGTGTTTTGGGGATCTTGAAAATAAGGAGCCAGCTTAGAGAGACACAGAAAGGAAAGATGAGTGTAAGAAGGAGAGAGAAAGGGGCTGACGGGGACAGGGTGCTGGGGAAATAGATGCATCCACAGCAGGAGATAGCCAGTGTCCTCCTGCAAGAAACAGGGCATGGCCAACACTGGGCTATTTGGAGGTGGTGGAACTTACAAGCCACACTACCCACCATTAACCCATATCTCAGAAACCCGCAGAGGCTGAATTCACGGGTTTCTTGTGTCATCTTATCCGTGTGGCCTGGGACCTGAGACAGCATAACCACAAGAGCAGCCACCTTCTGTCTGAATCCCAACTCTTCTCAGCAGGATGCTAATGCCCTAATTCGAAAGGATGCTCCAATTTTGAGACGTTATGGTTGAGACAAAGAGGTTAGCAAGATCTGGACTGCTACAAAATGCAGAACTGAATTATGAAAAAGAGGCAGGAACCAAGCTCTGGTTACTCCCATGCTCTCCCTGGATGCTGTTGTGACATTTCAGAAGGTACCAGGGATGGCCAGGTGTGTCTGACAGTATATCATCTCCATTAATTTTCTGTGCCCGCTGTAACAAACTGCCACAAATTTAGTGGCTTGAATCAATAGAACTTTATTCTCTTACCGTTCTGGAGGCTGCAAGTATGAAATGAGTCTAATAAGTATAGAATCAGGGTGTCAACAGTGCTGGTTCATCACGGGTTCTCTAAGGAAAACACCTTTCTGGCCATCTGCTAGAGGTGCCTTCATTCCTTGGCTTATGGTCACCTCATTCTGACCTGTGCTTCTGTGATCATGTCACCTTGCCCTCTTCCTCTTATACTCCTGACTCCCTCTTAAAAGACCAGTGTGATTACATTGTTTCCCCCAGAATAATCCAGGATAATTGCCACATTTAAGATCCTCAATCTAAGCCACAGTCATAACACTACCTGACTTTAAACTATACTACAAAGCTATAGTAAGTAAAATAGTATGGTACTGGCATAAAAATAGATACTCAGACCAGTGAAACAGAATAGAGAATCCAGAAATCAACCCATGCATCTACAGATGTCTGATCTTTTGACAAAGTCTCCAAGACCACACACTGAGGAAGAGACTGCCTCTTCAATAAATGGTGCTTAGAAAATTGGACATTCATATGTAGGAGAATGAAACTAGACCTGTACCTCTCACTATATACCCAAATCAACTCAAAATGGATTAAAGAATTAAATATACATCCTGAAACAATAAAACTCCTTTAAAAAAACATAGGGGAAACACTCTAGAAAGTAGGATTGGGTACAGACTTTATGAAATGACCCCAAAGCCACAGGCAACCAAAGGAAAAATAAATGGGATTATATCAACCTAAAAAGCTTCTGCACAGCAAAAGAAATAATTAACATAGTGAAAAGACAACCAACAGAGTGGAAGAAAATATTTGCAAAACATACATCTGACAAAGGATTAATATCCAAAACATATACAAGGAAGTCTATAGCAAGTAAAAAAACAAGTAACCCAATTAAAAAATGGGCAAAGGAGCTGAATAGGTATTTTTGAATAGAAAGATATGTGCATGGCCAATAGACACATGAAAAAATGCTCAACACCACTCAGCATTCGGGAAATGCAAATCAAAAACACTTTGAGATACCATCTCAATCCAAAAGACCAAGAATGATAAGTGTTAGAGAGGTTGCAGAGAAAAAGGAACTCTCATACACTGTTGGTGGGAGTGCAAAATGGTGCAGCCTCTAAGGAAAATGGTATGGAGGTTCCTCAAACAATTGCAGATAGATCTACCATACGACCCAGCTATTCCACTACTGGGAATATACCCAGAGGAATGGAAATCATGAAGTCAAAGGTATACCTGTTCCCCAATGTTCATTGCAGCACTCTTTACAGTAGCTACGAGTTGGAACCAGCCCAAATGTCCATCATCTGATGAGTGGATACAGAAACTGTGGTATGTCTACACAACAGAATACTACCCTGCTATAAACAAGAATGAAATACTGCCATTTGCAACAACATGGGTAGACTTAGAGAAAATTATAGTAAGTGAAATAAGCCAGGCACATAGAGAGAAATACCACATGTTCTCACTTATTTGTGGGAGCTAATAAAAATAAATAAGTAAATATTCAAAAAAAACGGGGTGGAGGTAGGGAAGAAGACACAACAGTCACAACAATTCCTTGAATGTGTTAAGACAAGTGAACAGATATGGTGTTGATGTGGGAGAGGGGGGAGATGGAGGGAGGAAAAGGAGGAATTGGTAAAGGGACATGAAAATCAATTATATTGTATATTGATAAGTTAAAATAAAAAATAAATAAAATAAAAATAAAAAATAGATCCTCAACCACATCTTCAAAATCCCTTTGCAGTATACCATTTACAGGTTTGAGGAATTAGGATCTAGGTTGGAGGAGCAGGCATTATTCAGTCAACAGCATCATCTCATCCCAAAAGTGTCATTTTCACATGAGAAAAGTTTCATTTTCACACCCAGAGGGGTTTGAAAACAACTGCTGATGACTGAGCGAAGCCTTGGCCCACATAGGGTTCCAGCCCAGCTCAAACGTGTCCCCCAGTCCTAAGAAACACTCTCTCCCTCCTGGCCCACTGCCCCCTTCTATCAGGGTGATGGTGGTTGTTAGGAATGTTGCATTTTCTGGAATTCTACCAGGTTCATCCCAGAGCAATGATGCTTTCGGAAAGTGGCAGATTCCAAATAGCAATGTGCTAAATGAGTTGGCCCTTGACCGGAAAATGTTCAGGGAAATTAGACTGTCACGGCAAAGTCATGTGAGAGGGGAAAAATGAAAAAACAATCAAACAAAAAAACAGTGTATTATTCCATTTCTGTTGCTTATAACAGAACACCTGAAGCTGGGTAATTTATAAAGGAATGAAATTTATTTCTTACAGTTTTGGGGGCTAAGTCCCTGGTACAGGGAACACATCTGGTGAGAGTCTTCCTCTTGGTGGTGACTCTCTACAGCAATTCAAGGTGTCACATGGCGAGAATGGGCTGAGCAACAGAGACCTGACCTGCTCACTCGCTCTCCCTGTAAAGCCATCAGAACCACACCTATGACTCCATGAATGGGTCAGTCCACTCACAAGGGCACAGTCCTCACAATCTAATCACCCTTTAAAGGCCCCACCTTTCAAATACCATAAATGGATTTCCCACCCTCTTAACACTGTTACAATGGGGGTCAAACTTCCAACACATGAACTTCTGGGCCCGTAGCAAACAGCATCTGGGAAAATGTAGTTTCCATGGAAGAAGCACCGGTCACCCCCAGTCATCCCCTGGGCTTCCTTGAGTTTTTCTTAAAAAATAGCATAATCTGGGCCCCACCCCTTGGGAGTCTGAGGGGTAGAGGGTTGAAGAACCCTTAAGCAAGTATGGTGAGGCCTGGGTTGTGGCCAATGCATGGATGGGGACTTCATTGGAGGGGTCTTCTTCTGTCAGTGGAGAGCAGTAAAGGGGCCAAGCATGCGTGAAGGCTAACCCATGTACATAGTCCCAGCAGAGGTGAGACCAACATCAGTTCAGAATGACCTGCACCGTCCAAGGGCCTCCATCTGGGGACAGCTTCAAAAATACAGATGACAAGTGGTACTTCCTTCAGGGGCATAGGAAAGGAATCCAGCCATGAACAGGATGCATGAGCTGGGAGACCGTTTCACTATGGGAGCCCCCAGCCACATGTGGCCACAGAGCACTGATTCATTAATTCATTCTCTCTCTCTCTCTCTCTCTCTCATGTCTTAGGGAAGGAAACTCTGCAATACATCCCACAGATCAGGTCGAGACAGGACCTAAGACAAAATCATTTAATTTCATTGAGTTTTAATTGATTGAAACTTAAATTGCTATGTGTGGCTAGTAGCTATTGTACTGGATAGCACAGCTAGAATCTTAATTTTCTATTTGATTCACTCACTGTCTTGGACTGCTAGGGCTGCCATAACAAAGTCCCACAGCCCGGGCTGCTTAAACAACAGACATTTATTCTCTCACAGTCCCGGAGGCTGGATGTCCGAGATCAAGGCATGGTGGGGTTGATTTCTCCTGAGGCCTCTCTCCTTGACTTGAGGATGACACTGTCTTCTCCCTGTGTCCCCACATGGTCATTTTTCTGTGCATGTCTGTATCTTAATTTCTTCTTATAAGGACATCAATACGATTGGACCAGGGCCCACCCTAGTGACCTCATTTTATCTTAACCACCTATTTAAAAGCCTTTTCTCCAAGTCCCATTTTGAGGTCCTGGGGGTTAGGACAGTCCCATTTTGAGGTCCTGGGGGTTAGGACTTGGACATACGAATTTTGGGGGACACAATTCAGCTCATGACACTCTTTTAGCAAACCTTTCCTGAGCACCTTTTACATTCCAGGAGCTGTAATATTTGCCAAATGTGGCTCATATTTTCTGAGTATAAATTCCCAGCTAGGGAGATGACAAGGTTATTTGATAATAATGGCACTTTTGATGCATGCCGTAACAGAAGCCTGGGCAGCGTGCCATGAAACATCTGGCAGACAGACCTGGAAGTCTGTGCAACAGACACATGTAGGAGGACCCCACGTCGGATGGGGAGGAGGTTTCTCAAGGACTGTGATCCTTGACTGAGCTCTGAATGGCAAGGAAGGGTTTTCCAGATGAAGCTAGTGAGAAAGTACATTTCAGGCAGATGAAACCTCATGTAAGGTAGTGGGTGCATGTGTTTCTCTCTCTCTCTCTCTCTCTCTCTCTCTCTCTCTCTCTCTCTCTCTCTCTCTCTCACCTCTGCAATACAGCTTGCACTTCAGAGCCTCAAACAAATCAGGTCAAGATGTGACCTGAGACCAAATCATTGCTCAGCCCCTTAAACTTCCTTACCTGGCTTTCCACCCTGGATCTGTAAAAGCTATGCCCATGAATCCCAACCTCAGTCTCTGCTTCTAGGGAACCCACCTAAAGGCAGCACCTAATGCACACATCAGACACTGTCATAGGCATGCTGAAGTCACCATCCAACATCGACAGCTAATATGAGGGCATTGTGATTTGCCCCCTTCTGCCTCAAGGATTTGTAAAGGAGGAAGGAGCAGATGCTGATAAAGGTCCTTGTGTATCAAAGTTGCAGATGTAGAAACGGACTCTGTGCCACGCCAGGAGCGTGACCGGTGCAGTTTGAAAGCAAATCTGTCATCCTGGCTCCTGTTCACTCTGGCCTTTCTTCTTACACCCTGAGTAACGTGCTGACACTATGGATGGGTATGTTTACCGCTCCCGGGGGTATTTTCATGTTTTCCTGGAACTTCTCAGAATCACTGTGTCTGACAGAAAGCCAGGATATCTCTGCAATGGTGGCACCCAAGACTCCAAGGCTAGCCAGAAAGGACCCTCTTTGTGCCCCTCAAGTTACCCCAGCCCCTTGTCTGTCTGACTCAGCTCTGTTGATTGTCAGCCTCATGGGAAGACACAGTAAGGAATGGAGACCCACCTGTCGTTAAGGATACGAATTGTAGCCTTACAGGTGGGGAAAAGAGCTGATGTGAACCTGGAACACCTGTTTGAACTGATAGGGATTAGATTCTTTGCAAAAGCTAAATGAAGTGGTGCTGGGTACAGGGGCTAGAGAGTGTAACCATTGCAGTACTTTGTGGGGATTATGCCCAAGGATGGTCTCTTATCCGCTGCATTAGTTTGGGGAGTGGTAGATGAAGTTTTTAGATGGAAGTTTGAGTAACGTACGTGAAGGAAAGCCCCCTTCAGTAGATAGATAGACATTGGGAAAGTATTCAGGGATCTGCTATACCCCCAAACTTCATGCCAAGGGCTCAGAATGACGATCCAGTCACTTCCAAGTTGCCCCAGCTGCACGTCTGGGAAAAGTTGGAGCCTCCAGGCACAGGGTCTACCTTGGTCCCAGCTTATTGGAACATGCTAATTGGGAAGAGCCTTTGTGCCACTTTCTGTCAAAGGTGAAAGAGCCGGTGCTCAATGCGGGTGGGGTGGGGACAGCAGCCTGGGTGGTCAAGTGTCCTCAGAGAAGACAGGGCCCTTGCGGTCCTCTGAGGGTCACAGCCATGTGGGGACAGCCCTGCCTCGCAGTTCGCTGAGGCACGTTGGACCCCTTTTCTCTGTTTTTTTTTTTTTTTTTGGAAGTTCCATTTTTATAAGGTCTAGAACAGCACTGTCCAATAGAAATACAATATGATCCACGTAAGTAATTTAAAATTCTCCAGTAGCCACATTAAAAAGAAAATAAAATGAAAAAGGTGACATCAATTTCCATAATATATTTCATTTAATATCTATCAAAATAGTATCATTAGAGAGATATATCTATATATATTCATACTGTATATATTTCTATTTCTATTTTTATATTTCTATTTATACATTTATATTTATATAAATATATACATTTGTATTTTACTTGTATTCTAAATTTCATAACATCCATACAGATTTCATTAAATATAAAATAAAACAAAATAAAAGTAAATAAAAATAAAATCTTAAAATTTTATTAATACGTAAAATTGATTACTTATTAATAATGCATAATGAATAATTAATACATTAATTAATCCATAATTTTATTAATACATAAAATTTCATGTACGTATAATTTATAAACTTTATAAGTAGATGGGTGAATTTTATAAATATGTATAAACAAACATATACAGGTGCAGCTGTATAATTTATTAAAAATTTGTATTTTCAAACTGTATAAATAAATTTAGGATTGCATCAATAGACATAAGAGAGATAGGGTGCATTTTGCTTCACATCGCGTCTTTGAGTCCAGTGCGTGTTGTGTACGTACAGCACATGTCAATTCAGACCAGCCATGTCCAGGTGCTGCATGTGTCTAGTGGCCCCTGTGCTGGGCAGCTCTGGTCTCCAGTTATCTTTTGCTCGCCCATCCTGTTCTTGGTGGGATTCCTGTCCCCGACTCTGAAGGAAGCACCTCTTATGTCCTCCACTTTTTCACCCTCAACCATCTAGCTGTCTAAATGTAATGTCACTTGGCCAGAACTACCCCTGGTTGAGGGATGAGCTTGCACAACCTGAGCAGATTTACGCACGGCTGGAGAGTGTGATTCTCTGATGGATCATTGCCTTCCTGGGTGGCCTCAGAGTGGTGGGGATCCAGAATCCCCACCATGCTACATGGAGGGTCTTCTCAGGACTCCGGCACTGCACATGGCTGGGTCTTGAACTCCACTTGGTTCAGTCATATGCAGAACAAAAATGACCCGTTAGTGTAAACATTTGCCAAGGCCCCCTGCTCCTCACTACCCCCTTTTAAGCTAAACTCTGCACTTTATTTTTATTTTGCTACTTTTCCCCTAATGTTCTCTTTCTGTCCCAGGGTCCCATCCAGGATCCGCATGACATTCAGTCATTATGTCTCCCGAGGCACCTCTTGGTTGTGACAGTTTCTCAGACTTTCCTTGTTTGGGATGAGCTTGACAGTTTTGAGGAAAACCGGTCAGATATTTTGAAGGATGCCCCTCTATTGGGATTTGTCTGATATCTTTCTCATGGTGAGACGGGGGTGGTTTGTTTTGAGGAGGAAAACCATACGGGAGGGACATTCCATTATGATCACCTCATATCAAGGGTACAGACTATCAACATGACTTGTCAGTGCTGGTACTGGCCTTGAGCGTGTGGCTGAGGTGGTCTTGGTCCGATTTCTCCACCGTATATTTCCCCCCCTTGCTGTCTTTGAAAGAAAGTCATGATGTGTACCCTGCACTTGAGAAGGGAGGGCTTACATCCCACCTTCCTGAGGGTAGAATATCTGCATAAAGTATTCGGAATTTGGGGGCGTGAGAGATTTGTCTCTCCTCCCTTGTTTATTTCATTTATTCAATCATTTGCTTATAGACGTATTTATTTGATACTTTGGGTTACAATCCAACGTTATTTTATTTTCTTGCTCAAATTGCTCATGCTTTGGCCAGTGGGAGCTCTTTTGGGTTGGCTTCTGCCTCTTTGGACACAAATCTATCATTTTGCGCTTGAGCGTTCCCTCACTTTCTGGTACTGCAAAATGGTCCAGGTGCATCCTGTGCATTCCAAGCCCTAGTTCTACAACTAGCCATTTCTCTGGTGACCCGTGGTTCCTTTCATTTGAGCATAATATTAGTGACCAAGATCAGGGTGCTGGGTGAAATGACTTCTCAGTAGCTTTAAGGGTATGTATTGTTCATCAGCTCACCACTGATTTTTTCCCCCCTTACTCTTTTGTGTTCTTTCCTTCTCTACATCTACTTAGGTCCCCTGAAGAGACAGAGAACTCGGGGTGCAGTGGAGTCTTCTGTTCACGTGCATGCCAGATACAAGACAGAAAGTTGTGAGAAGATCCCCTTTGTGGGCCACCAGCAAGCCAGGACTCCAATGTGCAGGGTCGAATCTCTGGAGGTCATTGCTTGGCCCTTCTCTGAAGACTATCAACCAGCATGCCAATCCAACTGCACTGTGGGGTGATGGGTGGGGTGACTGTCAATGAAGATTAAGGGCATCTCTCCCATCCCTCATCTTGCCAAGCCATCACCAGGCAATCAGGACTTAAGGGCAGTGTCACCTCTGGGGCCATGTGGCTTCTGTAACCTCTTCCATCTTTGTGGTCCCTTTGTGGTTCCATCCAGCCATCCCTGGCTCGCCCGCCTGGCCCACTCTCTTGTGAAGTTTTCATGAGCCTTTCCCTTGTGCATAGTCATAACTCACAAGGGTTCAAATGCCCACAGAGCAGCCCAGTGGAAGTGTTTACTCTTATTCCTGGCTAGACAAGTCCAGAGGACAGTCAGCTTCAGAGTACAGCATCATTAAGTTAGGTGCAATTGGGGCCTGACCCATGTAATTCTCAGATGCAATCCACGTCATAAAATTTATACAAACCACATCCAGTGCTTAAGGCTTCCTCCCGTGTGCAGAGCAAACGTTAGAGGGAACAGACACAAGGGACTGCCATCACCCTTGTTGCCAAGTTACCCCAAATATTTTTTATCTGGTCTATTGCAAAGTGGAGGGACCATGTCTTGGAAGAAAAGAATCACCCTATAAAATGCAGATGAGAGACGTTGCACATGGAACAGGAGAGTTCTGGAAAATTCTAGAAACAAATCTAGCGTTAGTTACATTTGAACTTTAAACAATGCATAAGGCATTTTCTCAATCACATCAGGTGTGAGAGTCACACTGGCTAGTCTGGCAAGTGTGAGGGACTCTGAGCTGTTTTTCCTCTGCTCTGTCGAACATCCGAAGGCGAAGACACAAAAATGAAGGTGGGCCCTGCATTGTGGGGAGTGCAGATCTCCATGCACATCTTTGGCAGCGTGCAGTCCAGCAATGCCCACCCTCCTCCTGTCCATTTGCACCCTGGTGAGCATTTTATACACTCTCCTAAACGCTACCATCATTCTGTTTTGCAGGTGTGATGTGTGACTTCTCGGTATTGTCTTGTCATGGCTTTTGCCTCCTCGTGTGGAGACAGTCAATAAAGACAACGCTGAGACATTATGGCTATTCCAGAAAATAAAATATTTTTGAAACTGCATGGCCTGGGTAGAAGTCATTGTCTCATTGTGGAAACAGAACCCCGGCAAGTAAGCCACTGGCACAGTAGCACTTGGGTGAGTTCAGTGACCCTGCAGACACTCAAGGGTGGAAACATACTCATCACGTGAGGTTGGCATAATCTGTTTTCTGTGCATCCCAGAGAATGAAACCCTTCTCAGAAGGTCTCGGTGGGTGTGTTTCTATTAAAACAAGAGCAAAAATACACTGTCAAAAGTTGATTATGATTTCAACACCAGAGGTACACTGATGTCATTTTCCTAAACAAGGTCTGGTTTCCCTGTGTCTCAGGAGAACTCAGGCAGGCTCCCCAGCACCCTGCACTGGGGAACGCTCCATTCCAGACCACTGCTCTCAGTTTTCATTGGGCTTGCGCCCAATTTTCAAGCCATTCACTGAGCAGACACACCTGCCATCAGATTTGGAAAAGTCTCTCAACTCAGCCAGCCTAGAACAGGGTGGAAGGACTAAGGAATGGAGTTGGAAAAGACGTATTTAATAGGTACGACTTTGATTGGATTAAAAGAAACCCACTTATGCTTCTAACAAACGTATTTTCTTTAAAGGAAAGTGTGGCAAAAGCTTGGCTCAGAGATAGTTTCTGTATTTGCAGAAGATAGTTGCATCCACCAAGAAGATGACTCAGTGTTTGAAGGTGTTGTTTGCAGGGTACATGCTTCTGGGAAAGGGGCTTCATAATCTAGGAGAGGGAATGGTGTAAGATTGGTCTGGCTTATTTAAGGGAATGAGGAAATAGTCATGAAGTGGCTGCCTTGCTGGTGGCATAGGGGCCCAAGCATTGGTAAGGAAGGACGCCACGGGCAGCCAGCCCCTGCCCCTGGGTTTGCAGCACACTGTACTAAGACACCTGGAAAGCTGGGGATGGAGAGTCACATGTGCGTTCCCTACATGTTATTACCGTCATGCGGGCCAGAAACCTCTACTGCTTGTCCATGGGTATAGGAGAAGTTGAGAAGCCCCCTCAGTGGAGTGGACTGGGGCCCCTACAGAAGGGAGTCCAGGCAAAAAGCATGTTCTGGAATCATGTTGCCTTGGCGTAAAACCGGGTTTGGGCATCTCATTGCTGGGACGTCCTGGGCAAGTGACTTAACCTCTTCCTCTGTTGGGCACCCAATTTTTAAAAACAAAGATAATCATAATAGGATGCCTAACCTATGATAATACATATAGAATGCATTTAACAGTTAAGACATAATACAAGCCCTTGACACACATGGCATCATTACTGTTATTCTGAATATTTTAAGTTCACCAAGGAACAAAATTAGAATAAGTAGATATATGTGACCTTATGTGTGAATCTTGTTAAAGGAAGGGGGAGGGGTTGTCTAAGTCACGGGCTGCAAGTTTATCCTTGAATGCAGAATTTGCACTCCTCTTTAAAAGCTCATGTTAAAAAAGAAAAGACCTTGAATTCTATCTAAAGACCTATACAGCAAAGGTATGTTTTTCTTTTTTTAAAATTGGAAAGACTCAGATAGAGTTTGAAGTTGTGTGTGTGGTCAGATGGGAAGACAGTTATCTTTGAGATTCATATGAAAACCCTAGGTGTGAATAGGAAATACACAAGTTTATACCTACACCAAGTCCTGCAGGGGTTACGAGGGGGTTTTCTGAAACCCTATCCCTCCCAGAAGCCGCGCTGATGAGACATACTCTGATCTGGGGACCCGTCATCCCCTTGGCTACGGGGTACTAAGTATTCTTGCTCAAAGTTTCAGAAAGGGCCAAGCAAACAATAATAATAATCATTATTAAGGTGATTATTGTCAATAAGTATTTGGTGCCCATTTCGGTAGTTTGGAGAAAAAGGTTTAAGATCAAGTACTTTTTTTTATTGGTTATGAATATTCATGGGGTACAAAGCTGACTGTCATCCCTCGTGCCCAAGATGTGATGGCCAGATCCATACTGGCAGTAGGTCCATTACCACAAATTGTGATTATACCCCGTGTCCCCCACCCAATTATCCCTGACCTCCCTCCCAATCCCCTTTCCCCAACTCTACTTTGTATCTCAAGCTCTGTTCTCTTCCTCTGCAAGTCCAATGCCCCACTGTGGTCTTTCTTTCCTTCCTTCTTTCTCTCTTGGCTCCCACATTTGAATGAGTATATGTGGTATTTATCCCTCTGTGCTTTGCTTATTTCACTCAGCGTAAGTTTCTCCAGGTTCATCCACGCTGTTGCAAATGGGAGAATTTCATTCTCTTTTATGGCTGAGTAGTAGTCCATGGTGTATTATCTATACCACAGTTTCCTTGTCCAAGTGTCCATCAATGGATGTTTAGGTTGGTTCCATGTCTTGGCTATTGTGAACAGAGCTGTGATGAACATGAGAGTGCAGGTGTCCCTTTGACATGATGATTTCCATTCCTTTGGGTCTATATCCAGAAATGGGATTGCTGGATCGTGTGGAAGAAGATCAAGTGGTTTTTGAAAAAGCTCAGAGTGTTGGGGGAAAACAGAAAAGAAACGTGCTAACACGCTCCTCACTTACTTTGGGAAAGAAAAAGTAGAAAGATCTGTATTCTGGAATCATTTCTCAGTAATATGACAAAGTATTCACTTGGCATACACATTTTCACTTAGCACAGGCTCTGTTATAAAATATAAATAACAATATAACATCGACACAGAGTAGCCAGGAGGGACATAACCTCGTTTCATCCCCAGCAACCCTGGGAGTGAAAGAGAGAGATTCTTGATATGTTATAGATTGGGGAATTCATAAGCTATGTGCATCATTTGGCCAAGGTTAGCACAAGCTGGGAGCAACCATGATTCAAACTCATGTGTGTCTGGTTGTAGACTCCACGCTGTAACCCCTTCGCCCATCGTCACTCACATTTTGGTCTGCTCCGTTCATCAGTCTGAGTGCAGACAGCTCATTGCACCTCTCGTGTTTTGTACAGGGTTATTCATCTTCCCTGTTTTCGTTGACACCCCTGCATTTTTACAACATGTCTTGTTCCAGATAACGTTGGGCTCCGGTTTTTCTTATTGAAAGAGATGTCAATATAAAAGTGAGCTCACTTACTTTAAAACTATGTACAAGTAGACAGAGTTTGCAGTTGGCAAATGATGGACCTCAATTTTGAGCCAGTGAAGAGTAATGTCCTCTTAGCATATTTGAAGAGGCACATTTCATGATCACTCTCTTAACTGTAGTAACACTCATCCAGCTGTCACTATGCCATCTCAGATTTTCTCTCGTAATCCCCACAATGATCCTGCGAAATAGACACCATGGCTATCTCTGCTTCAAAGATATGACAACTAAGGAGCACACAGGTTGAGTCCCATGCCCAGGATAATACATTGAGTATCCAGGGCTGTGGAGAACAACACAACAGCCCACAACCACTGCATGGGATGACCCATTCTTCTTGGAACCAAGAAACAGCATGAAGTGTAGAGAGTTTTCATTAAGTCACGCAGTTGAGAATCTTCCACCTATCCATTCAACTATCTGTGCAACTATCTATCCATCCATCCATACACCACATAGCCATCCATCCATCCATCCATCCATCCATCTATTCATCCATCCATCCATCCATTCATCCATTTATCCCTCTATCCAACCAATTATCCATCCAACTATCTATTCACTCATCCCTCCACCCATCCATCCATACACCCATCCATTTTTCCACTCATCCATCCATCCATCCATCCATCCATGCAACTATTTATCCAACTATCCACTCATACACTCACCCCACCCGTCCATCCATCTATCCATCTAACTATCCATCCATCCATTACTTTCTGAGATCAAATGTTTACATCCATGTATTTGCAGACCTATGTCAATAGCTGACATTGTCTAGGTAATAAATATTCATTCAATAAATGAATGCATTGATGAATGAATAAGTTGAAGTCTGGATTATTCTGTAGAATCTTTACATGGCTATTCTTTGCTTTACCAAGGAACAAATCCAAGGGAAGAGAGCAAGTTGGTTGGAAGAGCCCTGTATTCCGAATTTAATGAGGGGAATCATATTCTCCTGGAGAGAAAGCCAAGCTCATGATGCAAAGATATCACAGAATTTACTCTGTGTCATGTGCCTGGATCTCTATCTAGTACTCTCTGTTTAGCTTTTTGTTCCAGAGGGAAAAAAAACAATTTGTTTTCAAAGTATTTTCATGACGTTAAGTATTAAATGCTGCCGATGTGTAATTGTAATATCGGTGCAAAAGTTACGGTTCATAAATTACACTAAAGAGAGGTTCTGTATTCCTCTGATGGTTCAGGAAATTGGGAACGGCAGGTTGCCATGTGAACTGTTACTCATTGTTTAATCTCATTTCAGTTTCCAACAATCGCAACATATTCTACTCTAGAAATTTGGAAAATGGAGAAATAATGTTTATACTCCAAAGTTCAAATGGGGCTAGAGTACTTGATATTGCAAACATTGCTCATTTCATAGTGTCTGGAAGATCTGCATCTTTTCTTTTCTTTTTTTGTTTTTCTTCTTTTAAATAAAATGGATCTTTATATTCCCACATCTTTGGTTTTACAATGTCCACCTTAACGCATCTTTGGCCAGAGCTAGTTATATACACTTAAAGAGCCAGTTTTCCTGGATGAAATTAATCACTCCATCACACTAGAGCAGGCAGATGCTGGAAAGACAGCAAAGAGTGATGTTTTAGCATCTAGATGCTAGAGAATTCCAGCATCACCTACCAGCATTGGCAAGTACTGGCCTTCAGATTCTGCTTTTAGAAGGTCAGTCCCCAAGTCCTTGACTTGGCTCAGTGCAGAATGGCGCTCCAGAGATCCTCTACAGAAGCTCGCAAGAAGCCCCCTATACAGACATCGTCCCTGCTAACAAGGAGTTCTAAAGACAGCGACTTAGCAAGACACACTTTTAAAATGTAATGAAATTTTCGTAAAACCCTTTGCATCTTAATTTGCTGTTTACATAACACATGCTTACATATTTTTTTTTCAATTATTGGTTGCCTGAGAAAGTCTGTATTTCTGCTTCACTTTTTTCTTTTTTTTTTTATTATACATATTTGTGGGGTACAAAGTTGACTATTGGTTGATGTGTACAATGTGTGATGGTCAAATTAGCATAGTTAACTTATTCATCACTAAAATATGTAATCATTGTCTGTGTCTGTTAACTAATTCCCGCTCCGCTCCCTCTTTCCACCTCTAGTAACCACAGTTCTGTTTTCTCCTCATCAAATGAGCCATTTTTGCTTCAGGAACAAGCCCCACCCCAGCACAGAGGAAGGTGGTACTCAGTGGAACTCTTTTACAACCAGATAGGCATACTTTGGTTGTTTCTATCCATAGTCATGCATTTTAGTGGAACTGGCTGGGCAATTCACACTGTCCTCTTTGTGACAAATTGTGTGGACACGTGCAATTTCTTCTGAAGGTCAGGGAAGTGGCTTTTTCAAGCTCCACCTCTACCTCCTGAGTTAAGCTCAGGAACCCGTAGGTTTTGCTCAGCTACCATTCCAGCCCAGCTTGTCTTCTGCAGTGTGTTTACGTAGATAACCACCTGTGTTGTAAAACCTCGAGATGAAATGTGTGGTCTATGAACCATCAGCACCAGCATCTGCCCAGGCCCTAGTTAGACACGCAGAATCTCAGTACCGACCCCCCGTCCCCTGACCTGCTGAAACAGAATCTGCCTTGTAGCAGATCCCCTGGAGATTCTTAAACAAGACTGTTTAGAAATCACTGTAAGCCTAGGAACAGAAGATACACATGCAACGTTTTAAAGGTCAACACAAAGCCACCACTCTCTCCTCTGCCCAAGGCCACCATGCGGATCTGCAAGAAGAGAGAATGAAGACAGAAAAAAACAGGATTAAAAAAAAGTGTCATTTGAAGATCAAAAAGTTAACCTCAGACACCCATGGCAAAGCGGTGCCCCCAACTGCTTTTGATGTTGGGCTTGGAATGAATTAGCCCAACTTCAACTCTGAAGAAGATTCTGGAAGGACCTAGACTGAGAATTTCCACATGAAGTCTATGCCAGGTGGAGCGAGAAGTTTGGGTAATGTATGCCACTTTTTTTCAGGCGTCTGCAGAAAGCAGATATATTCACTAAGTACTTGGCTGTCAACGGCCCTAGGCTGTCTTCACTAGGCAAGGGTTCAGCTCACAGGGGTGTGGAAGCTTCAAGCTCTGAGCCCAGTGGATTCTGCAGCTTTAGATCCAGCAGTCCACAGCCTGAGTCTTCCATCCTAGACTCAATGCATTAGCCAATCTGCAGCATCCTGTGGGTGTAATAACATACACATAACACCTGACACAGAAGCATATGACATCAAAGGCTTAATGTTGTTGTTGAAATGTAAGTTAAGGAGTCATCGAGCCTGTAGAAGGAAACAAATCTAATTTGGAAGTAAGAAGTGTGCTGAATGAATACAGCTGGAGAGTCCATTCAAGGTAGGGTTGGGTTTGTCTTTTTTATTTGGTCTGGGGCCTTGGGGGTTCTCTTTTGTTTGGCCCACAGATTTACAGAAGTTCTAGTCTAAAAGGCAACATGGAAAATACAATTCCTTGCCAGACCTGAGGTTGCCTCCCATAAGCTAGAGGAGTGTGTGCTTAAGAGGGTGATCTGCTGTCGGAAAAAATCACTCAAATGCCATCTCATTCCCATTCTGGTCTCTCTCCACCCTGGCCCAGCTCTCTCTCATTAACATCAGCTGCCTGCTGATATTAATGATGCTAAAAGATTGAAACACACAACAGGGCAAAAGACAGTTCACTGTATGACTTGGAACTGTGATGACATGGACACTGGAAGAGATCAGAATAAAAGCTTTGCTCCACGGAACAAGGAGAGAATGCACCCAACTTTTCCAGTGCTTTCCTTGTTTGGTTAAATTGGAAATGTCTGGCCCTCGTTGCCATAGCTTAAGGATGTTATGAAGCAGTGTTAAATGACTATCTCAGTCTGTTCAGGCTCCTACAACAGAATACCACGGGTACGAGACAGAATGAATTATCCCCACAACACAGATGGAGAACCCAAGGACTGAGACGGGAGGTCCTTTGTCCAGTGTGATCAGCTGCCAAGTGATGGTGCTGCAACCGGATGTCCTGTGTCTCCTGACACTTAACCCAATACTATTTTCTTCTATGATGGACAGAATAATGACTCCCAAAGATGCCCAAGTCCTAATCTCCACGTGGCAGAAAGAATAATGTCCCCAAAATGTCGACATACTAATCCCATGTGCTAGACAGAATAATGTACCCCCAATACTTCCACATTCTATTCCCAGTTGGCAGATAGAATAATATCCTCAAAGATGTCCACTTCTTAATCCCCACATAGTAGACAGAATAATGTGCCCCAAATATTTTCACATTCTATTGCCAGTTGGTAGACAGAATAATACTCCCTGCCCCAAAAGATGTTTATGTCCTAATCCCAGGAACCTGTGAATATGTTACTTTCCACAGCAAAAGGGACTTTGCGAATGTGATTAACTGAAGGATTTTGAGATGAGAAGATTATCCTGGTTTATCTGCATAGCCCAGTGTCATGACAAGCATTCTTGTAAGTAAAAGAGGGAGGCAGGACAGTGAAAGTCATAGAAGGAGATGTGACAATAAAAACAGAGGTCAGATAGGCAAGAAGATGTCATGCTGGTGGCATTGAAGAGGAGGAAGGGACAATGAGCCTGAGAACACAAATGGCCACTAGAATCACAAACAGGCTAGGGAACAGATTCTCCTCTGGAGCCTCCAGAATGAACCAGCCCTGCCGCACCTGGATTTTAGACTGATTTCAGACTTCTGACCTTCGGAAGTGTAAGAAAATACATTTATGCGGTTTTAAACCACTAAATTGGTGGTCATTTTTTGCAGCAGCCATAGGAGATTAATATACCCATTCTACAAAATGACAGGTCAGAACAAATACCCTGCTGGAACCTCCCTTTTCAGATGAATTTGTGTGTAAATCCCCCAGGGGTCCTGTCAACTACAGAATCTGTTGTGGCAAGTCTGGAGGCAGCAAAGGGACTGTGCTTCTAACCAGTTCCCTGGTGATGCCAAGGCTGCTGTTCTGGGGGCCCCACTATGAGCCACAAGGTCAAAGGTGCTTTTCAGCAGTGTGATTTCTGTCTTTTAAAAGCTGTCCCCAGATCCCCAGAATTTCTTAGGGCTGGCACATCTGAGACCCCCCATGACCAACTCTGAGCTGATTCATAGAGACCTGGGAGTTTGTCAGGTCCCTGGAAAACGCTGATCATCTTCCTGAATTAACCAAGGCAAAAACCAGGTGTGCCCCTGTTCCCTATTCATTGGAATCGTAGATATGTCCTGACAAGTAAAACAATTAGAAAATGAATTATCTGAATTTTCCTTTAGCTGAAAGTCCTCAGAGCGTGTGATAAGTTCCCAAATTTAATTTCTCATGAAGACAGGATTTCCAATGTCAGTTTCATCCTTTTCAGAAAGATCGTGTTTCAGAGGTGGAAATAAAGACATGTGTTTATTGACGGTGTCATTTCTAGGACCTGAACATGGATTTAGAAACCCCTGAGTCTCCTTTGTTCATTCCTGTTAACGCAGTGATGAAAAACGTCCAGATGAAGAGCTGTACTCATTTATGTAGATGATTCAAATGTAAACATTTCAGTGCCAGCTTCCAAGGTGACCAACCATCCTGACTTTACTGGTTTTAGCACTAAAGTAATGTGTCCTGAGAAATTCTTCAGCCCAGGGCAAATAGGAAAACTTGGTCACTCTAATTCCCACCTAAAGTTTGTTGTTCTAATTTGTTTGTTAAGTTTAGAGGCAGGGTTGGGTCTTCTCTTTTCTCAAATGCACACTCTACCCTCTGTTATGCGTTGTGGGCATGGAATTCATATCTACCAGGTGAAATTCTCGATCGTTTCTACATGTTATCAACTTGGAATGGCTTTGTGTGTACGGAGGAAATAAAGTCTGGGGGATGAAAGGTATATGTACCCTGGCCAACCCAAACGGTACCTACAAAAGGGACAGTTTCTCTCTTATCCATGTAAAAGGTTAGCAGAAACCTCACTGCCCCTTTCTTAAATATTTTCCATATATGTAGAACTTCCAGAAAGTCGTGAAGACTATGGGCTAGACCTGAGACAAGATTTTCTTGTAGGAATAAATGGATGCCGTTGGTTGAAGAAACATATCAATCGCAAATAACACGAGTGTCTAGTGTGTGAAAAACTCACATGTATATGCATGTAATGGAA
This sequence comes from Galeopterus variegatus, assembly GCF_000696425.1. Classification (NCBI taxonomy): domain Eukaryota; kingdom Metazoa; phylum Chordata; class Mammalia; order Dermoptera; family Cynocephalidae; genus Galeopterus; species Galeopterus variegatus. Next base: position 1,295,176 of record NW_007726132.1, on the reverse strand, counting down.
ATCTTCTATTTCAACCCAGAGCACATGGCATGTTTATGTTTTATCGGCAACGTCCATACAAAAGACATCCTTTTCTTGTGCAACGTTGCTGCAACAGGGTCTCGTTAACTCTAAATGGTGCGATTAGTCTACCAGATAATGCTTCAAGGAACTAAGGCTGTTGATGGTTCTGTTTCCTGGAATCCCATGTGTTCGAAATGTTAATAAGTGACTCTAGAGACAGAGAGAAAAAAAGAGCTCTGTGGTCAAGGAAGTTGGGGAAAGCTGATAACAAAACCTACAGTTCTCTCCCCTGGGGAGATTTAATTGTGCTTTAGCAAATGAAAGAGTGAAAAATCTTGCTGAAAGAACAGCTCAATTCAGTGTAGCCCAGTGTTTTCCACATTTTTTTTTTTTTTTGGACCATTAAGCCCCTTTTTCCCTGGCATTTCTATTAGCATCTTAAGGTATTTGTGTTACAAGAAATTGCCCAATATATTTTAGAAAACACTTAACTAGATAAAAGAGAGACAGAAAAACCTGGCAACTCACACACAGAGGTGTGTTAAATTGCTGTTGAATGATGCTGGCAATTGCGGCTGCTTCCCTCCAGGCTTTACCTTGAGCCATGCAGCTGACCTGATCTACAATCTGCTGATGCTAACAAGACTCTTAAGGCAGCATTCCATAAGTATGCATTTTTATTTACAAAAGTTATATGTAACAGTTGTCAACCAATATATGTTAAAATGTTTAATAGATACACATCTCTGTTGAAAGCATGATATTTACCTTGTACTTAATTGTGACACCTTTCAGTGCATGTTTCTTACAACCAAGAAAACAAAAATTTTTTTCTGATTTTATTTTTCTACAATGTTGTGTCTCTTGATTCCCAAATCAAAAGAAATGCCTTTAAAAAAGAACCTTGCACACGTGTTTATTATGTCTCTATGACTAAAAGGAATTTCTGTTTGGACAGAATTTTCTCACGTATTTTTATCTTAAGCATCTGGTCAACCAGGTACATATGCTCTAGACTGAGAATGACATATTTTCCTCCGAGGAGAATAGCATTACAAGGAGGATGAGAAAATATGTGCCATACAGACATCAAACGTGCTGAACCATGTCTGTGAGTTCACGATGAAGCCGGACATAGCAGGACACCAGCTCTCACTCCTCCAGGTTAAATGTAGTTACACACACCCTTAAATATCACTCAAAGCTGGCCAGGTGTCACCACCTCCTCAGTCTTGCAGCTTTTGTACAGGCAATGTTAAACCTCCCTCCAGTGCTCCCACCGTATGTTGTGTGCACAGGTATTCCCCAGTCCCAGCACCTGGGCTGCTTTACCCATGCTTCTGTGGGTGCTGTGACACTGGATAGAAGCTCTGTCCACTGCAGAGACCATGACAGTCTGCAATATGGCACTCAACCCAAGGACCAACGGGAGGAATCTGTTATCACAAGAATCCCACGTGAGCTCAGATGCCAATATGTATTGCATGCTCAGTGGCTCTGAAACATATCTACTCAGGACCCAGGAGAAAGCAAATTCAATCCTCTGTCCTCCCTGAAACACAGATATCTGAAGAAGGGGCTTTTTACACAGTCAGGTCAGTGCATTATCTGGCTTTGGTAGAAGAACCTTCTGCTGAATGTGGGTGTTTTAGCCTGTTCTCCTCAAATAACTACAGGCTGTGCCAGCAAGCTTTCAATAAAGCAACACATCTAAGGGGGAAGGGCGCACAGCTTCAACTCTCCATCCCATGGAATGAGCATGTGCTTTTTGGGTAGGCTGATGGAGTCTCATGCACGGTGGGTGTGCTCAAACAAGGGAGTGAAGGGACTTAGGGATTGCAGGACCACTGCAGAGATTGCATATCACTGTAGAGATATGACCCTTTCTCACCCAGATAGAATTTTATTTGCGAAGAAAAGGGTTCCAGTCTTCCAACTACCTTGCACGTCTAAACAAAAAATGTAGATGGAAAAATAAAAAGTAAAACAAAACCCCACCCCCATACATATAGAAAAGGGTTTAATTTAATTGGGGTGTCAAGAACCATCACACACACACACACACACACACACACACGCACATGCACACACAGAACACACCCCAGGTGGGTATGAAAATGTTTATTTCTTACATCATTGGGCTTTCTGGGAAGAGTAGGGCAGGCTTCCCAAGCCTATCCAAAAAATGGATTGAGAAAGCAGAGAAAAAAGACTGGCTTCAGTTTGTATTGTGGTTATGGTGTGGGCCAGGGTGAGATTCTCAAATGCAAGGGCAGGTGTTTGCATGGTTTAAATCTCCCAGTGGGGCCTAAGGAGAGAGCATCTGGCTTTTTTTCTCAGCTTGACAAGATGTGGAGTACCAGCAGAAAATAGAGCTGGTATTAGCCTGTTTCTGTTGCTTATATCATAACACCTGAAACTGGGTAACATATAAAGAAACAATTTATTTCTTACAGTTTCAGAGGCTGGGAGTTCCAATGTCCAGGAAACACATTTGGTAAGGGCTTTCTTCTGGGTGGTGACTACAGCAATGCACAGAAAGTAGGCTGAGCAAGAGAGAGCTGACCTGCTCACTTGCTGTCCCTTTAAAGCCATCAGAACCACACCCATGACTCCATGAATGGATCAATCCATTCATGAGGTCACAGTCCTCATAAACTAATCCCCTCTCAAAGACCCCACCCTTCAAATACCATAACAGGATTTCCTATCCTCTCATCACTCTTACAATGGGGGTCAATTTTCCAATACATGAACTTTGGGGGCACATATTTGACCCATAGAAGAGTCTTGAAAGTTATCAGCAGTCAAACACCCAAAGATGGAGTCAGACCCTTTATTCGGGACATTCACTTTTGTATATGCTCATTTGATTTCTCTAACAAGCTTAAGAAGAAGGCAAAGAGAGTGTTATTCAAAATTTGCAGATGAATGGAGCAAAGAGCCCTGAGTGGTGCAGAAACATGACCAAGATAGGTCAGTGAGCTGGTTAATTTCAGGTGTCAACTTGACTGGGCTAAGGGATGCCCAGATGGCTGGAGAAACATTACTTCTGGGTGTGTCTGTGAGGATGTTTCTAGAGGAGACTAGCATTTGAATCAGCAGACTGGGTAAAGAAGATCCACCCTCACCAATGTAGGTGGGCATCACCCAGTCCATTAAGGGATGGGAGAGAACAAAAAGGTGGAGGAAGGGACAATTTTCTCTCTATTCTGGAGCCTGGACATCCATCTTCTCCTTCCTTTGCATGTTGGAAGTCCTGGTTCTCTTGTCTTGGGATTCCAGGGGGGCCCCTCATCTCTTCCATCCTCTGCCCCCATTTTCAAGCCTTTGGACTTGGACTGAATTACACCACCAGCTGTTCTGGCTCTCTAGCTTGTAGATGGAGGATTGTGGGACTTCTCAGCCTTTGTGATCATGTGAACTAATTTCCATAATAAATCCCCTTTTGTATGTTTGCTATGGGTCAAATGTGTCCCCCAAACGTTCATGGAAACTTCACCCCCATAGTAACAGTGTTAAGAGGGTGGGAAGTCCTATTATGGTATTTGAAAGATAGGGCCTTTGAGTGGGGATTAGATCATGAAGACTGTGCCCTTGTGAGTGGATTGATCCATTTATAGAGTAATAAGTGTGGTTCTGATGGCTTTATAGGGTGACTGAACAGGTTAGCTTGCTCATGCTCAGCCGATTCTCCCCATGTGACACCCTGGTCACCACCAGACTGAGTAGAGCTCCCACCCACAAGAAGATCCTCACCAGATATGCTCCCTGGACTGTGGACTTCCCAGACTACAAATCTGTAAGAAATAAATTATATTTCTTTATGCATTACCCAGTTTCAGGTCATCTGTTATAAGCAACAGGTTCAAACTAATACAATATTTCTACACATCTTATTGGTTCTATTTCTCTGGAGAACCCTGGCTAACTTAGGATTGGCATGTGGTACTCAGTACTCAACAATCCTTGATCCAGTTGTCTTGCCCACTACATTTTTTTCCATGCTTTCATCCATGGGTTGAATTGCAGGTGATGGGGAAAACCAATCTGGCCTCCTAGAAATTTCTGCTTGAAGACACATGTCTGGGTAACAGAGGGAATTTCTAGCAGGAATCTGGCCAGAAGATTTTCAGCAGGAAGTGAGGAAGATTTACACACATCCTCCTAAGGGCATTGAACACTATCTCAGATCCTGCTCCCAAATGCTATGGCTCATCACAACCTTTGAGTGAATCACCTGTGAGTATTAAGGTTCTTCCATCCTAAAGGTCAGTCAGATTTGCCATCTGTCTCTGTCATGCACACCTTGATGTAGAGATGTGCTAAAGCCAGCTCATGCTAGCTCATGAGAGTCAACGGTACATACCTCTTCCCAAATCCACACTTCATGACTTCACCTCAATAGTGTGAAATCACCCATAGGGAGAGTATTTACACCACAGTAATCGGTGTGGGCTACAGACCAGTGTTTCTTTTTTTCTGGTGGTCCATTGTTAAACTTTTAACAGCACACCACTGTCCTGCCGGTATGTAGCCCCCAGGAGAAAAGGGAAGGTTGGGTTGAATGCATATGCTAAACAAAAGAAGAGATATTAAAGTGATGAACAACTTTGCAAAGGGGAAGATATATATATAGAATCCTAAATGATGAACAATTTATGTAACCACATGGGATAAATCGCATAGCTTTCTGTGGAATTCCCAACATCTTGGCAGGGCGCCTTGTTGATGGTATTTGCAAAGGTCAGCACAACACTGTGACGAGATGCATAAGAATCTCAACTGGAAGTTTCCATCTCAGCCAGCTTTTAACTGGGAAAACTTCCATGTGCAAAAAAGTCATGCTAGCACGCTCGCCAACTTTTCTGTCACTGCAAGAGGATAAAATGTTTTGCAAACACCTGACTGCCTTATCAAGCTGAAACAGAGCTTCTGCAGTGTTGGAAGGATTGGTTTATTTCCATTTCTTTTTTCTCTTTTGGCCACCAACGATCAGCTAAAAATGAATGCATTTGGGTAAACAGTAGAAGTGAGGTTTTGATTCCAATTTTGGGGGGCGTGGGGGATGGACACTTCACAGATAAAGTATTCAAGTTTGGTCAAATTTGATATCAGTGTTAAAAATTCGTTTTAAAACTTAGATTGGAAACAAAGTAAAACCATCACTGAAAACATGGCTTGGAGATATTTTTTTAATATATAAAATAAGCAAGTATGCTGTATATAGATGTTTATGCTTTGAGGCTTTCCAATTCATTAGCTTTCATTAATGATCTGCATAAAGGAACACTAGGATATTATGTAATTAGTAGGTGGTAATTAAACAGGTGAATAAATGAGTGGAATAAAATTAAACTATGTGGGTTATTCACACACAAAAAAGGAAGTCTAAAAGCCCCAAAACATGTGAAAGATATTATAGCTGAGTGGATAAGAAAGTGGACCAAAAAAAAAAAAAACCCACAAACATGACCAAACAAACACACACACACACACACACACGCATGAATGGAAGGTTTTAGTTAAAAAAAAATGAAACTTACACATGAATACCTCTAGGAAAAAAAATAAACTAACACTCAGGTCAGGATGAACCTGTCCTCCGTCAGACCCAGAGGAAATGGTTGAAGAGATGTCTCTGAGATTCAATATGACAAGGAAAGAAAAAAACAGAAGAAAGCAGCCCGTGTGATTTTAGCTTTCACCCTGAGAAGCTTTGATTCAGGGTGCAGGGAGCTGCCCCCATCTCGGTCTTGAGAGGGAGCAGGCACCCTTGCTTGCTGAAGCGTGGCTCTCAATGAACCATGAGGAAAACAACTCAACAATCAGGAAAAATAAAGCCCAAGGAACATGCCTGTCCATTCTCCAGGAGTTTATTAGCAGTAAAACCATTTAAATTGATAAATTATTCTCCCAGTACATCAGGAAACCTGCACTTTAAAGAATTACTTAAAACCAGTTTGAGGGTGTAAGAAAAAGACCATAACCATAGCTTTCTCTTGCAGCGATGAAGATAAAGATTTCTTTCAGCTCCTGTTTTAATTTACTTTTAGGCACAGACGTTTGAATCAATCTAACATATAATTTTTTCAATTGTGATTAAAGAGAGTAGTCAATAATTCAAAGCTGTGACTAATAAAAATGGGCCTGGTTTTGAGAATGAATGCATATTAGCACATATCATATATCTAAAATCTAAATTACATTTTAGAAGTTATTATCGGTGTTCAAATTCCATGACTAATTGTCTGAATAAGGACGAACATGCGGCTTTCTAACAGGTGAACCAGGAAAGGAAGCTGGCATTAAATAAGCACCACAGAGCATCTAGAATTGGAGAGTTGGAACATTGTAGTGGTCCCAGAATTTTGCTATTTTTACACTCCTCCCCACCTCCTTGGAGTTTATATCTATAAAATTTGTGGTTCTCAGAGACCAACCTTTCCAAAGTTCAGATAGTCTCCTGTTCCATAAAATGACACAGGTAGCCTTACACAGGTAGTTTTGGCTGGCATATGTATAACCACCTTCCTGGTACAAGATCATGCACAGTGAAGGCAAAAAAAAAAAAAATCAGCATAGCACAAACTGCATCCTAAGTCCTGAGCAAATTAAGAGTGAAACAGATCAGTATTCACGCTCCAGAGGTCCCCAGGTGCTATGGGTTGAATTGTGTTCTCCAAAGACTCATGTATCAATCCCCACTGTGACAGTGCTGAGGGTGCGAAATACTATTATGGTATTTGAAACATAGGGCCTTTAATGGGTGATTATATTGTGAGGACTGTGCCCTGTGAATGGATTGGGGTAAGGGTGTGGTTCTGATGGCTTCATAAGGAGAGTGTGTGAGAAGGTCAGCTCTCTCTTGCTCAGCCATTTGCCATGTGATAACCTGTGTCACTGTAGAGAGTCACCACCCAGAAGAAGACCCTTACCAGATGTAGTCCCTGGACTTTCGACTCCTCAACCTCTGAAACTGTAAGACATAAATTCTATTTCTTTACACATTTCAGGTATTCTGTTACAAGTTTCAGGTATTTGTTATAAGCAACAGAAACACCATGGGATCAGGCTGACGCTTGACTCTTGCTGAGACTGTCTCCTTACTGGGCTTGCTGGGTGTTGTTTGGACCTGGAATACAGAAAACTCTATTGCAATTCAGCTCCCAGCTTGTACCTGCAGCCAACAAAGATGGGGGTTACTGATTTCTAATCTCATGCATGAAGCAGTGCATTTGGACTCAGATGGACTGAATTTTTTATGCTGACACTACTAAATCCCTTTACACCTATGATTAAAGCACTGCATTCTGTGTGTATGTGCACATGTGTGTCTGCAGTATTTTTCCACCCACAAAATAGACCACTTATTCTGAGCAGCATTTTATTAACCACCACAAAAAACCACCCATCAGTGTTAATGAGATGACACATTCAATCTTCCTGCTGAAGAGGAATCTGTGTCTGCCTAGGCATGAAGGTGAGACAGGCTGGCACGGACGTGTCACCACAGGCATAATTCTCCATTAGAACACGCCAGGTCAGAACATTCACTGACACGTGCATTTCAAACAATGTCTGCTGGAGAACAGATAGCCAAAATCCAGAAGGAGGCCAAATTTCAGGAGACATGTTCTAAAAGGTGGATGCAAACGAACCAGGAGTGGGTTTGATTTAAGTGCTTGCCTTGGCTTTGAAACGTGGGACACACTCTCCGGCAAACCTCCTGATAAAGGCCGGCAGTCCGTGGGGAGATTCAGCACCATTCAAAGACCACTCAGGCGAAGAACTTTGTTCCCTTGAGAGGATTTAATCCAGCAGAGAGTACAGCAGTCGAGCTTCCTAGGGCCACACAACCTAGCATGAGGCACCAGACATTCCAACATACTAAATATGTCCTTTTCTATACCTCTAATAATATACAATAAGATAACCTGGGAATCTTTTCAAAAATCTGTCTCTACCTCAATATTCTCCACTTTCATGTTAGTTATCAATTGCTGCACAAAAAATTACCCCAACCTGTAGAGGCTTAAACAACACACATTTATTACATCAGAGTCCCTGTGAGTCAGGAATCTGGGCATGGCTTAGCTGCTTTCTCTGCTTCCTGGTCTCTTGTAGACTGAAAATGTGTTGGCCAGGGCTGCAGAATTTGCTGAAACTGTGGGAGGATTTGATTTCAAGCTCACATGGTTGTTGGCAAAAAATCAGTTCTTGTGGCTTTTCAGACTGAAGGTCTCAGCTCCTCTCTGGCTGTTGGCATCTCACGATATGGCAGCTGGTTTTCATCAGAGCCAAAGAAAGGCTGCAAGTAGGCTAGCAAAATAGATGTTATAATCTTATGCAGCATAACTATAGAAGTTACGTCCATCGCCTTTGCTATATTCTATTGATTAGAAGCAAATCACGGATCCTGCCTGTACTCAGCAGGAAAGGTTTATGCAAGGGGGTGAATTTTAGGAGGTGGAGATCATGCAGAGCCATCTTGAAGGTTGTCTACTCAGAAAATCCTCTTGCCCCTCTGCTATGTAGAGCTCTCTCTGCAAATCTAATATTAACTCATCTCCGTAATGAATGCTTTTTGGAGATCATTGCAACTACTAGCTGTTATACTTAATTGCAAATGCCATAGTGGAATTGGGGTAAGATTGCTTTATCTTTTGGTAGTTTTTTAACAGTTATGTCTTAAAGTCCAATTTACAATTATTATTATTTTATTATTATTTTATTTCTCTCGACATTGATTTTATTCATGGCCATGAGCTAGAAAAGCAGCCTTGTCAAACAGCAGGTGAGAGGCACCCATGAATAACAAACCACACTGGCAGCATACTGGCTGAATTGAATTTGGGGTGACTCCCAGCTCTTACATTTCATGAGGGCATAAGTAGAAAAAGAAAAATGAATTCCCTGAGTATAAAAATAAATCAGAAAAACCACACACCTGCATCTTGTGTAGATTCAGGTCAAATATTTATACAAAGGCAAGCTAAGTTTCCAACTATATGTGCACTGCAGTCTCTGCTATTTGGGAAAAAAAAAAAAACTGACTTGAAATGAAAAATGTCAAAGCCCAGAGTGGAAAACAAAGAGGCATTGTGGAAAACTGCAACTGGAACAGAAGAACAGATCCAAAACACAGTCAGAGGCAAACTTGCAAGAGACAAGAACAATCCCATCAGTTGGCTGCAGACACAGCTGGATATTGGCAAGGTTGAAAAAACGGGATAGACCATGTGAGGAATGGGGCTTTTAAGGAATAAATCCCCCCAAATCAAAAATTGCTAAGTGATGAGGCAAATTAAATATGAGAAAACACAGGCAATAGGAGAGAAAAAAAAAAAAAAAGAGCAGTGAAAAAGAAAAATCAAAGATCACGGGAGATGACAGAGAAAATGCCACTGTAGAAGGAATTTGAGGGATCTTAAGTAATGCAAGTTCCTCTGCAGGAATTACGTGTGTGTGTGTGTGTGTGTGTTAAAAAAGAGGACAAAGGCAAATACAGAGTCCTCTTATTTGAAGAAAAATACATGAACAGATCATGTCAAAAAATGTCACATTGATTATTCTATCCCAAGCATTGCATGATGAAGGTTTTAAAAATTGAATTATTTTGCATTCAAAAGGCAACACATTATTAAAGTACCAATAGGTAGCAGAGCAATGATTTAGTTAGTAGAATAAAACGATTTATAATCAGCTTTTCAAATAGTGAAGGGTATTTGATGTTTTAAATGCAGTTTACTAGTTCAGGGTAATTTAAAATCTCTCTCGTACTTTTTGTAAATCCTAGGTAGCCTTCATTTTCTCCACACCAACAGGTCTTTGGATGGTAATAAAATGCTCTAAACATATTAGGAATATGATCAGAATATAATAATAATAATAATATTACGATCTTTTATATCAGCATTTCAAAGGAATTTTGCAAACTAAGTTTTCACAGCAAGACACTTGGTGAAGTTGTCTGTAGGCAAAAGACAAAATCAAATTGTGATTCTTAAACTTCTGAGATGAGGATTTCCAATTCAACTGCCCATTTATGCTATCCATGGCTAAATGTGAATAATATGAGATACCATGGGTTTGAACCATGGTTAAGGCTTCTGCAGATATCTTCTAAGGAGGAAATAAAGTTTAGAATATGAAGGGCACAATGTGACACCTGCTTCTGCAATGAATGCACACAGGAAATTCTATGAACCCAACATCAGTGAATATCTTAGAGAGCAAACTGCTTTGAGTGAATGCACTCACCTGGCATCTGGAATATTCAAGCCCTCATGGATAATTGAGAATTGGTAAACAGAGGCAGAAGGCAGCAGGCAAGTCAGCCAGCATCAGGAATTTCCATCAAAGTTGTTTTCTTAAATAAGTTGGAGATTCCAGCAACCACATTAAACAAAACTGAGGACAAACGAACCAGCGAATGGAATGTCTCCCTCTATTGAAACAAAGGCCAACTGAAGTTCAGTATTACTAAAGAAATGGGGATTATCAACCAAATCATAGTGAGAAATAAAATAAGAATTAAAAGATAGCAGGCAAGAAAACAAAAGGATGGCTTGCCTCTGTGGATTTTCTTATCTGTTTTAGGCATTGTGAAAAACAGGCTACGCACACCATGTCATCCAATTGTCTGCTGATTTTCTTTTGTGTTTTAGGCATTGTGCAAAACAGTCTATGCATATCATCTTATTTAATTGTCACAATAACTGTAATGATGTCATCCTGATCTGCAGTTCCTGGTAAGGACTGGGGTTTGGGCAGGATAAAACCAAAGAAAATGAGTACAGATCAAATGTTTACACAAAAGGTCATTCCAGAGGAATGACAGCCTCTCACCCCATTAACCTCCCCATGGAATTGTAGAAGGCATTTGTTACTTGAAAAGGTAAACCTTTGAATTTATCCTTCTATGTTGGAGAGCACACAAAAGGCAGGGGACCCAAGAGATCACCATTAGCTGCCAAATAATCTTCCTGTGACCCCAACATTAACACTCAACTTGAATTTTTCAGCAGATAGTGGGAAGGAGTGTTCTCCTGGTACATGGCACAGAAAGTCTGACTCTTAGTTTTTGAGAAATAACTTCCTCATAAGCATGTACAATAGAGAGAGAGAGAGAGAGAGAGAGAGAGAGAGAGAGAGAGAGAGAGCTGAAAAAAAAAAGAAAAAGAAAAGCATAAAGTGCACCGGAATAAGGAATATAGAGGGGGGAAAAGTCACATAGACATGTGGAAGTTGAATTCAAATTAACTTTTAGTTGAGTACCTAATTATGGGCCCCCCAAAATGACAAACAATATCACTAAATGTTTTCAGTTTAAATGAAGAAAAATCAAAACATATTCCAACATTTAATATTTATTTCTAAGACATCATTATGAATGACACATTTAAATAAAAAATTTCATTTTCCATACGATTAAAAAAAAAGAACTTCCCATTTGGGGACCTCTATCCCCACCACAGTCTCAGATTCTTCACTTGGTGGGGAACACTCAGGATTTTCTTACAAAGGTTAGTGCAGAATTTCCCACCTGCATCCTCTTGGATAAATGTCTTTGGGACTGCAAGGACATTTCTTTGACAGAGAAATTCTTATATGCTCTCACACCTCGTGTGCTAAAATATTTTAGTACAACTCTTTGCATCCTTCTTGTATGTTTATAGAGCCCCTGGCATATGCCAGTCCTAATACTAGGTATTCATGATTCAAAGTGACACAAAAATGACAAGGTCTCTACCTTCCTGAATCTTCAGTATACTTGGCATAATAAGCATTAATCAAACAACCACACAAATACACATAAGGATTTGCTAGCCTTGGACTGGCTGCTTAACTCAGTTGGTTAGAGCATGGTGCTGATAACGTCAAGGTCCAGGGTTCAATTCCTGTACCTGCCCACCACCAAAAAAAAAAAAAAATGCTAGGCTTTTTGATTCTAGTTTCAACTTTTGGACTAAATCAACTTATTCATTCATTCATTCATTCATTCATTCATTCATTCAGCATGCCCGCATTGAATATCTACCCAAGACCATACCAGGTTCTGCTAATACAAAGAAAGATAAAAATAACCTCTCTCTGAAGCAGTTTGCACTCTAGTGGGACAAGACAAGAGAATCAGTACTGGGACATGGGGCATTACTCCATTAAAAGATGGACCCTACATCTTTGCTGAGCTCCAGGCTTCCTGTGAGCTTCTGCTGTAGTCTCTGGGGACCCCTTCAACTGCTGACATACCCCATCCTTCAGTTCCTCCTTCCCTCCTTCTTCCAATTAGAAGATACTTAAGACACCTCCATCTCTAACATCCTATAAATTTTGCATCGCATGACATGCTTGAGTTGAGCTAGCACTGTGCTCGTAAAGTTGTAGTGGAAACAGGGCTTGAGGTGGAAACTATATGTAAAGACAGATGTAAGTATAGAGATGTGGATATACAGAGATACAGAGATAGAAGTAGAGACACGGTCATACACATATAAATATAGAGGGGTACAGACAAAGGTATAGAGCTATAGAGATATAGGTGGAGGTATATAGGTTTAGATATAATATAGATGTAAGTATTGTTGTCAAGGTGAAGATAGTGCAGGTAGAGTTATAGATATAAGTGTAGTGTAGGTGTGGGTGTAGAATTAGAAGCATGTAGATATAGGTAAAACTATGTAAATGCAGGTGCAGGTATACAGCTCCAGGTACAGACACAGGTGTACAGCTGTAAGTATACATCTAGTATTTCTGTAGGTATAGAGGTAGAGGTGTATAGAACTAGGTGAAGCTGTATTGACACAGGTATAAGTAGGTAGATATAGATATACATGTACAGATACTCATATAGACTAGGTAAAGGTATATGGATATTCATAAAAGTAAGGGATAGATAAATACAAAGATGTATTATTAATAGGTATAGTTAGATCAATGGATAGATAGGAAGATGATGGATTGATATGATGGATTAGATAAATAGAGATAAGTATCTGGTATAAGTGTGAGTGTATACATATAGGTACAGTATAGGTGCAGGTGCAGAGGTAGGTGTATGTAGTTATACATGAAGCTATATAGAGACAGGTAGAGGTATGTTGCTATAGACAGACTTATAAATATAGGTATATAGACATTGATAAAGGTATAAAGATACACATATAGGTATACAGAGATGTTATACGTAAATGCATACAAGTAGATACAGGTGTATGCACATAACTACAGATATGTAGATAGAGGCTAGGTATAGAGATATAAGTGTAGGCACATACATACAGGTGAAGGTATCAGCATATCTGTAGCTGTAGGCATTTACATGTAAGTGTAGCTATAGGTATGTACAGGTGTAGAGTACAGGTGTAAGAGTGGAGACAGGTGCACATAGGTACAGGTGCAGGCATACACATGGGCATAGATACATACCTCGGAAAGGTAAGGCTGAGCACTACAGGAGAGGAGAGGATCAGCCGGCTCCCTGGGAGGAGCCGTCGCAGCACTGTGACAAAGACACAGGCACAGCGTCTGAGAGGGTCCAGAGGATGTCGCTCAGCACCACTCAGCACCTGGGAAGCAAGGGGGAGATTCACAGAGAACGAGACGTCCCTGAGCTCTGTAAGCCGTGAATGGAGTGGGAGGCAGGTGTTTTCTGGGTCCTGGGGACCATTATGGTTTTTATCCTTTAGAGAATGGGGGATCCATGGGGACCCATGCTCCTCTTGAACCTCAACCTCAGCCTTCCTGATTTTCTGTCCTTCCTGTTTGCACGTCTTAAACACCTGAGTGTCTCAGCTTTAAGTGGAGACACCCCCATTAGACTCAGCACCATGAAGTCCAGAAGATGGTGGTGGGGACTCTGGGAAGAGGACAACAGTCACCCCCAGGTCCAGCACTGGCGAAGCGAGTGGTACCCTTCTCTCCAGCACCCGCTTTGCGAGCTTGTGACCCTTGGAAATGAGTTCTGTCCTCAAGGAGGCGTCCTTACTTCTCTCGTTCCAGCCCAGCTCCTACCAAACTCACAGACACATAAGTAAACCTAGTTCCTTGTTCCTGCTCTGGGTCACGGTGAGTCCTGGCTTCTGAGGTCCCTCAGTATCTCCTCTTCCTACCCACTCATGCCCAGAGAAACCTTTGGTTTGCAGGCAACCAGGTGCAGTTTCCTTTATTCCCACCTAGTGACAAGACCGTGGTGCCTAGGGAGTCCCCACTCAAAGATACAGTTTCAGTTATGTCCTTGGATGACAATAAGAAAAACGATCAGACGTGATGAATCAGCAGCATCATTCTAGAGTCGGGAGATGAATAATACTCCCGAGAGATGTTCTGGTTCTAAATCATGAGTGGGTTTTAAGAGAGACTTGCCTTTAGTTTTCTCTTTTCCTTTAGCAGAAAGCAGTACGCCAACAAGAGACAGCTTTCAGGATGTCAAAATATTTTTGCAGCTTCCCTAGGAGCAACCAAACCTTTTGGAAAAAAAAAAAATTGCTGTGTAATTTCACACTGCATCGAAGAGAATTCCTGGATTAGATAAGCTATCATTGATTACAAAGGCCAAAAATCTGGTTGTCTCTTTAGCACGGAGGTGGGGAAGTCTCAGCTCCTCTAGCCCATCATGAATGTGAAAGGCAGAGACGAGATCTGCCCCAGATGGAAGTACCAGAGAGGTGTACAATTGTAGTTACTTTTCTTTATTTTCAAAAACATATATTACTTTAAAACAGAAAGATTGAAATGCAGAAAAGCAAAAGGCAAGAATCGAGTTTGAACTTGCAGTTGCAAGAACGAGTAAAGACTGCTGATTTGGCAATCAGGTCTGTGACATAAATTAGCTTTCCTCTGTCTTCCATTAAAAAAAAAAAAAAGCCACTCAGAATAGGAAATAAGGTAACATGAATAATTTATTTGTTCAATTAAAAAAAAAAAAATTGGGCCCTTCACAAACATGCCCTTGAGAGGAAGCTCAAATAATTAACACAATGATAAGAAACCAAATAGACTGTGAAACAGAAGCGTATGGTCCATACACCCAAGATCCAGTGACGGGGTTTATATACTCTTCCTGGCTTTTAAAGGATGATGTTTAGTTGATGCTTAAAGATAGAATGGCTGCAACCTCTTCAAGCAGCTTATTGATTCTTAGACCAAATGCCCATTTTTTCCCAAGTTCTGCATATATAGAAGAAGACGCAGTGATTTCAAAAATCAGCACAAACTCTGGCTACAATGACCTACTGGAAATCATAGCACGGTTTTCAACTTCCCTTGTGAAATTAGTTCGTCTGGGAGTCCACGCACTGCCTGGTGGAGTTTGAATGCTCGTGTCTACTCCAAAATTGGTGCAGACTTTTAATCTCCAATGAGACATTATTATCAGTATTAATCATCTTTAGGAGCTGATCAGGTAATAAGGGGTCCACCCTCATAGATGAGATTAATGCCTTATAAAAGGGCTGGGAGGAACTGCCGAGGTCCCCTTCTGCCTTTGGGCATGGGACAGGCACAAGGAAGCAGGGATCCAGTTTCACCAGACACCAAATCTGCCACACCTTGATCTTGGACTTCCAGCCTCCAGAAAGGTGAGACATAAATTTCTGTTGTTGATAAATTACCCAGTCTCCGGTATTTTGTTACAGCAGCACACACTGGCCCATACACCGCCCGTGCCAGAGTGTGTGGCTGAAGATGTGGACGTGCGGAGCTGCCCACCAGACCACAGGGCAGCCTGTCCTGACATGGGAGGTCAACCTCAAGCTTAGCCTTAAATAATGCTCACCTGGTTCACTAGATTTGCTTCTCAAATGGACTTTCCATCAATGTCCTACACTTGACACTGAAGCCAGATCACCCATTCTTGTCACAATTCATGGATTTGGAGAATTTTTAATATTATGAAATCCCATACATGCTTATTTAGAGAATCCTATTTTTCCGTGTTGGATTTCCATGTGGCTGCAAGTGGGCTGGAGATTTGAATGGCCAAAGGCGTGCGTCTCAACAGGAAAATGGTTTTGATCCCCAGGAGACTCTCGGCAAGGGCTGGAGATATTCTGAACTGTCACGACTTGTGGGGAAGCGGGTGCTGCTGGCATCTTGCTGATGGGATTTTGGGATGTTGCTTAACATCTTACAATGCTCAGAACAGCCAGCCCTGACCCCCATCACCATCACTGAGAATTATCTGGCTCTGAATATCAGTAGCGCTGAGGTATAGACCATATAGATTGACTGTAATAGCATCCTGGACTAATTTCCTGAGGCTGCCATAACAAATCACCAAGAAACAGGTGGCTTCAAACAACAGCAATGTATTGTGTCGCAGTTCTGGAAGCCAAACGTCTGAAATGAAGGTATTGGGTAAGTTAGTTCCTTCTGAAGACTCTGAAAGAAAATCTGTTTTATGCCATTTTCTGAGTTTCTGATGGTTTCTGGAAATTTTTGGTGCCTTTTGGCTTATGGTCACATCACTCCAGTCTCTTGTTTGTCTGCATGTGGTGATACTCTCTCTCTGTATGTCTCTGTGTCCAAATCTCCCTCTCTGTGTAAGGACATCGGTGATTGGATTAGGACCCACTTTAATCCAGGATGACCTTGTTTTAAATTATATATTTAATTTAATTATATATATAAATTATATATTGTATTTGCAAAGGCCCTGTTTTCAAATGAGGTCACATTCATAGGTTCCAGGGTTACGATTTTAACATATCTTCTAGTAGGAGTAGGACATACGATTCAATAGATAACATATTTCTTTATTAAATATTTAATGAAACACCTACTATGTTCCAACCTTCATTCTGGGCACCGGGAATATTATAGAGGACAACTAATAATAGTCAAAGCCCTCATGGAATTTGCAGTCCTGTGTGTATGTGTGTGTGCGTGTGAGTGTGTGCATGTGTGTGTGCACATGGGCAAGTGCCAGACATTAAACAAAATAAGTTAAATATTTGGAATTTAAATAAGCAGCTATAATTTCTATGCAAACACATAAAGGAGGGAAGAAAAAAACATAGGGGTCACATCTCAGTGAAAACACAAATGAAATTTGGTATCAGAGGAGATCTCAAAGATCATTTGTCCACTCTGTTCGTTTTGCAGACAAGAAAACCAACGTCAGGTGTGGGCAGTGACGTGCCAAACATCACTTGAGTAGTTGGTAAAAGAGCAGCACTAAGCTTTAGGTATCAGGTCAAATGATCTTCACTCCAAACCACAAATAAGGGGCCAGAACACACAAAAACACAAGAGACTCCTTGAATATCCAATACTCTTTCATGTTCATCTTTTTAAGGTTTGGGTTAACAATCCAGCATTTGGAATGCATATTTTGGGTATTTGAAAAAGGAATTACCTTATTTCTAACAGGTGTCTAGTGACTGTTTTCCGGGAGGTGTTAATCAATTATTTATTGTAGAAAGTTTGCATGTTATCATTGATGGAGTTCAGGAAATTCTACCACCTAATATGTGAACTTGGCATAATGAGCACTTTAAGCTGAAGGAAATAGAGAAGACCACAGAAGTAGGGATGTCTCTCTGGCCTTCTCCAATCCCCTTTCTCCTGAAGCGAGCCATAGAAATTAAAATACTCCAGCCTAGTAACATCACTCTTTGACCCTGGAAAGGAAGTTTCTCCCTTCTACCCTGAAGCCCCTTATGTGACAAGTGTCCTGCACTTTACCCAGAGCAACGTAGAGTCACACAGACAGCCTAAGAAGAACCTGAACAAACAAGCATTGCTAAATTCCCCCCATTTTATTACCATTTGCTATGGGTCAAACGTGTCCCCCAAAAGTTTACATATTGGAAACTTGACCCCCATTGTAAAAGCCCTGAGAAGGTGGGAAATCCTATTATGGTATTTGAAAGGTGAAGCCTTTAAGAGGTGATTAGATGCAGAGAACTGTGGCCTTGTGAATCGATGGACCCGTTCATGAAGTCATGGGCGTGGTTCTGATGGCTTCGTAAGGACAGTGCGTGAGAAGGTTTAGCTCTCTCTTGCTCAGCACATTCTCTGCATTGCTGGAGAGTCACCACCAAGAAGAAAGTCCTCCCCATATGAGTTCCCTGGACTTTGGACTTCCCAGCCTCCAGAACTGTGAGATCATACTTTTGTCCATCAACCATACTTCTGCATACTGTGTTAGATAAAACTTATATTAAATAAATTTGCTATGTTTATCCATATATTGTTCTTTTTTTTTTTTCCTTTTTGTCGTTTTTCGTGTCCGGCAACGGATCGCAACCCTCAGTGTCGCGCCCGTAACGGACCGGGACCGGCAACGGGATCACAACCCTCGGTGTTGCTCCCACACCTCGCTCAGCCAGTGAGTGGGAACCGGTCTGTATGTGGGATCCGAACCCTCGGCGGGAGCACCACCACGCTCCCAAGCGGCGCACTATCCAGTGCGCCACCGGGCCAGCCCGTTTATCCATATATTGTTCTATATAGATAGGTAGACGTAGATATACATATAGATGCACAATCATCACTACTGTATTTGAACACCCATTACTCACTTAATTCTCTTGGGTCAACCAGTAGACTACGAAGCAGGTATGGCATGGTGGGAATGGGGCAATATCACCACATATGGGAACAGCCGGGAGAGGACACTTTCGTCACCAAGAAACCAAACCAAAATGAAAGGACGCTCAGCTGTTACTTGTTTCCACACACTGAGACACAAAATTATGTTCCAGAGAAAAAGGCTTCTGTAGGGCAAGGACTCATTGTGAGGTGGTATGTGAGTTCCCATGTGTATAATCTCACTGTTTGATAGAGAACACCTCAGTGCCCAAGAAGGATGTCTGTAAGGTGGCTTTCTTGGGGGTGTCACTGGCAGGTACCTCTCAAGTGTAAAGGCAGCTCTCCTAGCCATAGGTTGGCACCTCTTGGTGACTCCTTGAAGTTCCAGGGAGACACCTAATCTTGTTAGGACAGGTTTATCATAAGTCAACGCTGGCTGACTTCCTCAAGAACATCTGGATTTGAAAACAACAACAACGTATATATGTACACATTCTGCATAGCCTATAGATATAAAGTTGACGAGCACAAAGTTTCAACCCAGTTATCAAATTTCTTTAAGAAATACTCTGAGCAAAAGTTGAGGTTGAGAATGTTTGGCTTGAAAGACGATCTTCCAAAGACAAATATTCAGGCATGCTGTGATCATCACCAAAATTACATCGTTGAGCATATCTGTCCGCACGAACCTGGAACGCATGAGACAAGCCTAGGAATTCCGCTCAACCGTACTCAGATGCATTTCATTCAACAGAGATGTTTATGGGTGGGTCAGAAAGGGGCTGCCTAGAGGAGCAGAGACCAAGGCAAACATCCTTTTGAAGAAAGAAATTATATTTACCTGCCCCTCACCATTTCCATGTTGGTCTTTATGCCAACATTGGGGGGGATGGGAGATAGAACCGTGGTGTCTTGGGGGGAAACCTGGAGCTGATGGATGAAATATCCTAGCTCATTCATTGGTAAGAAGCATTTGCAGTCAAGGTGAGATAGGTCCGCTGGAAATGGGGTGCAGAGGTCACTTTCTGCAGGTGAAAAGGAGCTGGAAGAAGCCACCCTCGGGGCCAGAAGCAGACCCCAAAGAGGGCTATTTTGGGTTCATTCAGCCAGGGTGACATTCCCACCATCACAACCTCCAGACACACACTGACACATCAGTAGGACGGTAGCTGTTTACATAGCCCAGAGACATACCTGGGCAGGTGTTGGACCTAAGCCTAGGCTCACAGACCCTTCCCAAGCCCAGTCCCATATTCTTCCATGATGAATGCTCTTGCTTGTTCCAGGACCAGTGAGAGGTGACATCTTTATGGCACCCCAAGTGATGGTCTGAGTCCATTCCAGTTAGAACAGCAATGATCAGACGTAAGAGACTACAGAAGAAACAACGCATACCTGCGATTCTCCCTTCCAAAGGTCCACTTTGGTGGAAGGCTGAATGACATGCCTTTGACTGAAAGGTCAAGTTTCCCTGCCATGACATGCATTCCTGACCTCTCCTTCCTGATCCCACACCCAGCCGGAGAGTGACCCTTTTGTGTCAACAACAAACTCCAAAAATGCCTCATGAAGCTTTTTGTTTTGGGTGAGTGAGATGGATTTTGTCCTTTTTCTTCTTTTTTTAACTATCACAGGAAACGTGCTTGGAGAGTGAAAACTGTGCACCTTCCAATTCCAAAGCCGGCATTTGTAGAATAGCACCACGTGCTTTTTCAGACACCTTTGAGTTCTCACAAATGGGAACGTCTTTATTGACCCTTGAAAGGTCCAGTTTCTGGGTGCTGAGAAGTGACTGTGCCCACTGCTAAAATTTATATGTTGAAAACCTAATCCCCAATGAGATGGCATTTAGAGGTGGCATCTTTGGGAGGTGGTTAGGTTTCGATGAGGTCATGAGGATGGATCTCCCATGATGGGATTAATGACCTTATAAAAAGAGGTAGGAGAGAGATGATCTCTTACTCTCCAATGTGAGCATACAAGATGGTCATCTGCAAGCCAGGATGTGGGCCTCACCAGGAACCGAACCTGCCATGCCTTGATCTTGAACTTCCAGCCTCCAGAACTGTGAGCAATAAACATCTGTTGTTTCAGCCACCCACCCTATAGTATTTTGTTGTAGCAGCCTGAACTAAGATACTGGACCAAGCTGAATGAGTGAAGGCACCTTCAGACAGCGTGGCTGTGAGCAAGACAGTCATCAGAGCAGATGGCTCCAGACATGCACAGAGAGCACAGCCCGGAGCCTCTGCTTTAGCCTGAGAAAGAGATTATCATTCTCTTGCCCTTTCTCTAAAGGTGCCTTCAGGTGAGGGCCGATTGTGCTGGGCCTCAGGAGGACTCTGGAACCGCTTGTGTCACTGAGCAAATCACCATGATCTGCACAGCTTCACTGCTGCTTGGACGGGAAAGAACAGATCTTTCAATCATTTATAGGGACTCACATCAAATCACGACATTGGGCACTTTGGGCTCGACAATGTAAAGATCACTTGAAATATAGACATAAAAAGACCCTTGAGTCTATATAAGGGGGCTGCTGACTACAGGGGTGCTGGGGATAGGAGTCTTACATCTAGGGACGGGTTGTGGCCCAGGAAATTTTGCCTTGATGGGCACCTTTCTGTATTAAAAATTGTATTTAAAAAGTATAACTTCAAAATGTATTGGTATAAAGACAAACATCATTCAGGCTGGGTTCTGTTTACAATTTTTTTAATTTTTAAAGAAATAAAAGCATTTTCATGGGCCCTTAAAAGTGCATGGACCCCTAGGCACTGTCTCCTATATGAAATAAGCATGTTGGCCCTGCTTATGCTAGGTGAACATTTAAACATAAAAGAAGGAAGGAAGGAAGAAAGCAAGCAAGAAAGCAAGCATACTGGATGAAAGCAGTGTTGAGATAGTCAAGAAACATCTAGGACAGTAGAAAACTGAACTAAAGTTGATCCAGACCAAAGCATTCTGGAGAAAAACATGTTACAATGTGGTCAACTTCTTCTCTCATGCATAGGCAAGCTCAGCCCTTGTGGGTGGCTTCTGTCCCAGTTCTGTGTGTGTCTGGGTCCTACCTACCCATATTCCCAGATCTGGCCCTGGTCCAGATCCTTCCAGAATCACTTAGGACCTCCACCTTGACCTTGGGCCTGCTTCTGTCTTAATCACTGGCCTCCAGGGCATCCCAAAATCCAGGTGGGTCTCCATTTACTATAAGTGTCTCATAAAAAAATTGAACCCAAAAGAGAGGTCTGGCTTTTCTCCTAGTTCCTGAGAGGTGACCTCTAGACCCTGGGAATTTTCCAGTTGATAAGAATGTTTTTGCTATTCATGGTGATTTCTGATAGGTTAGGCTAAAGAGATGACTCGGGATAGAAGCTGGCCATGCCCAATATACCAACCATGTGATTAGAAAGTTGAGGCTTTGGATCAATACCAACCTGACCTCTAGTTAGGAGGGGGGCTGGAGACTGAAATCAATGACACAGGCAATTAATGAATCATGTATGTGACCTTAACCCCACATAATGAAAACCCAATAAAAACTCTGCACACTGAAGCTCGTGTGAGCTCCCTGGTTAGAAACCCTGCATGTATTTTGTCACACATCAATACCGGAAGACGAATACATCTTGAAGACAAGTTCACTTCACATCTAGAACCCTCCCAGGCTTTGTCCTATGCATTTCTTCCTTTGGATCATCCTAATCCATATTTTTTCATGGTAATAAAACTATTATAATAATTTACAGCACATTGTTGAGTTCTGTGAGTCATTCTAGTGAATTTTCATGCATGAAGATGGCTTTAGGAAAGCCACAAACTTACCATTGGTGTATGAAGTGAGCATGGTGTTGGGAACTGTTCTCTCTGACTTTGTAATTTGGTAAACACGCTACAGTAAGTGTCTGGCTGGAAATTGTTTTCAAATACTTAGGGTGTTCTTAGAGATGTTTCACTTTACTTAGTACATATACAGCAAAACAAAGAAAATATTTGAAAAGAATTGTTGTTTAAACTCACCAGAAGTGATTAGTCCTTAATTCTGGAGAAGAATTCGGCTTTTCTTTCTCTTTTCTATAGACCCACCCTGAAGATGTAGACATATTCTCCATCCGATCCATATCGATATTTTCCAAATCATGTGCAACCATACTGTGCCTATTGCAAAGTTTCACCCAACTAAGCTTAACTAAATGGCTTAACTTTGGTGACTCATATGCTTGTGTATTTCTAGAAGTAATTTTTTTTAAAGAAAAGCCATTTTATTGAACATAAACCCATGGCAGGTAGCCCAGGCACGAGTGTGAGATAAGGTTTATAACAAAAGACTAACCCACATTGTCTGGGAAATGTTCGCTAAACCTGTGCATGGAATCTTCAAATCCTTGAGCTATAGATCCATTTAAAACTTAGAAAGCAAACTTTAAAAAGAAATTGTTCAGACATTACTTCCAGCTGTCAATTCCATGACCACTTTAGAAGAAAGTAGGTCACAGGCTATATATAAACATGTCAACAAATAAAAATCGTTTTATGACTTAACTGCCCCAGGAAAATCACCTTAGTTTCTAAGAGCTTGATGTCTGATACCAACCTGGCGATTGTGGTGTCCATTTTTTTTTCCCCATCCCTACATTGAGAATTCAACTCTTTGATAGTGTCATTCCTCCAGAGAAAGGTGTGAGCAAATTTAATTAGTATAAGGATTAATAATCTACTTGGAGGAGAAGCAAATGCATATTGTAAAAATATACTGAATCATTCAATCCTTGAGTGAGTGCGTTGGTGTGTTTTGTTGGTTTCCTTTTTGGGGGGTAGGGTAGGGGACGCTAAACTATAATATGTATTTTTGAAATATTTTAGAATACTTATATGATAAGTGACATGACAAAAGATTTATAACATAAAATATATATAACACTTAACCGCTTTAAGTGCTCGATTTAGTGGCATTAATTACACGCACACAGCTATGCAATCATCCCCATGATTTCCAATGCTTGCTTTCTAGAAATGTATTTGGGCAAATGCTTCTAGAGCTGATGCCAACTAATCTTTCCAAAAACAATGCCATCGTCTGAGTTGACTAACGTTGTGTGCACTGGGGAACAAAAGATACTGTGCTCGCTGCAATCCCTGGGGTTCAATCGAGTCCTGGGCATACCTGGCACTCAGACATTTTTGCTACAGCATTGAATGTTTTTCCTCCCTCCTCCCCTTCTATTCTTTCTTTCTGACATATGAATTAGGGTTCCTTTCTTCTCAATCTTAAAAATGTTTCAGTGATACAAAGGCATGGCCTATCTCTTCCTCTGATACACGCTGTCTCTTTTCTCCTATGCTGGTGACAGCTTTCTTTCCTCTGCTTTTCCAGACCTGCTTTCTACACGTCTCCATCCAGCTCACTCCAAGAGGCGGACCCCCAGAAACTGCATCGGTGGGGTTCCCTTGCCCTGTGGCTGCCATTTGCGGATTCCCCATCATGACTGGAGGACCGAAGAGAGCAAGGTCGGGGTGTTTCTATTCCTGGCTCCCCGTCTTAGCAATTTCTAATGCTTACAGCAGAATACCTGAAACTGGGTAATTGACAAAGAAACAACATTTATTTCTTACAGCTTTGGAGGCTGCAAAGTCCACAGTCGAGGGGATTTATCTGGTGAGGATACTCGTTCTGATGGGGACTCTGCAGATTCCCAAGGTGGTGCAGGGCAGCGCGTGGCGAGGGACCTGACTGTGCTAAGGTTTCTCTTCTTCTCCTTATAAAGCCACCAGTTTCACTCCCATGGTAACCCCTCAATTCATCAACCCATTAATCCATGAATGAATTCATTCATTCATGAAAGCAGAGCCCTCATGATCCAATCACTTCCCCACTTACCCCTCCATCCCACCGCACTGGGGATTAAAATTCAACGTGGGTTTTGGAGGGAATGTTCCAACCACAGCAGTTTCTCATGCAAAGTCATCTCAGGTTGGCTTTCTCCTCTTCCCTGGTGACCTTGTCTATTGACTTCTCCCTTGCTGAGTTCTGGCATCTCTCTCTTCCCTCTGCCACACAGCCTGAGATGGTATATGCTCCGCTGTTTCCACCTTGCAGGTGTCACATTATCCTTGATTCTCTCCCCAACCCTTGCCTAGACTTCCATAAATAGTTTACTTATTAAGGCCTTTTTTTATTAACGAACTTGCCTGCACCACTTTCTTCCTGTTACACACACAGTGCCTTCTCCCTCCTACCCTGGAACTAATCCTCTCTCCACTACAAGGGCCTTTGACTATCTCTGACAATTATTACAAAAGCTTCCATAAAGGTCCTTCCATATACGAAGATCCCCACTCTACAAACAACTCAGACATTGCACATAAAATGCCAAAAATATGCACTCACAGCTTTGTTTTGTTCTAAATGGCAAAAGTACAAGAATAATGCAATTTTAAAGTGAAACATTAAAGCATTGACAAGTATGGAACATAACAAAAATTACATTTACTATTTATGGAACATTTACTGCATGCAGTCATTGTGGTCAAAGTGAGTATCTTACATATGTGCTTTTCTGTAAACGTTCCAACCCCACTGTTAGGGTGGAATCATTATCTCCATTCTAGAGAGAATAAAAGAGGCCCCACCCCAAAAGGGTGCACAGTATCAGTATCCCCACAAGCACATGCTGGAAATATTGCACTGTGATTGTAACTATTGCATTTATTTTGCAGCAGTATATTTGAACAATGCAACATTTAAACACAGCATGATCTGTGATATTTATAATGTAATCTTGTTTTAAAGGAAACTATCTTGCTCATGCATGAAGCCAGTTTTTAGAAAGTTGCAGGCACAGGGTCTCTGAAGGCAAAATTAATCTTGGACACTCTTGCATTGAAAGAAAGATGAAGAACCGGCAGATGACCTCTGAATCAAGGTCATTTAGGTGATGTATTAAGGTCATTTAGGTGAATCACTTTGGGTAATTTTTGAAAGGTAAACATTTTTCTACTCACTTTTCTTAATTACAAAGTCAGTAATATGTTATCTTTATAATAAGAGTAGAGGAAATATTCACTATTGACTATGAGAAACTTAAACTATTAACAAACTTCTATATGGTAGTTTTATGATAATGATAGGATTTCCCCAAATTATCTCATTTCAAAAGCTCCACCATATAAGGAGCTAAGGTATAAAATACAACTGAATATTTTCACAACAGATAAAAGTGCTGGGACTCAAATTCTGAAAGCAAAGTACTCCTTTTAGCAACTTGACTTCTTAAAGTTGCTCTTAGAATTGAATTGCAGAGTAGCTTGTGTTGGACTAAACATTATAGAGATGATAATTACAAACTCTGGACACAATCTTTAAGAATGTTGAAGGCACTGGTGAGTGACCCCGGACAGTCAGAAAGTAGATGAGACGAGCTCTCTTGAAAAATAGGGAGTTGCCCTGTAAAAAAAAAAAAATTTGTATATATGCAGCTTGTCTACTGAGAGCCATCCCCAATTTGTTAATTTGGGGGAAGCTAGAACTTTTGCAGATTTACCTGCCTGAAAAGTTGCAAGACAGAGTTGTTGGCCATGAGGGTATTTGCTAAATGCGGGGGAGATTCCTAAAAAGAGAATCTTCCAGGGGTGAACGAAATCTGGTCATAAATGCTGCCCAAATCCTCCGATAAAACCTGATCTTAGAGAGAGTGGAGCCGAAACTAAAATATAAAGTCATCACTAGCTGTTCAAAGTACACTTTAAATGACAGAGTACTAGAGATGTTTATGTGGTATTTGGGGACTGCTTGTTCCTGAGTCTTACAAACATCCCACTTTGGAAAAAGCACAACACAGAGCCGCCTCATATGCACCTGCTTTCTTTGTCGTCTGCTCATTACAACGAAAGAGAAAAAAATTGGATAACAGATTTAGAAACAGATTTCAAAGACACCATCTCATTCTTCAGATACTTCAGATATAAACATGATTTGGTGAATGCCCATACAGTCAACCACAAGATCACAGCTGCTTCTAAAACGGAAAAACTACAAAAGACCAAAAAAATAAAAAATAAGTAAGAAGTCTTACAGTGTTCTTTGCCTGGAACTTGCCACACATGAATTGTGCAGAGTTTTTAAGAAACACAAGTTCAGAAAAGTGATGAGCCCATCCCTAAATTCATGGGAGAAGGTCTTTAAGCCTGAGGCTGAAAAGTGACAACGTATAGGTCACCTTCGTAGTTCACAAGCAAATGTAGGCAGACCCAGAACAACATGCTTTTCCGTGCACAGATCGTAAATGTGCACGAAAACCAATGACTTTTCATCCTTATCTCTTATTACAGCATGACTGTGCTGTGGTAAAACT
Organism: Galeopterus variegatus; assembly: GCF_000696425.1. Taxonomy (NCBI): domain Eukaryota; kingdom Metazoa; phylum Chordata; class Mammalia; order Dermoptera; family Cynocephalidae; genus Galeopterus; species Galeopterus variegatus. The sequence continues at coordinate 1,268,285 of NW_007726132.1, read as the reverse complement.
AGGCTTGCTTTTCAGAAGGAAGAATGGGGCAAAAACGCCAAAGGAAAGGAGAGACAGGGGTTTAGCAGCATTTGGATCTGTTTTGACAGCCCCTCCTGCGATGGAGATCTGCTCAGGGACCTTCTTGGGAGAACTGGAAATCATTGCATTTATTTGTAGACTTCCCAAGAATCCACGTGGGCAAAGGAGCCACCTTGGCTCTACAAAGGGCTTCTGCTTCCTAAAGAACCACCGCTGTGACTCATGAACTTGGGAGCAGCAGGAATCACACGTACCTTTGGCATCAGAAGGAATGCTTAACATCAGTGAACTGTCCCCTCCCTTGTTATAGTCTTAAGCAGGTGTCTAACTTCTCCAAAGTGAAATTTCAGGAGAGGAGCTGACCAGTCTCATCAGAGCCATCCAGCAAGACTGGGTCTGTGGCTTCCAGCTCACTCACTGTCACACTGTCCGGAATTCTGTGGTTTGTACCCCTGGGGATGCCACAGTCTAAAATGCTTTGTGAATGAGGAACAGAAAGAATAATTACAATTTGCAACGATGAACATGCTGATAATATTGATTTGATCATCACATACTGTACACAAACACTGATCTTCAACTCTGTGCGCCATAAACATGTATAATAGATTGCGTTTCAATTCAGATAGAAATTTAAAAAATAATAAATAAAAAAATGCCGCTGTCAACTACAGACACACACACAAAAACAAAAACAAAAACAAAATACAATGAAACAAAATCTCTGCACATAAAACGTCGTTCATTTATTTCCTCATGTTCTCGTGGGTGAAAATCATACCCATGTGCCCATCAAATATTTGTGCGTACAAGGTCCATAATTGTGATCATGATTAATAATCATAAACATACCACAAAATGTTGACAGCAATCATACCACTTCTTAGGTCCAACCCCTGAGACATGAAGAAATCATCTCGCTGAGCTAGTACGACCCTGCACTGGGGCGATTAGACATGGTGGTCAGAGAGCACGTGGTTTCCCCCAGAGAACTGCACTGTTCCCATCGGCTTCCTTTGCAATCGCAGACATTCCACGATGGCTTGATTTATGATTTTTTAACTTTTCAGTGGTGTGAAAGACATAAGCGTTTAGTGGAAACCGTACTTAAATTGTAAAGTTTGATCTTTTCCTGTGCTAGTGACATGCAGTACGATATACCCCTTTCATGGTACTGGACAGCACAGCAAGCCACGGATCCATCAGCCGTGCAATCACAAGGGTAGATGACTGATACTCTATAGTGTGTTGTAGTCAAAAAATTAAACAAGGTAAATGCCGCGTGTCAAATGTGTCCCCCAAAAGTTCATGTATTGGAACCTTAAACTTTGTGTTAAAAGGGTGGGGAATCTAATTACTATTCGAAAAGCAGGGTCATTAAGGTGATGAGATTGTCAGGAGCCTGCCCTAGTGAACGGATTAATCCATTGATGGAATCATGGGTTGACGGTTTAATGGGTTGTCATGGACGTGGTTCTGATGGCTCTATAGAGAGAGTGAGTGAGCAGGTCAGCTCTCTCTTGCTCAGCCCGTTCTCACCATGAGACACCCCACACCGTTGTGGGGAATTCCCACATAGAAAGCCTTCACCAGACATGTTCCCTGGACCTTGGACTTCCCAGCCTCCAAAACTGTAAATTCTATATCTTTATCAATTGTCCAGTTTCAGATATTCTCTTATAAGCAACAGAAAATGGACTAATACAATATTCGACACTTTGTTCTTAAAATAGACTTTTGCATTAGATATTTTTGCTCAAATGTAGGCTAATGCAAAACGCGCATTTAAGGTAGGCTAGGTTAAATTGTGATGTTTGCTAGGTTAGGTGTATTTCATGCATTTTCAATTTATGATATTTTCAACTCGTGATGCGTTTATCAGGACCTAACCCTGTTGTAAGGTGAAAAGCGTCTGCATCTGAAATACTTCTCCGTCAGACATGGGCGCTTTCTGGTGAGCAGTTCCAGGGTAGGATCAGCCACTGATAAGTAGTGAATTCTGTCTCCCAAGTTTTATGTATTAGAAGCTTGATCCCCACTGAAACTGTTGAGGGTGGGAAATCCTATTATGGTAATTGAAAGGTGGGACCTTAAAGAGCTGATTGAGTTGATGGCTCAATGGTGGTTAGGGGTGTGGTCCTGAGGGCTTTAAAAGGACAGCACTTGAGGGTCTCTCTCTCTCTCCCTGTTCTGCCACTTCTGCCATGCGAGACCCCTGGACCACTGCCACCACCACTAAGACTTTCACTGTCCCCTGGACTCTGCACTTACCAGCCTCTGAACCTTTAAGCAATACATTTTGTCTTCTAACAAAGTACCCAGTTTCAAGTATTTTGTTATAAGCAACAGAAATGAAGTAATCTAGCTACCGTGCCCATAAACTGTTTTTGATTTAATTCTTTCATTCAGGCTTTATTGAGTGCCTACTGCATACCACCTTTGCCCTTTGCAGTGGCCTGCTTTCTCACAAAGGCTAATTACATGCTTCTAAAATTTCAAAAACTGCTTTTGAACACGCAGGCTCAGGGTGCCCACTGTCGGAAAAAGAAAATCAAAACTGTCAGGTGCAGTAGGCATCACTTCCACCACGGAGCGTGGAAACTCCAGTATTGAAGTTCTCTGAGTGTCTTAGAAGGCCTGGATTTTAAACACTGCAGGAAACTTGGATTCCTACATCAGGAAAATTGGCCTATCATGTCTCCCTGCCGTGGCTTTATTTTCAAAGTTGTCGAAGGTTGTGACTTTTGTGCAATGCTCCTCAGTTTCTTTCACGGGACCCCAGGTAGGTGTCAGTAGACTCATTGTAAACGGCTAGGAAAACAATGGCACAATTTATATTAAGTGTGTCTTTTATTTTCTGTATTCTGATGCTTTCACATCTGGAGTCTTGCTGACCCTAAAGAATTGACCCCTTTCAGAGCTAGCCAATTCCCAGAGATAGTTCACCTGTGAGTGCACCTTTCATAGCAAGCCGACCAATTCAGAGTCCACTCCCCAAAATCTCCTCTATGAGGGTCTTACAACCAGAGCCACGGTCTAGCTTCCTTAATGTCTCAGATCCAGATGCCAGATTGCAGGGCAGTTTCTCCGTGTGGCCTCGGACCAGCTCAGTTTTCTCCTCTTTTTTGCTAGTAGTTCTCATGAACAACTCTAGAATATGCTGAGAACGCATCCTCCTGAGTTAGAGAGGGGCTGCGTGAAACAAGTCCCTAGAAACAAGATGTCTTTCAGCACTTTAACCCAGCAATTCACATGTCTGGGGTATAAAACCCAGGGTGGACTGCTTTTCCGGGTCTTAGGCTGTGCTGTATACAGAGCACACACAGATAAGGCTTCATCCATGCTGAGCAGCTTTTCTGAGCCTTGGGAGGCTTGATCGCAGTGAATTCTAGCTTCTGTCGTTCCTGGCTGCCAATCTGGAAGTCGTTTTCTTGCTTCCTGTTCCTTATTGTGTTCATCAGACTCAGACAGGTTGGTATATAGCGCACAGTGAACGTGCTTCACACGGATAACTAGGTACAGTCCCTACACTGCAGAGCCTGCTGAAATTATTCAAACTAGCCAATTCTAAACCTGCTTAACCTGCTTTACTCTCCTTTCCCACGATAAAGCCTCTCACCCACATTTTCTCCACCCCCCCACCCGCCTCCTGTGGTCCTGCGTGGATGTATGTGACCCCTCCTCTTCGAAACTGTGAAGGACTAACTATGTTTTCAACATCAGTCACCTCCTGATCTGTGGGCCTCACCACACCTGAATAATATGAAAACACAACCAGGTGCTGGGGACGTACATGAACAGGGATAGGGCTCTAATTTCTGTGTCTGGTACCCTACGATAAACGATCACCCATTCTCTGCTTAAAATGGTCCTCATCGAGAGATGTGGGCTGCCCCATAGAATTCTGAATAAAGATGGTTGAAGTATACAGGACTTTTAGCACAGCCTTGGAATGTAGCCTTGTATCCATGTATGCACATATTTAATGGAGAATTGTGTCACAGAAGAGGGTCATCAACACAGGCAAAGAGTCTCAAAGGTGCAACCTGTCCCCATTTCATTGCAAAGCTGTCAACAAGCAAGATGCACAGATGTGTGGAACGAACACCCCGTCTCTGGAGAGGGTCCTGTGGTAGGAAAAGAAATCTTTCGCCCAGACCATCTTTCCCCAAACCATTTTATTTCTTCATTCTGATTTTCTGCAAACAAAGCAATCTTTTGAGAAATATGTGAAGTTCTAAGGTTCCTTAAGTATGATTGTGCATCCTGGGTGAAAGGTCTTCAAGACTACCCTCACTTCTGACACAAACTGCAATTTCTGGGGTCCCCAAGACAACTTACAAGTTCCATAATTCATTAGACAGACTCAGAGAATGTTGCAAAACTTGTACTCAATGCATAAGTTATTTTCTCTCCTCAATTCCTTTGTCATTTACGCGCACTTCTTTCAACCATGGTGATTTCTGTTGTAGCTGTTCTCAGCTAATATAATAAGAACCCCAATTTTTTGCAATATATCCACTTTGCACTGAGGATCTTTACCCTAAATTTGAACAACCTGCATGTAGGACCAGCTACAGAATATTCAGGGCCCAGCGCAAAATAAAAATGTGTGGCCCCTTGTTCAAAATTTGTTGAGGATTCTAGGATGGTATATTAGTCCATATCTGTTGCTTATAACAAAGTGCCTGAACTGGGTAATTTATAAGAAAATGAAATTTATTGCTGACAGTTTTGGAGTCTGGGAAATCCAAAGTCCAGGGAACACCTCTGGTGAGGGTCTTGGTGATGGCGACAGTGACCCAGAGGTCTCACATAGCAGAAAACGGCAGAGCAGAGAGACACTGACATCTCATGTGCTCTTCTTTTAAAGCCTTCAAAACCTGCCCATGACCACCGTTATTAATCCATTTACTTGGGTGTGGTCCTACAGTCTAATGACCTCTTCAAGACCCCACCTTTCAATTGCCATAATAGGATTTCCCGCCCACATAACACTGTCACAGTGGGGGTCAAGTTTTGGGGGGGACATTCAATCTAAGGCAGATAGTGACAGCAGTGTGAATCAAACACTCAGGGCCCTTCTGAGCAGGGACCCTGTGTGACTGGACAGACCACCTGCCTCTGGAGTTAGCCCTAAACACACAGAGCAAACAGCATGGAAGAGCAAAACCCCACAGCACGTTCATCACGCTTTACTCTCTGCAGAGTTGTCTTAGTGAGTTCCTGCTGCTAAAACAAAACACTAGACCGGGAGGCTAATAAAAAACAGATGTTTATTGCTCACAGTTGTGGAGGCTGGAAGGCCAAGATCAAGGCGTGGCACATTTGATGTCTGGTGACGACCATCCTCCTGGTTTGTAGATGGCACCTTCTTGCTGTGTGCTCACATGGTGGAATGGTACTGAGTCATCATGGGTGTGGACTGGTGGGTTTATAAGGAGAACATATGTGAGAACTCTGGCCAGGCTCACCACTGTGACACCCTAAGTCACTACCGGATTCTGTGCAAATTCCCCACCAAGAAAAAGATCCTCACCAGATGGGTCCCCTGAGCCGCAGACTTCCCAGCCTTCAAAACTGTAAGAAATAAACTTCATTGCTTTTTAAGTTTTCCCAGTTTCAGGTATTCTGCTGTAAGCAAAAGAAAATGGACTCATAGGATCGGCCTGGTGGCGCACTGCTACAGTGCGCCGCTTGGGAGCGCAGCGGCGCTCCTGCCGAGGGTTCGGATCCCACATACAGACCGGTTCCTGCTCACTGGCTGAGTGAGGTGCGGGCGTGGCGCCGAGGGTTGCGATCCCGTTGCCGGTCCCGGTCCGGTGCGGGCGCGACACTGAGGGTTGCGATCCGTTGCCGGACACGAAAAAAGGAAAAAAAAAAAAGAAAATGGACCCATATATTCCCCAATACACACACACACACACACACACACACCCCAAATATTAAACCAAAAATTCCCCTCACACCTCGGAGTCCACACCTGCTTTCTCTCTCCAATCTTCTGTGTTTGTTCTCATTTTTCTCTTAGAACATTCACCAGCAGATTCTGACTCACTTAAGTGTGAGATGGTTTGTGGGAACCTGCATTTTTCACAAGTTTCCCAGGATTTTTGTAATCTCTGATGAGTTTGGATCACACTTCTAGGACCCACGCTTAGCAAACATTCTCCACAGACTCATGGGGAAATGCCCTCTGGCTCATCACCCATATGTGACATTCTGCCCCCTGGCCTTGCACACTCAGTAAAACATTGGGAGCCCTTCCCACCCCCCACACATATACTAAAATGAATGCCCAGTATTATGTGCTGCTTTGACTTCTGGAGGAAACCACAAGGACATCACACTTGTCCTCTGCACTTGTCTCCTGCTGATAATGTCCCCTAGCCAAGCAATCTCCCTTGTCACAGAGGTCAGACACAGGCTCTTCTTGTCCCTGGGAAGTGGGATTCAGTTCCCAGCCAGCCTGTGGAATTATTCAAGCAAAGCAACTGCATTCTCTTGCGTGAAACCAGGGGCCACCTCGCCCTTTTGTTACTACAAAGCCTGTCTCCCATTGCACGTGCTGGTTCCTGCTGTTCACACGTGCAGCCCCACAAAGCCCTGAATGGCGTGCGGAGTCCTCTTCTCCTGGGCTGTGAGTAGATGTGACTAATAAATGGCTATCAATATCCTGTATCCCAGGTCGGATGTTGTGTGTTCAGCAGTCCCCAAAACCCAGGGTGAAACTCCCTCCCTCACCCATCCCTGATGGGTGAAGAGTTGGAGATACACACACACGCACACACACACACACCATAGTTAAATCTCTGAAAACCCAAGTTAACTCTGAGCCCATCAGTTGTGGGGGACTTAGAGTAGAAAGGGATCAGCCAACTGTGTCAATGCTTCTTCTATGAAGGGATCAATCTGCTTGCCACAGATTCTCATCATGGTGAATAGGGGTAAACAAATGCCTGCCTTCCCAAGCCCCTGCGCCTTCATGTTTCTCCCCATAATGCAGGGAAACTAAACTTGGGTACCACCAAGACCCTGAGAAAGCTGGATACTGAGGGCCTGGAGGAGATTCAGGCTCAATGATGGTGATGATCATGGAATCAAATCTAACTTAGGTAATGCAGAGGTCTCTAGGCAGCCTTAAGTGGTAGCAGGGATGCGCACGGTCTGACTATTTTCTTAAATATAAGAATTTGAGAGCTCAAAATTATAAGAACTTGAGGGCTCAAAACTATGGCTGGGTGTCCTTTCAGGAGACAATTCTCTTCTTCAGCATCTGTATGGAGCTCCTAGAGCTGTCATAACAAAGTACCACAAAACGGGTGGCTTACAACAACAGACATTTGTTCTCTCCCAGTTCTGGAGGTCACAAGTCTGAAATCAAGGTGTCAGCAAGGTTAGTTCCTTCTTGGAGGCTCTGATAGAGAATCTGTCCCATTCCTCTCTCCAAGCTTCTGGTGGCAGTCTTTGGCATTCTTGGCTTGTAGGTGTGTCACTCCCATCTCTGCCTCTGTGCTCACATGGTCTTCTTCCCTGTATGTCCCTGTGTTCAAATCACTGTCTCCTCATGAGGGCAGTGCTTATATTTAGGGCCCACTCTTCACTTGATTACATCTGTAAGGACCCTGTTTCCAAATAAGGTCCCATTCACAGGAACCAGGGGTCAGGAGTTGGACATGTGTTTTTGGGGATCACAATTCAACCCATAACAGCATCCAAGAGTGAAAAAAGCAACAGGAAGGACAGACATAAAGTCCCACAGAAGTCACCAGGTAACATCTGGCAATGTCGTTATTCTGGGTCCATTTTTGGTACCAAGACAAAATGTGTTCTGACCTAGTGGTCTCTCCTGTCTAGTTATCTACTGAACAAGCACCTCTGCTACCCCTTTTCCACTTCTTAGAAGTAAAAAGAAAAGGAATGAAGGAGAAGATGATGTACATCCCTTAGAACATAAACAGAAAATCCATATGGGCTTCAAAATCCATGCTCAATGTCTACTACGGAAGCTAATAATACCTTTGGCAGAACATAGAGCCACGCTATCTTCACTTATTCAAGCTATGGACGTCACCTGTCTGGGAATAGGTTTGATACATTGTGCTCCCAAACTACGCAGTATTGCAGGCTTGTATCAGAGAACACTGTTATTATCTAGGAGTTGCCCAAATAATTAGAATTTCCAGATGGGAAGAGAGAGGGTTCGGAGATGCACACTGAGATGTATGTGACATGGTGTTGGCTTTTTTGTTGATGCATCACTCTGCCAATTGCAGGGATTTTGCATGGTGACGGTCAGAGGTATGCTTAGGCATCATAAAGGTGGGAGAGATCCAGTAAGCTGACGCATTGTATAAGGTGGACGGCTGACCATTTAATTTGATCACATTCAGCCCTTGTGAGACACTGTACTATTTTGAACTCCACAGAGACCATCTACTAATGCACTCCATACCTCTTTATGAGAATTCACCCTGGAGACCACTTCTGTCTACACAACCATCAAAACTCAGCCATCATCAGCTCAGTGACTTTGAGGAATTGAATGCTGAAACAGAAAATAAAACATGAGTCACAGGTAAGATCATCTGGAGCTTCAAAATGGATTACAGTAGGACACTGTGTATTAATGAAGTCTACAGTTATTCACTGGGATTCTGCTATGCACGAGATAGAGTATTAGCATCAGGAATAGGAGAGGAATAAAACAGGACCCCAGCCCCAGTCAACCAGGAGAGTGGCCCATGTATCTGACGACAACTACATAGGTTGCCTGCCAAATTACAAGGAGAATCCCACAGGAGAGAGGCACTGAATTAAAAGGGTTTGGTGCCAGGAAGCTGAACTCTGCCCACAGAGGTGTTGTTTACCATTGCAAGTTTCCCTAGGGGAATCTCAAGCTGCTGCTGCTTAGCATGTGGCCAGCGTAACTACAGCCGTCTTTTCTGGTCGGGGGGCCTATGCAAACTGAACACCCCACAATATCGCTTCAAAATCTAGCCCCCTGAGGACTGTATTATGAACACCTTTGCTCATTTATAAAATTTTAAAAATTACATTTGCCAGCTGTGCTGGTTAAAAGACATTTTCCAGGCCATGTGCATTATTTATATTCATTATTATTACATTCTCTCTTTTTTTTCATTTTAAAAGGACTTTACTTAAACATTGCTGTGGACCATTAAGAATATCCTGAACCTCTCACAAGGTACCAATGAAGACATTGGGCCTGGGTTGACCAGAAGCCCCTAATGAGATGGTGCCACCTTGGCACCACCCACCTCTTTCTTCCATTAGGGGGCCCCATCCCAACTCACCTTCCTCTCCAGGCAGGACTTCCTGCTGCAGTGTGCCTCTTTAGGTCTGGGTGAACCCACTTTCAGAGGTGGGCATAAAACCCTTGAACAGACAGGACTTTGTAGACCATGCCAGTGTAGGCCAAGTAATCATCCAGCCTTCCCAAATTTGTCCACATCCTAATGCCCCAGAAACTGTGAATATGCTGCGTTATACGGCACCAAGGGATTTTGCAGATGGTGGGTCCCATCTAAGCACACAGGAGCCCTTAAAAAAAGAGAATGATACAGCACAAGAAGTCAGAGTGATTCTGAGTGTGAGGAGTCCAACCCGCCCTTGCTGGCTTGAAGGTTGAGGGTCCAGAGAGAGAACTCTAGGAGCTGAGGACTGTCCCCCCGTGAGGACCAGAGAGAGAACTCTAGGAGCTGAGGACTGTCCCCTTCCCCCATGACAGCCAGCAAGGAAACAAGGACTTCAGACAACAGCAAGAAACCGGATTGTGCCAGCAACTTGAATGAGCTTAGAAACTTACTCTCCCTAGAGCCTCCCATTAAGAGCCCAGTGGGCACACATCTTCATTTTGACCTTGTGAGACCCTGAGCGAGTGACCCAGGTGAGCCCCACAGTCAGGACTTCTCACCTGTGGGGCTTGAGGTAATAAATTTGCGTTATTTTAAGCTGCTACATTGGTGGCCATTTATTGTGGCAGTGATAAAAACCAGAAGCACATATAATCCACATTTCACACATGAGCCTCCGAAAGAGGAAGGGGCTTGGGGGAACTCGGGTGTCACTCAAACCATTGCCGGAAGCACTCAGTGAGGCATGCAGCCCCCAATCCGCGGCTCCAGACACCACTGTGAGTTTGCTCCCACCGGGGTGCAGCCGTGGACACCCTTCTGGACCACCAGCCAGAAATTCCACCTCTTCCACGGGGGAGGGGCATGGTGGGCCAAGATAGGTCCACTCCCCCACCGCTCCTTGGTGAAGTCCCTGATTGTAGGTCCTTCTGAATTTGACACTGTGGGCCACAGATTCACATCTGACACACAACAGTGCCTCTCCTGGGAAACCCTTTACAGTGGGGAAAGGGGTGACTGGGACTTTCCCTGATGCCTTTTGCTGGGTACACATGAGGACACCTGGGCATACCTGAGCACACTTAGGTGCACCTGGCTAAGCAGGGATGCCCCGTTCCCTGGTCTTGCTGGGGATCCTGGGCACGCTTCCTGGCCTCGGTTTTGACATCTGTAGGTCAGAGGTTTGCAAAGGCCAGAAGGACACTTCTTAATCCAGCCTGCGGGTCTTCCTATTCACGAAGCAGGTCGGTATCCCTTGAGTCTTAGATCTGCACTACAGGCCCCCAGTTCCCCCCCCCAGCTGGTCCGAGTGCACGGGTGCAGCCTGCACGCTGGGGGTGCCCCCTAGTGCTGGGCAGTCGGGCCTGGAGGGTTCATTTCTTATGGGGGTGAGGATCCAGGGTTCCGGAAGGGTCGGGGTCTTATAGGACCGAGGGTCCCAATGAGGTCAGGGCCCTGGTGGGGTCCAGGTGGAGATCCTCGGTAAGGATCTTGGCAGGGGTTGAGGTCTGTGTGGAGTCTGTGTGTGTCAGGTTTGGGGCGTGTGTCGTGGGGAGTGGGTGTGGGTAACTGAGAGCCTGGTGGGGTACTGGGTAGGAGTCCATGTAGGCTTCCATGGCGGTCTCAGTTGGGGTCTATACAGGGTTCCAGCTTGGGTCTTGCCTCGGACCTGGGTGGGAGTCCCAGCAGGGTGGGAGGGGCGTCCCTGCGGTGGTCTAGGGTTCCATGAGCTATCTGTGTGGGGGTGCATGTTCTGGCAAGGGTCCGGGTGGGGGTTCCCGCAATTGTGAGGGTTCCCTGTGGGGTCCAGGTGGGGGTCTCTGGTTCTGATGAGGTCTGGGTGAGGGGTCCCGCGGTGGTCTGGGGTTCCCTGTGGAGTCCAGGGGGGGCCCTTTGGTCCTAGAGGTGGTAGGGGTTTCCTGAGGCTGTACAGGTGGCAGGATCTGTAGTCCCTGCAGGGGTCTGGGTGGAGGTTTGTGGTGGGAGAGGGGGGCGGGGGTCTGTCGACCCCGTGGTGGTCCGGGTAGGGGGGTCTGTAGGCCCAGGGAAAGATCCGGGGTCCTGGGGTCGGTCAGGGTGGGAGTCTGTAGTCCCTGCAGTGGTCCGGGATTCGCCGCAGGGATACGGGTGGGGACCTGTGGTCCCGGGAAAGACGGGTGGGGGAGGGGGTGTCATACAGTCACCGAGGACTGAGCGCGGGTGCGTGGGTGGGTCTGTGGTTCCTGCGGGAGTTAGAGAGGGGGTCTGTGGTCCCAGCGGTGGTCGGGGGTTCCCTGCGGGGGTCCCCACCTCTTTCTT
>NW_007726132.1:1207901-1256004 GCF_000696425.1 Galeopterus variegatus | reverse complement strand
CGCCGACCTCGGGGGTCTGTGCCCGCCGCCGGGGGTCCGGCCGTGACCGCGCGCCCAGCCTCGCGCACCCCCGGCCCCGGGAGGGGAGGACGGGGCGTCCGGGACACCGCGGTCCCCAAGCCAGGGTAAGCTAGGAGGGACCCCGCCTGGAAGGGACAGGCCTGGCGCCGCAGCGGGCCCCTGAGACTTGCGTCTGCGGGCACTGGGGAGCCAAGGAAGCCCTGGAGGGAGGGCACTTCCGTGAGGTGGCGACAGTGTCGCTCTGACCTTTACATCCCCCGAGTCACGGATCTCAGACCTAATGGTGTCACTCGCTGAGCAAGTCCCCGAGGACCGTCCGCGTGCGTTAGGGATGCGGACTGGATGTCTTTTCACATTTGCACAACTTCAGACTGAGAAACCTGTCAGCGTTTCCCTCAGAACTGCTTTAAAGCAAATGACGATAAAACTCTCAGGGTAAGTCAGGCTTCATTTTTAAGTTAAAAATAACTATTCTCCAAAGTATTTGGAGGAAACCGTGGCCTTGTTTTACTTTGTAGCAAAGCTCTCTCTTAATGTCCAGCCCAGCAAGACAGCTGCAGTCCCTGCCTCTGCTGTCTCACTGTGTGACAGCAACTCAGGTATCCTCTGCAAAGCTCCACGGTACACGCCGAGGGACGGGGGGTGAACCAGGACACTAGCACGTGTGCATAATTATGTAAATGCTTTGTACCTTCTGTATCCCCACACTGGACGGGCCCCTGGGGGTCCCTCCGGGCCGCACTTTGAGAACTGCAGGCTCTGCACGAATCCATGTTTTTAAATGAGCTTCACCCTCTCAAACCTGTACCCGGGGAATAGAATCTTTAACTTTTATGGGAGCTAAGCTTTCAGTTTTCTGGTCAACTGGATTTTAGTATTTTTAACCTATGTAGAGTCATTAGAACCAAAGAGAAGGGGACTAAGGAACATTTGTACCCTGGAGTTAGGGGGTGGGACAGGAACATGCTCCTGTTAAACCAGGAGTCACTTGCAGAGGGAACTGTGTAAACCCACTGGAACCATCCGAGAGTCTTGTAGCTTTTGTTTCTCTGCAATTTTGCTTTCTGACAAAGCTCCTTCTCAAGCAAGTGCTTTTCTTAAGGCGCTCACAGTAGGGGTGGAATTAAACCAAGAATCGAATTTGCACGTGGCAGGGCAACTGCAGCAACAGAATGCTTGTCTTGGAAACGTGCTGGTTCCACCTGGGAAATGACTGCTGGATTGTTATGTCCACTTGCGGATTTTCTAAAACATGGTGTTAAAACACAAGCTACAGATGAAGCCATGTGGATCGGTACCCATGGGTCCAAGGAGAATCCCTTTCTACAAAGATTAGCTTGGTTGCCTTGACCCAGTTATGCCACTGTCTATGTGTGGATTAGAAATAGTTTTAGGGATTGGTGGAGGAATATTATCTCTTAACATCTGTCTGCTGCTGGTGGGCAGGTGGCTAAACGGCCCCTACCTTTTAACCCCTTTTTGGTTTGCTTTTAACTTGTAGGATTTAACCTTGGATGAGGAAACATTGAACTTTGTCCTGGGCATTGAGCTAAACAATAACCAAGATTCGAAGCAACTGGGGTTTTTTCTTAGAACTGCAGAATCCACTGTGCTCTTCAAAATTTTAAAAAGGAGAACACACATGGTATGCATTATGCATCATTTGACTTAGAATGTACGAAAAGAAGGAAGTCTTAAAGTAAGCTCTTCCTAAATGTTTTCTTCAAATTCATGATGTGGAAATGATAATTACAGATGAATGATACGTGTGGGTCATGCCTTTCCGGAGACCGTTTATAAGCAAATTAGGAATTCCTCTAAGAGAGTCTGTGTCCACAATCTTCATGCTCTTAAGGCTGCATTCAATTGGCCTGGACAGGAAGGTGTGTCGGTTGGTCAGATTTTTAAATACAGGATTTAATTAGTACATTTAGTATCCTAATGTGACATTAAAACTCAAACACTGATGTGGTCTGAAACCTGTTGAAAATGATGATATTATTGCACATGGTACGCAGGTATTGATATTCAACGCTGTACCCCACAAATACATATAGCCAATTATTTCTCAATTAAAAAAAAAAACCAAACACCTGAAATGCAAAAAAAGAAAAAAAAAAAAAACGACCATATTATGTGAAGAGTCTCTATCTTCTATTATTAATAATGGGATCATCAGTTAGAAATTAAATTTTCTCTGCTGCCTCAATTGGTTTTGAAAAGGAACAAAAATTGATGACAACTGTTATATAGAGCCCAGTTCAAATATTGCATGGAATTTTAATTCTGTTGGAAACACGAGGCTGGCTTTCTGGTATGGAAAATGGACTCGTAAATGCTGTGCCACAGAAGTGAATATTTACCAAAAAACAATGTCAGTCAGCCCTAGTTTTTCAACTATAGGGTTTAAAAAATACTTAGTAAAAGATTTAATCTGTGTTGGTTTTGTGAATAGTGAACGGTGCCTGCAGGCATCATATAGAAGCAAAACCAGCTGTTTTTAAACTTCTTGACTATAAAGTCCCGTCAGTCTTAAAAAATGAGGAGTCAAAAGAGCTTTCGTTTATGTGGGTTATACCAGTCAATAGTTTACCCTATTAGAAGTTAAAGCAGAATTTAAAGCATATTTAATAATTTATTTGAAAGTAAATATTTAAAAGTTTATTTACAAGTAACAAGCCAATTATATATTACTATCAAAAGCATGTATATGAGGGTACTTCAAAAAGTTCATTGAAAAAAATAGAACTAAAAGATAAGAGGAATCTTTCTATGAAATTTTTGCAGACCCCTCATGTGTATGTATATTTTATGTTCAATTGACAAGTAATACTTATATATATTTATGGGGTACAGTGTGATGTTTTGATATAAATTTGTATACACTGTGGAATAATTAAGCTAATATCCATCACCTCACGTATTTATCATTTGCGTGTGTGTGTGTGTGTGTGTGTGTGTGTGGTGAGAATATTTAAAATCTACTCTTAGCAATTTTGAAATATGCAACAAATTATTATTACCTTTATTTACCACACTTTAGTGCAATAGATTATTAACACTTATTCCTCCTTTCTGATTGAAACTTTGTACCCTTTGACCATATATAGTTTTTAAGCAACAAGAAACTAATACATTGTCCAGAACAACAAAATATTAGGGATAAGAGAAACCTTGCTAATTTAGGGTTTCGTCAGCCTCATTAGCAATCGGCTGAATGGGCGGCAGGTGCATTTGCTGGTCTGCTTCTGCATTCTTGCCTCTTACGATATATTGTTTTGATCAAATGGTTTGGAAAATCCAGCAGCCTCTCTCACAGGTGTGAAATTGGAAAAGGCAAGGCCTTGCAGGACCCCACTTGGGAGGGTCTTGGGGGATTGTTCCCAGGGGGTGCTAGGACCCTCTTTAAGAATGGTTTAGTGAGAGGCTACTGGGAAGAAACTTTCATTCACAACCCCTCACAGAAGCCAGCCCTGGACTGAATTGTGCAGACATAGGGCAGCAGCTCCACTGGCTGCAGTTCAGTGGGCTCCTGGGGGCCCCTAGATGCCGACAAAAGGTGGGATGCTGAGGAGGAAGCTCCTGCTTACAGGAGGAGGCGTCTCCACAAAGGTGTCACTTTGTTAGGGATTTCGGGATTGCTGCTTTGAGTACAAAATGTTGCTGCAGGTTCCAGACCTCTTTCAACCAAAAGTAATAATAATGATACTAATGATAATAGAATATAAGTTTGCTCCAGGTACCAGCACCTCTTTCAAACAAATAATAATAATAGAATATGAAAGTTTGCTCCAGATTCCTTTTTCAGCCTAATGATGATGATGATGATGATGATGATAATAATCATAATCATAATCATAATCATAATCATAATAATTGAATATGTTTGCTCCAGGTTCCAGAACCTCTTTCAGCCAAATAATAGTAATAATAATATATAAAAGTTCGCTGTACGTTCCAGAACCTCTTTTAGCCAAATAATGACGGTGATGACAGAGGTGTAGCAGGAAGATCTGACGGAGCCGTGTTGTGTTGTTGTTCAGGTAGGACCTGAAGGCTCCTATTCTGAAGCAAGGATGAGGCCTCCTGGGGTTCTTTTCAGTTTCCCTTGACTGTGTTTTCCACGTCCAGGTGCCTCGCCCTAACTCGGCTGCAGAAGGTGCAGCTTTGAGGTTTTCCCTCTTTCTGGAAGTCCCCACTGTTTTGGTCTCTCCCCACCTGAGCTGTTGAGGTTCATTCTCTCAGCCCCGGCCTTTGAATAAAGCAGGGCTCTGGGGTCTGTCACAGGAACCTCATTTGTCTGCCGAACCTTGGGGAAGCAGCTCCACAGCACTACAGGAATGCTGGATTAATTCAGCACATTGTGGTGTCTCCCTAAAAAAGCCACAGGCTGGCACCTTTTACAGAAAACAAGCATTGCAGGGTGTAACTGTTTCTGAGGATGTGAGGGGATTCTAAGACCTCCATCCATCACTGGGGGTGACATTAACACTCATAATACACTTTATAGTTTCACTCCTTGTATGAGTTTCCGGAGCTGCTGTTATAAATTAACACAGAACCAGCAGCTTAAAACAGCAGAAATGTATTCTCTCATAGTTATGGACACTAGAAGTCTGAGGTCCAGGTGTGGCAGGGCCGTGCTCCCTCCAGAGGCTCCAGGGGAGGGTCCTTCCTGCCTCTTCCAGCTCCTGGTGGCTCCAGGTGTCCCTGGGCTTGTGGCCACATCACTCCAGTCTCTGCCTCTGTCTTCATGTGCTTTCTCTTCTGTGTCTGTGTCTCCTCTTCTGTCTCTTATAAGGACACTGTCAATGGATTTAGGGCCCACCCCAATTCAGGACAGGCTCAGCTCAAGGTTTTTAACTAAAGATATCTGCAAAGACCCTATTTGCAAATGAATTCCCATTCCCAGGTACCTGGTGCACACATGTTTTTTTGGGTAAGGGCGTGATTGGACCCACTATAGTCATTATTGAGATTTGCCCAACTTGGCTCTGAACATATTCTTGAGACTCAGAAATGCCTGGATGGTGCAGTTTGTGATCTAACCTCTTGCATGCTGTAAGGGGATGGAAATCTTACAGTTGTACCTAGCACCTTTAAGAAAATGCACCTGCCCTTTTAAGTATCCTGGTTACAGAGGTGGCCCCTGAATGGCAGCTGGAAGGGACCGAATTTGTGGGCATTCAGGGAGGTGGTTTCTAGGTCACTAAAACCTTTAAGCCGAGTGTTTGTGCAGGTGCATTTCTACCCACAGGTAGAAGACTGCCTACAGTGGGCATTTTGAGAGGTTTCAGGGACCGAGGAACCCATGGATACTCAAACATGGTTACAGATCATAGATGTACTGGTGCTAAAATTAGAGCGGATGACATTTGATATAGCTTTAATCTTAAAGCATAAATTTTGAAAAATCAGAGTTCATGCCTCTTAGCTAAGTTAAAGACTGCGGTAACCACACCGAGATCCCGTTTTTTACTTCTTCGATGCATTTAACCAGCCTCCAGGTGCGTTGACAACAAGTCCTTGCACACAGCAAGCTATAAGGGGGGCGGGGGGCTGTGAACTGTGATGGTGGTCCACCTTAGTGCTTGCAGGACCATTCTATGCACGCAGCTTCCCCCAAAATGACCCACCCAACTCACCCATCCACTGGATGCTTGGCAAACAGCAGACGGTGACCAGCTGCAATGTGGAACGAGCTGTAAGGGACACCCCTTCAAAATCGCCACAGTTAAAAACAAAAATGTGTATTTTCCTCGATGCATTGGAATCGCTGCGTAGGACTAACCTGGAAGAGAGAGTGCGCTCTGTGTCAGACTCTCCCCTCTGCTTTGCAAAAGCGACACCCAGAGAAGGTCGGTCCCTCGGGTCGCAATGCCCTTTGATGGCAAGTGGAGCCACGTGGGCGTGTGCCCTCTCGCTTGCTCGCACCGCGTGGCGGGGCTCCCCTGCGCACCTGGCTCCCTTCTCACGCTCTGTTTGTCTCGCTGCTTCTTAGCAGGTCCCCACGCATGAGTGGACATGGAGCAGGCAGGCCCTGGCAGAGGAGCAATGGAGAACAAAGGCCTGGAAAGCTCCCAGACAGACCTGAAGTTAGTGGCCCACCCCCGCGCCAAGAGCAAGGTGTGGAAATACTTCGGCTTCGACACCAACGCAGAAGGATGCATCTTGCAGTGGAAAAAAATCTACTGTCGCATCTGCATGGCCCAGATCGCCTACTCTGGAAATACCTCCAACCTCTCCTACCACCTGGAGAAGAATCACCCCGAGGAATTCTGCGAGTTCGTCAAGAGCAACACCGAGCAGATGCGGGAAGCCTTCGCCACCGCCTTCTCCAAACTGAAGCCCGAGTCGTCCCAGCAGCAGGGGGCGCAGGACTCGATCACGGTGAAGGTGGGCCACGGAGGTGGCTTCGAGAGCAAGAGGCAGCAGGAGCTGACGGCTGCCGTCCTCGGCCTCATCTGCGAGGGGCTGTACCCGGCCTCCATCGTGGATGAGCCCACCTTCAAGGTGCTGCTGAAGACGGCCGACCCCAGGTACGAGCTCCCGAGCAGGAAGTACATCTCCACCAAGGCCATCCCTGAGAAATACGGAGCACTCCGGGAGGTGGTCCTGAAGGAGCTGGCCGATGCCTCGTGGTGTGGCATCTCCACGGACATGTGGAGGAGCGAGAACCAGAACCGGGCCTATGTGACCCTGTCCGTCCACTTCCTGGGTGTCAGCTCCCCCAACTGCCTGTTTGTGGGCTCCAGGTGCCTGAAGACATTCGAGGTGCCCGAGGAGAACACGGCGGAAACCATCACGCGGGTGCTGTATGAGGTCTTCATCGAATGGGGCATCAGTGCCAAGGTCTTTGGGGCCACCACCGACTACGGCAAGGACATTGTGAAGGCGTGCTCCTTGCTGGACATTGCCGTTCAGATGCCTTGCCTGGGACAGACCTTCAACGCTGGCATCCAGCAGGCCTTCCAGCTGCCCAAGCTGGGCGGGCTGCTTGCCCGGTGCCGCAAGCTGGTGGAATACTTCCAGCAGTCCACGGTGGCCATGTACATGTTGTATGAGAAACAGAAACAGCAGAACATGGCCCACTGCATGCTGGTGAGCAACCGCGTGTCCTGGTGGGGTAGCACGCTGGCCATGCTGCAGAGGCTCAAGGAGCAACAGTTTGTCATCGCTGGCGTCCTGGTGGAAGACAGCAACAACCATCACCTGATGCTGGAGGCCACCGAGTGGACCACCATCGAGGGGCTGGTGGACCTCCTGCAGCCCTTCAAGCAAGTGGCCGAGATGTTGTCCGCCTCCAAACACCCCACCATCAGCATGGTCAAGCCGCTTCTGCACATGCTGGTCAACACCACGCTCAACATCAAAGAGACCGACTCTAAGGAGATCAGCATGGCCAAAGAGGTCATCGCAAAGGAGCTCTCCAAGACCTACCAGGAGACGCCCGAGATCGACATGTTTCTGAACGTGGCCACCTTCCTGGACCCCCGCTACAAGAGGCTGCCCTTCCTGTCGGCCTTCGAGCGGCAGCAAGTAGAGAACCGCGTGGTGGAAGAAGCCAAAGGCCTCTTGGACAAGGTCAAGGATGGCAACTACAGAGCGGCCGAGGACAAGATGTACCCTTTGCCCGAAGAACCCCCCGTCAAAAAGCTTGTGCGGACGTCCACGCCTCCTCCCACCAGCGTGATCAATAACATGCTGGCTGAGATCTTCTGCCAGACGGGTGGCGTGGAAGACCAGGAGGAGTGGCACGCCCAGGTGGTGGAGGAACTGAGCAACTTCAAGTCCCAGAAGGTTCTGGGCCTCAACGAAGACCCCCTCAAGTGGTGGTCCGACCGCCTGGCACTGTTCCCCGTGCTGCCCAAGGTCCTGCAGAAGTACTGGTGCGTGACGGCCACCCGCATCTTCCCCGAGCGTCTCTTCGGCTCCTCGGCCAACGTGGTGAGCGCCAAGCGGAACCGGCTGGCCCCGGCACACGTGGACGAGCAGGTGTTTCTCTACGAGAACGCGCGGAGCGGGGCGGAGGCCGAGCCGGAGGATGAGGACGAGGGGGATTGGGGACTGGACCAGGAGCAGATGTTCCCTTTGGGCGATGGTGTCAACAGTGGCTTCTTCAGTATCAGGGATGGTGGCTTCCTGTAGGAGAAGGCGTCTTGTCTCAGGAGTGGCTGGGGACTTGGATGCTTTGCTGTAAATATGGATCTGGCCCGCGTGGTTTTGCACCTCAAAGACCATTTGTTGGTCTTTGAAAAACCAAGAGGGAAAAAAGAAAGAGATGGGACTTTGGTGGCCCGAATCGAGCAAAATGATTATTTTTCTTTGAGAATTGACCTTCCCTCCTCTGTCCCCTCATGCTCCAGAAAGGGAAAGAAACTCCCTCGATGAGCTCTGTGTGTAGGGCCCGCCTGGAAATTGCAAATACTAAACTCCCCAAGAGAAGTGGAGCTGGAAGGATGTCTTGCTTCACAGATGCAACCTGCCAGTCAATTTACATTCTCCCCGGGAGGGTTTTGAATCAATCCAAGAAAATTCCAGGCAGAAGAGAAATAGCCTTTCCCAAGGGCCATCCCTGTGACTTGAGTGATCGGAGGGTGAAAGGAATTCATGTTTACATTTTAACTTAAGCAGGAACCTGGACTCTGGGAAACTTGGAAGAGATTCTTTAGCCGAAATGCCCTTCTCCAAAAGAGACAAGTTTTAGGTTTGGTGAAAAGTGTTAAAAATGAGCATAAAACGTAGGCACTTATAAAAAAGCAAAAAAAAGGTGTTGAATGCATTCTATTTTCGAGGATGTTGGAGGCAATGAGTCTCCTTTCTCCTGCTTGCCAAAATTCACTTTGTAGATGCAGTTCCAAGCTGAGGAGCTCACAGGTCCTGAGGTTTCTTTTGTGTCTGATGCCTGAATGGTCCAGTTTTCCCGAGAATCATTTTTCTTGAGATGAGAGTAAGTCCCCCTTTTTTGGAGACGTGTTTTTTTAAACCTGCCAGGGCCAGCTTCTTCCCATACATAGAGGTTTTTAGATTTGATGACGGAACGGACTCTTGAATTCTCTTTTAAACTCAATACCATGTGGGCAATTAAAAAAAAAAAATTACCAGGGGATAGTTTTACCTTGGGAGGGGAGGGTCACTGATGGCTTTATGACGATTCAGGGAAAAAAGAAGATGCTTTCCAGCAGGTGAAACTACTTTTTTTTTTACCTAGGGAAAAATGATTGCACTGACTGCCTTTCTCCAAGAGGCTGACGTGGGAGGGTTCTGTGCGGCTTAGAAATAACCCATTTCAGCGATTGGCAGTATTCTGCTGGGACCCCAGCATGCCATCAGATTGCAGAGATTTAAGGAGGAAACACCCACGTTTTAATAGCTGTCGATGCCCCCTGCCTGTGAGCCGCACAGAACTTTATCTTTTTGTCCCCAGCCCTGTACGTTTTTAGAAAACAAAGTGTGGAAGAAATCCGCTTAACCCATTCTTTCTTTTTTAAGGAGAATAGTTCCTCCCCTGGTTCCAGACCCTCAGATCTGAGTGTTCTCAGAAGGACAGCGGGAGGCTAGGGCAGGGGTGAGTGGGGCAGGTTTGGGGAATTGCCCCCTTTGCTCTGTGGCTGGGTGCAGCAGATGCCTCTTTGAGCTCTATTTTGTAGCATTGCAAATGGTCCCTTCACGTTTCCTGAAACCGTTTGCTTTTTGTAACCTTTGTGAAAATGGGTTTTGCTCCAGTAACCTGCTTCTCTGTGTCTAATTTGTTTTTTTTTTTTTAAGTCATTGTTGCCAGTCCTCTTTGCATATTCTGTTTTCCTTATTTAATGCTTTACAATTTGACTCTTGTTCAATAAACCAGAGAAATAGCTCATAATTTATTTGTCTGTGGCGTGTCCATTTCGATCGCTCCTTTATTTATGTAAATGCTCCGAAAACGAGAGAGGTGTTTTGGTGGCGGGGTTTGAAGAGAACTCTCGCAGGCCACCAAAGGAAATTCTGTGCTCGGTTCTTGGGTCATTGGGTGCTCAACTTATGATGTACTTTTGTATTTTTTTTTTTTTTTTTTGCATTAAAGTAAGTGGATAAAGCCATCAGCTGCTGGCATGTTCTCTGGGAACAGGGCTGTTCACCATTTTCTTCATGGGATTATTTCTGCTTTGGACGTAGAGGGATGAGCCTGGACAGTTCGTGACAATTTCAGTGCTTTGCCCATTCCCTCCGGTTCCTTCATCTCTCCTCCCTTTCTGTCTCCTTTATTTCCCCTCTTTCTTTTTTTTTTTTCCTTTCCTCTTTTTTCCTCATTTTCCTTCCCCCCCCCTCCCCCCGTCCATCCCCCACTCCTTCCTTCCAAAAGCAAATAAGGAACCATCAGTGCCAATTTTCACTTTCTGCCTTTTGGGGACTGCCTGTTCTTGGGGCGTGCTTAATTTTCTGCACACACACCTATTGAATTTACCTGGGCCAATTTTCCATCGTGATAACCAAGCAGTTCCTTGGGGGTTTTCATTGAAGTGGAAGATGTTAACACTTGTTTTGTTTTTTTGCTTTTTTTTTTTTTTGGATTCCGGAGCATTACAGCCATTGAGAATTTCTCACAAAGAGACGTTTCCCTAATTGTGACATAGTTCTCTTATCTCCTTCTGCAGGGCACTCTGTTTCCTCAAAATTGTTTTGTTTTGGTTTTCTGCCTCCGCAGATGTGCCTCATTTTAACTATTTTAACTGAAGGGCCTGAGGAAGAAGGCTGAGGAAATAGCTTGAGGGAGAATGCTGCCGTTTTAAATAATGTATTTGGGAAAGGGGCAGGTGGCAGATAGGAGATTGTTGCGGTGTTTCTCAGGGATGCTGGCCACTTGCAAAGTCTGATTTGCTTGTGCAGAAGTGGGGGAAAAAGCAGAGAATGGAGGCTGAGTCTGACCTTTGCAAGCGGCTGTCCCTGGGAATCCTGGCCGGCAGCTCCCTGTGCAAATGCTCTGCCGTGAGTGCAGTCATTTCAGGTTCGCATCGACAGTGAATACTATTCACAGACCCCATACCTCCTCTGAGGGATGTAGGTTCTATTTCTTTCTGTGGCTCACCCAGGAGCTCTATTAGATCACGTAAAAACCCATGACACCTGCGCCTTGTTAACAACGTGACTTTTCATGTGACCTTCAGCAAACACCCAGAACAGCAGCGTTCGGCTTATTACTTGTAAGTGTTGTCTTATTCCATGGTTTCCTTTCTGAGCTCCTTTTGGGAGGCTTTCAGGGTTCAGTGCTTTGGGGAGATGAGACTCGATCCCAGTCACTGCTTGCTGTGGTTTTGCACTGGAAGGGGATGCACGAGGGCTTCCAGCAGCCTTGGCAGGAGTCAGCCAACTTTGTTAGTCAGAGGTCAGAGAGTAAATATTATTGGTTTTGCAGACTATCCGCTCTCCGTCTCTGCTGTTGTGTCCCAGAAGCAGCCATATAACATCCTCACACGAATGAGTTCCAATAAAAC
Source organism: Galeopterus variegatus (assembly GCF_000696425.1). Classification (NCBI taxonomy): domain Eukaryota; kingdom Metazoa; phylum Chordata; class Mammalia; order Dermoptera; family Cynocephalidae; genus Galeopterus; species Galeopterus variegatus. Next base: position 1,244,512 of record NW_007726132.1, on the reverse strand, counting down.
TTTATGGACACCAAATTCCATTTGTGAATATCTTGTAATTTTTGTGCCACAAAATGTCATCGGTGTTTTGACTTTTTCCCCTGACCATTTAGAAATGCAGAAAAATATAAACAACATTCTTAGCTCATGGTTCTTATAAAAAATAAGGATAGACTGTCCGGTGTTTGTTGAAACTGGTTACTGGGAGGTTTTCTGCCATTTTTTTTTTTTTTTTTTCTTTCTAGAGTCACTGATCAGAATCAACTCTGCCATCTTGGTTTGAGAAAAAAGTGCCTGTGTGTCTAACACAGGGGTTATTTGTGTTTCCAGATGTAAGGCATGTGGAGTTCTTATACTGCAGTAATCCATGCTTATGTTTTCACAATATGGTCTGGGGGCTTTAGTGTCTTCTCAGAATTGCTTATAAAAAACTGGCCATCATTGAGCAAAAGTCGTCCTGACACTGATAGGACTTCAGTTGGGTTCCGTGATCCCTGATTTATCTGAGCTTCCAGGCTGTGCGTTTTCTGAAAACGTTATGTCCTGGGGACAGGGAAGCTTTTCTATTTTAATTTTCGGTAGCAATGCTGAAATGTCTTAGATGGCCAGCCCATCCGTGGGTACAGGTGTTTTGAGGCAGAACATATGTTTCCCTTTTTCAAACTTGGGCTCTGACTTGCTGGTGTCAGACACTGAGTTCTGGTGAGTTCTTAACCTTGTGGTCTTGGAGGTAACTCTTTTCTTCTTACTCTATTTGTGTTAAACTCTGAAAAAGCAGAAAACCCTGAGAGTGTTATCAAATAGTCAGTGATTGTAGGATTTCCAAAATTTAAATCACTTCCAGAACTGGAACCACAAGCTAAGAATGGTGTTTAAGGTTATATAGGTTTTTTTTTTTAAAAAAGTTTTAATTCTATTTTTTAACTTTATTATTTTTTAAGCTGAAGTTTTGTTCTGTTTTCATGGATCCATCATAATTGTGCATATTTATGGGGCACAATGTAAGGTATTCATACATGCATAGATTGTGTAATGATCAAATCAGGGTAATTAGTATATTTGTCACCTCACACAGTTATCATTTCTGTGTGGTGAGAACATTCAAAATTCTCTCTTCTAGCTATTTTGAAACATATGATACATGACTGTTGACGATAGCTGCTCTGCTGTGTAAACAGAATATGCCAGGGCTGTTTCCTCTTAACTGTAACTTACAACTGATTTTTAAGATTAATTAACTTTTTAAATTGATACATAATAATGGTACATATTTATGGGGCACAGTATGATAGGTCAGTACATGTATGTAATGAGTCATGGTCAAATCTGGGTAATTAGCAAGTCCATCAACTCAAACATTTATCACTTCTTTGTGTTGGGAACATTCAAAATCCTCCCTTCTAGCTGTTTGGAAATACATAATACATTGTCTTTAACTGTAGTTACCCATCAGCACTATTTGTTTTTATTCTAACTGGTTGGGAAACAAATCGAAGGAACAATTGCAGTTCACGACACAAAAATGATATGAAATTGCCATGTGAAACTCAGTGTCCCCTCAAGATGTCCCGTGTCTTCTGGCCAGGCTACTTTCTGAGGTCCTGAGAACCCATCCCACATTCCCTTTCACACCCACTCAGGAACGTGGACATGCCACGGGGTCTTTTAAATGAGATGCTGCTGATCTGAGCCGCCTCCCAGTCGGGGTCTGTCCTGCTGAGTAATAAAAAGGGGTAGAAAATTTCAGCACTCGGTGAGATAACCCCATACGGTCGTCTGGAGAGTTTATTTCCTTTGGTTCAGGGTGGAGTTTGGATGCATCTTGGGCACTTGGATGGAATTCTTTTCCTGGGGAACTTGCAGCTCCTTGGGTTGCAGTTGGGTGAACTGTGCTGCATTCAGAGAAGACAACGTTGAAGGTTCTGCAGCTGTCCTCGTGATGAGGACTTGTCTTTCACTCTGCCGGGAAGTGCAAGCCATTTAAAAATATATATTTTTAATTGACGTGTAATAATTGTATTACAGTTATAATAATTGTGTGTGATACAAGTGATGTTTGATATGTGTCTACATTGTGAGGTGGTTAAATCAGGCTAATTAACATATGCATCCCCTAACCCTACTAATTGTTCTTTTGTGCTGAGAACACTTACTCCTCAGCAATTTTCAAGTGTGTGATACATTGTGATTAATTGTAGATCTCTGGAACTATTCCTCCTGTCCCACTGAGACTTTGTGTCCTTTGCCCAACATCTCTCCATCCCCCCTCCTCCAGCCGCTGGTAATCACCATTCTCTCTGTTTCTATGAATTCCATTTATTTAGATTCCACATAGAAGTGAGATCATGTCCTGTTTGTCTTTCTGTACCTGGCTTATTTCACTTAATATAATGACCTCCAGGCTCATGCATGTTGTCACAAATGGCAGGATTTCCTCTCTTTTTTTCTGGCTGTATAGTACTCCATTGTGTGTATATATACCACATTTTCTTTATCCATTCATCTGTTGATGGGCGCATAGGTTGATTCAACGTCTTGACTATTGTGAATACAGCTGCAATGAACGTGGGAGTGCAGGTGTCTCTTCGAGATCCTGACTTCATTTCCTTCACATGTACACCTGGTAGTGGGATTCCCGGATCATGCAAGCCTTTCTTTGGGAAAGACCCATATCTGGGCCTTCCCTAGGTCTTATTCAGCTTCTATGTGGTAGCGGCCCCTTGGCCAGATTCTCCTGATCATTGTAGTCCATTTCTTCATGTTCCTCTAGAAGGGGCAGGATGACAGGAGAGAAACCCTGCAACTTGGCCTGCTCCACACCATGGCCCAAGCTGGCATGAGCTTGCATTGGCACCCCCCCCCATGGGCACCCTGCGTTCTTGGTCCACCTGGTTATGCCAGATAAACTTCTTTTTCTACCTGTTACAAATGAGTCACTGGTCTTATGTGCCGGGCTGGACATGGTCTCTATTACATCTCAGCCTCTTGTTTCTAGAGATACCCAATGGCAAAGTGACTCTACTGTCCACAGATGAGCCATTTCCCAGTGCTGGTGAGAACACTGTCTGCACCTTCATCCCAGCTGAGAACATCCCAGTAGAACAAACCATGGTGGAGATTTCCAGTTGATGCTGAGTCATGATCCTGTCTCACATGGTGGAAGGGGCAAGGTAGCTCTCTGGGGTCTCTTTTATAAGGACACTAATCACATTCATAAGGCTCCACCCTCATGACCTCATCACGTCCCAAAGGCCCCTCCTCCTAACACCATCACCTTGGGGTTTAGGTTTCAATGTAGGAATTTTGGAAATGACATACACATTTAGACTGTACCAAATAACATTTTTTAAAACAAATACAGTGGAAGTTAAGCTTTTTAGTTTGATAAATTTCCAAAGGATGGGTAAAGAAACTCTCTTTATTGTGGGGTGAAGGCCAGTGCTTTGAAACAGCTATGGGGTTTCTACTTTCATAGAGATCCAGGTAACTGCAAAATTGAAGCTGTTGTGTAGACAAGGCGAAGGCCCACATATTCTTTTTTGGATGTGTGTGATCTTTCTTTAAATTAATCTCCAAAATGTTTACAGTGAGCCCTTCAGCCCTGCATCTAACCAAGCACCTGTGGGATGCTGCTTCATGTATTTATGGGAAAGCATGAAGATAAGTATAGTGGATTGAATCATGTCCCCCCAAAACTCACTGAAGCTTGATTTGTGTCCACCAAGTATTACATATTAGAAATTTGGCCCCCACTGTGACTGTTAAAAGGGTGGGGAATACTATTATGGTAATTGAAAGGTGTGGCCTTGAAGAGGTGATTGGATTGTAGGACCCTGCAGTATTTAATGGATTAATAATGGTGGTCAGGGGCGTGGTTCTGAGGGCTTTAAAAGAAGAGGAGAGTCTGTCTGTCTTTCTCTGTTCTCTCTGCTTCCACCATCTTGCCATGTGAGACCCCTGGGTCACGGTCACCACCACCAGATGGACTTTGGACTTCCCAGCCTCAGAAACTGTAAGCAATAAATTTTGTTTTCTTTATAAATCACCCAGTTTCAAGTATTTTCTTATAAGCAAAAGAAACAGACTAATACAGTAAGAAATGCATATGTAGTTGTTGGACACCTGTAGAAACTGAACACATGCCATTAAATACAGTTCCATCTGGGACCCAGCTCTCCCCACCTGCTGGGTTTAATATTTCCACTTGACGTAAAGTAAGATTTAATGAATGACCTATAAACACTGCCTCTAACAGTTCTCTCAAATGGCTTCATCACTAAACTTTAAGACTAACCAGAAATCCTGTAGTGAAAATAAATGTTTGGGGAGAAAAGCCTTTGCTCTGAGACTCATATTTTACATAGTTTGTGTTTGAAGAATGTCGAATATTCAAATTCACAGGGTAATAAATTGTTGTATTTGTAACATCCAGGAGGTGGAAACATTTATCAATGAAATTTAGAAAACTGTTAAAAACACAAACACCGAAAGTCATGTGAGGGGCTGTGGAATGAGAGGATTGTAGATTTTGTTTGGAAAAAAGCCAGAGACAGTGATAGTAGCTTCTTTCTTTTCTGAAACTAGTCATTCTCAGTCTTGGGAAAAACTTGTCCAAAAAGCGTTGCTTCTGGGTAGACGTGTAACTGATACACTATTGCAAATTAGAAGGCAAAATTTGAGCCCAAAAGGCACACACACACGCTGCAATTACTTGACACATTGTCCTTGTTAAGAGCACCTGAGTTAAAGGGTCCACTTTTGGGGGACCATGTTCTGAGAACTAAAACAACTTGAACAATATGTAGGGAACATTTTTTGTTTTCAGGGTAATTTATTCGGCTTCCATATACCCAAACTCCTTCTATTTTGTTAGTGAGGTGAGATGTGACTGAACGTGGCATTTGGTGACAGACAGCATGTTGGAAGGAGCATTCCTTTAGGGCATGTTTCCTTTGATACGATCATTTTCTTTTGTCGGAATAATGGAACTCTGCAATCTCCACCAATATCTTTGACAAGGGAATCTTCCTGACAGGTTATACGTGGCAATTGGTGGCAAATGCTTTTCATGTCTGATATCTGAAGTTGCAGAACATGGTCTTGGCATTTCTGTTTCTGGGGATTTGTGGCTGGGATTTCCTGGCAACAAAGCGGTGTTTGGAGAATGGGTAGGGCTGGGAAGAGTCCTGGAAGAGTCTCATACCTAGTCCTGGAAACACCAGTATTGTTGCGTATGGGCCAGTGCTTTGACTAATAATTACGTCAATGGCCAGTGTGTTGCATACATGCTAAACTTTACTTGTGATTTCATGCCTGGGTGAAACAAATTATGTATGTACAATATAATGCAGTCATGTGCTGCATAACATTTCAGTTCAATGATGGATGGCACATACCAAGATTATAATGTATCTGAAAAATTCCTGTTGCCTAGTGATGCCATAGCCTTTGTAACACTGTAGCATGATTGCTTATTTTTTAAATAAATTTAGTGTAGCCTAAGTGTGCAGTGTCTATAAAGTCTACACTAATGCACACTAATGTCCTATATCTTCACATTCAGTTGCCACTCACTGACTCACCCATCCAGAGCAACGTCCAGTCCTGCAAGCTCCACTCATGGTAAATGCCCTATACAGGTGCACCATTTTTAATCTTTTATACCATCTTTTTATTGTATCTTTTCTATGTTTAGATATGCGGAGATACACAAATACTTACCATTGTGTAACAGTTGCCTACAGTATTTAGCACATCAACACCTGTACAGGTTTGTAGCTGAGGAGCATTACCATATAGGCTAGGTGTGTAGTAGGCTGTACCGTCTAGGTTTGTGTAACTTCACTGAACTCCACACCACATCGATGTGTGTAAAAGGATGAAATCACCTAATGATGCATTTCTCAGAATGTATCCCTGTTGTTAAGTGACGCCTGACTGTATATAACATAATTGTATATGATAATACATATTATATATGTGAATTCTATACTTTATGGTTAAGTTGAAGATGCACTGAGCAGCTTTTATTCTCTTTACCTGAAATTCAAATGAGTTGATTTTTTTTTTTTTAAAAGATGACTGGTAAGGGGATCTTAACCCTTGACTTGGTGTTGTCAGCACCACGCTCAGCCAGTGAGCGAACCGGCCATCCCTATATGGGATCCGAACCCGGGGCCCTGGTGCTATCAGCACTGCACTCTCCCGAGTGAGCCACAGGCTGGCCCGAGTTGATGTTTTTTCATGTCAATGAGTATAGCATATCATGAGTTTACACTTTTATCCACCCTATAAAACACACTAGAAGGAGCCATGGGATTCCTACAGTCCAACCTGCTCATTTCACAAGTGAAAGTCTAAGGAGTGGAGCTTTCACGTGACCTGTCCAGGAGATCTGGGGGTGTACCCCCCTAAACTCAGTGCCTGGTCTCCTGCGTCCGAGGCTGGTGTGGATTTGACCCCACTGTACACACTGGGTCATGATGTGCACAACACTCCCCTGGCGTAGGACAGGAAAAGTCAGTTGATCTCATGGATAATGTCAGCCCTTCTAAAATAGCAGCTATGTTAATTGTGTCTACGTACACGGTGTAAAAATAGCTTACACGTAGGGGGTGTTGTCTTGCCTGGTACACCTGAAACCATGGGAAGTTATGGGTTTGTTTTAAAGGAGCTGGGCATTTCAAGCAACCGTGGTACAACTGATTCTGGAATTGATATTACTTGCTTAAAAGCGTGTTTGTAACATAAAGTGGACAGTTCACATCTTGGGGGTTAATTCCTGGGAATTATTTGTGCCCGAGCCCACGCTTGGTGGTGGCATCCAGAATCTCCGTTAACATGCTGGAGAACACCCAGGGCTTATGCCCGAGTCACACCAGGGACTCGGGAGAGAGTATGTTGATGTCACTGGTGGGCTTCCCCACCATGTCTCATTACAGGACTGCTCTCCTGTGTATGTGCGGTGTTTTTTATCACACGTGTGCTTGTGTGCCGATGACATGAGCTTCACTGTCATTGCCCTGGCCCTGCTGGGGTTTGTCTTGACGACACCAGAAGGTTGAGGTCTTTCGTTAACATTCTTCTTTTTGTGGTCATTGGAAAGGTGGTCTGGTTTGGTGACTGGGTGGGGGAGGATCACTCCACACTCTTGAGGGACCCAGGAACACATTTTCTAGTCAGTTGATGAGGTTCAACTGCTCTCTGTGGCTACACAGAAAACAATGCCACCCCAAGGCTCCCCCGCACACCCTGTGGTGTTGTTCTCTGGCTGCTAGTGAGCTCCAACCAGCCAAGGGGTTATGGGGTTACTCCAGTCTCTGAGTGTCAGGACAGAGCTCAACTTGCTATGACATCCCAAATAAAAATGGCACTCCTGGTGGATCAAGATTGACTGGATGTGTGTGACCTGGGGCCCCTAGAATAGGCATCACTCTGGAGCTGGACTCCTGACCCTGCCCTGCCCTGCCTGTGTCTCTCGGTTTTTGGTTTGTTTTAAGATCACCTCTATGGTACAGGAGGGGAGATTTGGCCATTGCTCGTTTGCTGGAGGGATCCCCTGCCGGTGAACTGTTGATGCGTATGTTTGTTCTAAGATCACAAGGATGAGCCATCATCAGAGCCCTCATGCCACATTGTCGCTGGAGTCGGCATCTTGTCCACACTTCTCTGGCCCACCTGGCGTTCTCCCACCTGGGTCCCTGTCACTTCTGTGGCAGATCTCTGGGTTGGTTCTACATGTACATTAAACAACCAGGTCTCGCTTTTCCAGGAAAGCTGCCACACAAAGTGATTCCGGAGGTGGCCTTGTAGGGGTTGGCTTCTGTGTGGCCTTTTTCTTGGGATGGCCACTGGATGAGACAGTGGCTTTTCTCATGAAGGAATTCGCCAACTTAACCTGGGCCAGAGCGTTCAGGTGACAGGCATCGGCCCCTCCTGGAGGCTCCTTGAAGCGTGAAACACCTTATGCTTTGTTGTGGATATTATGTGTCAGCATGTCTGTGACATGTTACCCACGTATTAGCAAACAGTAGACTAGATGTTGCTGTGAAGGTATTTGTTAGTTGAGATGAACATTTACATGTCTAGACTTTGAGTCAAGCAGATTGTCCTCCATAATACGGATGGGCCTTTTCTAAGCAGTTCAGGGCCTTATGAGAAGAAAGGCTGACCTTCCCCAAGGAAGAGAGATTTCTGCTTCCCAATCATGTCATCCCTGGATCCGCAGCCTGCTGTTCTACCTACACATTCTGGACTCCCTGGCCTCTACACTCACCTGAGCCAATGCCTTAGAATCAATCTCCCCTGAGAGGTTCTGTTTTTCTGGAGAACCGTCTCTCCGCCAGACTTTATGTTCATAGATGACACCCCTAGAAAGCCAGCAGGAGACACACATCTAAGGACCACAGGACTTGGCTCACGTTTCTGTGGAGGCTGGTCAAGTCCACAATCCCCAGGATAGACCAGGAGGCTGCAGAGACAGGACAGAAATGCCTCCTGTTGTATTGTAGGTCAAGGGACCAAGCATCTCGCACTTGCCTGAAAGTCTTTGCTCATTGTCTCTCTCAAAGCTTTCTCTGGCTTCAGATTTTGCTTCTCGGAGGTCTTTGTTGGTGGATGTGATTATGGAGAATTTTGGAAAGCTCAGATGCACTTTGTGAATGGGCAGTCGTTTTTTTCCCCACTCTGTGAGTCTGTGCTCTTTGAGACTCTGGCACAAGCATTATTTTCCCCAAAGATGGCTGGGAGCTGTGCGTGTTCCAGAACTCGGGCGTTGATGGATAATTTCTGGGGTGCTCTGGCAGTGCCTGTCATCCTACGTGAAGCAGGCTGGTCTGTGCATTCTGGGTGGTAGCTACGGGTCCCATCTGCATTGTCCATGGTTCCTTCTTGCTGATTTTCATTCCTGAGCACCTGGGTCAGGGCACGCAGGTTACAGTCTCTCTCCTCTGTTGTCATGAGGTTCCCAAAGCTTGATGCCTAGGACAGGTGTAGGGGCCGAAGGAAAAACTTTCTCTTTGCCCGCTGAAGTTCACTGGAAAATCACTGACACACTCTGATCAATTTGAAGAAAAGGCATAACAAATGGTATCATTTTCACATGCTGGGAAGGGGGCGTTGCACGAGGGAAACACGGGAGAGTAATTTTCCCCAAGTCCCAGCAATTCAATAGGGTACAGAAGCTTATAAGAGAGAGGGCATGGGGGAGGTATAGGTTTTGAGAACAGTGGCCTGGGGCTGAGTTTCTCTGAGCTCTGGGGGAGGTGTCCCAGGTGAAAGAAGGAAGACAGAGGTTAAATTGGAGCAGAGAGTGTCTTGTGATGCAGATGAAAGTATCTCAGGTAAACCAGCCTGCCCTTAGAAAGAATTGCAGGGGAAGCCTGGCTGTTTGCATAGTTTTCTCTACAGATGTAAATTTCTTCACACACACACACACACACACACACACACACACACACACACACACACACACACAGCCTTTTAGCTAATAATTTGCTTTCTTACACAGGCTTCTCCCAGCGACATCAGGCAGGGTGCATTTTTCTCCATGAAACCAGCTGCCAAAGGGCAATGAGAGCCTATGCTACTGAGTTTGGTTCCCTGACCCTGAGGTCTTCTGCCTTCAGCCAGCATTAACCATCACCTCAGCCCAGCGTCTCCTAACAGACCCACCTCCTTGCTCCTGGGCTGATGAAGTGTCAACTAAAATGCACAGATTTGTGCCCAGATGACAGATCCTAAGTTTGGCTTTTAGGACTTTAAAAAAAAAATTGCCTGGGAGTATTCATGAAAAACCAAACAGAAGAAATGTAGCCATACAAATGACAAAGTATGAATGTGTTTTTCTTGTGTGGCTAAGATGGTTGGCAAAATTTGCTAGTAGATGCTGCTAAACTTGTTTTTTGTTTTCTGTATTATTTGGTTACTTTTAAGAATGGGCTAGTTAGAATAGAAATGCCGGTCCTGAAGACCTCCAGGGATCGCAACTGAATTAAAAAAGTTAACTGGAGAATGTGAAGTGTAAAGGACATACTGGGGCCCATTTTAATGAATTTTGGTATCTCTTGATTCTCATGCAATGTCATTTCTCAAATCATGCTTTTAGGACTAAGTAACTTTGCAGAATAGGATTTAAAGGTCTTTTTCGATACCTTCCTTTTCTGCCAGTCTTTTTTTAGGATTAATGCATTTGTTATGTGATGTATAAATCTACTAAGCCACATCTTCTGTTTCTACTCTCTTTCCCTCCCTGGCCTCTCTGGTCCAGTCCTTCTAGATCATTCTGTTATTGGAATGAATAACCATCAGGTCGCCTGATTATCCAATGGCACACGGGCTTGTGAAGTTTTGGAAGCGTGTGATCTGTGATTCATCTAAGTAGGTGGCTACTTACTGTTCCATTAGTTGGATTTTAAGCTAAATTATTGTGGTTTATTGACACAGGGGTTCTTCTTTAAGAACCTAAAATGGATTCCTGGGGACAATTGTGTTGGGTGTTTGGCTACTGGTCACCTTAAGTTCAGTCTCTTGAATTTGAGGACTCACACACACACACACACACACACACACACACACAGTCTAGACAATAATGGCACAGGGACAGTGAAATGAAGGCTTTGTGTAATTAGTTATTCATTTGTGAGATGAATACCAGAATCTCCAAATCTTTACCTCATCTCCCAATATCCATGATTACACAAGGTATCCCCCCATTTGAATAGTTTTATTGAGGAATAATTCACATACCTATATGTGCAGAGTTGTATAAGCAACACTGTTCTGTAATGTTAGACCGTTTTTATCGTTCCCAAAGGAAACCCTATATCCATTAGCTGTCAATCTCCATTCTTCTATACCCCCAGCATCTGGCAACCATGAATCCACTTTCTGTCTCTATGGATTTGCCTATTCTCGGTATTTTGTATAAATGAAACTAGGCAATTTATGGTCTGCTATGTTTTCACTTAGCGTGAGTGTGACGTGTTCAAGGTTCATCCGTGTTGCAGCAGGTGTCAGAGCCTCATTCCTTTTCATGGCTGAGTAATATTCCATGGTATGAATAGACCACATTTTGTTTATCCGTGCATCCATTGATAGACATTTAGATTGTTCCCACATTTTGGCTGCTGCGAACTACGCTGCTGTGAGCATTCATGTACAGATATTGGAGTGAATCTGTGTTTTCAATTCTTTTGGGTGAATACCCAGGAGTGGAATTGCTGGGTCCCATGGCAATGCTATGTTTGACCTTTTGAAGAACTACCAGAGTGTTTCCTGAAGGGACTGCACCACTTTACATTCCCACCAGCAGTGGTACGATGGTTCCAACTATTCCACATTATGTATCACACTTGTTATTGTTTACTTTTTTGATAATAGCCACCCTAGTGGGTGTGAAGTGGCATCCCCTTATCGTTTTGATCTGCACTCCCTAGTGGCTAATGCTGCTGTCCTTTCAGTGGCTTCGTTTAAGGAGTAATGTTGAGGTGTTATACCTACTTGTTATTTTCCATTGGAGTACACGAACAAACACTCTAATGAGAGAAGAAATGAATTTATGACCCACCTATGCTTTGAGAGAGAATTTAATGCAGCATACAGGAAGAAATTTGAAGCATAAATGTAAAGTCCAGAAAGCTCTTAGGGGAAAGAGGCGGTGGGGATACCTGTAGCCTGGATTTAGACAACCCCTGTACCTGGCATCCCTTTTAGCTCATGACTGTGTAGAAAACTCTCTGTGTCTGCAGCCCTCTGTATTTGATAAAAGAACCAAGCATGAAAATATCAACAGTTTGAAACGGAACCATAAAATACATGAATACTTTTCAGGACATCTATACCAGTCGTCAGAAGGCAATGGCTTTTCTTATTTTTCTTTCTTTTTTTTTTTTTTTGTAAAAAAGAAATATTATATGGCCTATACTTAGACTTTTTTATTAATTAAAGTTCTTAATTTGAGATCGTTGTAGATTCACATGCAGTTGTAAGAAATAATGTGAAAAGATCCCATGTCCACTTTGCCCAGTTTCCACCAAGCCTTTCGAAACTATGGTACCATGTCACAACCGGCATATCGACACTAACACAAGCCGTTGATCTTACTCAGATTCCCCCAGTCTTACCTGCATTCATTTGTGTTTGTGTATTTAGTGCTACACACGTTTATGGCGTGTGCAGGTGTGTGAATCCAGCCCACTGGTAACATACAGAGCGTTTCTGTCACCGCAGGGATCCTACCTGTTGTCCCTCTGCAACTGCACCCACCTCCTCCCCACCTCAACCCCTCACCCTCTCTTAACCCTTGGGAACCTGTTCTCTATTTCTATAATTTTTGTCATTTCAAGAATGTCATAGAAATGGAGTCATGCCGAGTGTAACCCTTTTGAAATTGCTTTTTATACTCAGTATAAGTTCCCTAGTGATTCATCCAAATTGCTTCAAGCAATAAGACTTTTCAAATAACACCTGCAAGAAGTCTTGTCTAAAGTGACGCAGAAGGTTATTCTATTATAAACAAGGTAGCGATGAACATTTTTGTGCGTGTGTCTTTGTATGTCTGTGGTAGTCTGTCTGCAGAATTAATTCTTGCAGGTGGAATTGCTGGGTTGAAGAGACTGTGCATGTAAACTTTGCACAGACATTTCCAATTTGCTTGCTAAGAAGATATGGTCTTTCTGGGAAAGTTTTAATGGAGAATATAAACATCTAATTTCTCTAAGACATATCAGATTGATAAAACTAGTAACTTGGGTTACTTTGTATTTCCTTATAGTAAGATCGAACATTGTTTCATAGGTTACATTTTATTTAATATCTATGAATTGCTGATTCATTTTTTGCCTGTTCCTATATCCCATGTGCTGTAATTTCTCCTTTGCCTTTTGGTGTTATTTGTGGCAGTTTCGATTATACAAAATTAAACAGGTATGTAGTTTTTCATCCACAACATGTGCATCTTCTTTGGAAAAGCCATCATTACTATGACGTTATCTTATTAAGAGAAAATAATAGCAACCACCGTGTTTCATTCCCCTGTTTTTATGATTGAATTCCTACACACCTAAATCTTTGAGCCTCCTGTGGCTTATTTTGGTGTGGGCAGTGAGCTAGGGAGACAGACAGCTGCCATTTTTATAACTTCCCCAGACGTTGCCACCACTAAGACATGAGATCATCCCTCCAAGTTAGAGTCTTAAGAAGGGACGATGACCTCAGAGAGTTATAAACCACATCTGGAAGGGAATTTTCTCTTATCACACCCTAACCCACATCATGCCTTTTGCCCACCATTTAACAGTTTCAGGTGCTGGTTGCCTTTCTCCTTACCTGAGTTGTACAGTTATCTGAACACAAACCCCACTGAGAGAGTAGCTTTGCCTTGCATAGCTGGACCGTGAGACTGCAGCGATCACCGGCTCCAGCAGGGGAGTTGCAGACAGGGTCGTTGCAGCGTCTACCCCGCTGCACAGGAGACAGGAGCAGCTGGCACGATGGGGCTCAGACGCTGGTGCCGTTGAGATCAGGTCACGACCAGAGTTTACAGAGTGATCACTCTTTTTTTTTTCCCTTTTTGTCTTTTTTACTGACTGGTAACGGGATCGCAGCCCGCACTGGGGACCGGCAACGGGATTGCAACCCTTGGTGTTGCACCCGCACCGCGCTCAGCCAGTGAGCGGGAACCGGTCTCCACATGGGATCCGAACCCTCGGCGGGAGCGCCACCGCGCTCCCAAGCAGCGCACTCTCCAGTGCGCCACCGGGCCGGCCCAGAGTGATCACTCTTTGCTAGCAGTTACAGGCGAGCTGACATATGCGAGTCAGTGACAAACCCAAGATTAAAAGATGTAAACCTCACTCATAAGTGGGAGCTAAAAAAAAAAAATCCAAAAAACAAATAAATAAAAAAAACAAAGAAAGATACAACAATCACAATCATTCCTTGAACTTTTGAAAGACAGGAATGAAACTGTGGCCACCAGAGGTGGGAAAGTGGGACGAGGAGGGAGAGTCAGTGAGAAATTGGTCAAAGGCCACAAAAAATGGTTACATTGTGTAATGTTGAATATACTAATTATCCTGATTTGAGCATCACGTGTTGCACACAGGTATTGCTATTCAATGCTGTACCCCACAGATATGTGCAATCAACTGTTTCAATAAATTTTAAAAAGGATTAAAGATGTAAAGGATGCGGAGAAACGAGAGAGAGGTTTAGGGTGATTTGGAGCAATCGCATTTCTCTGTTTGCACACAGGCTTTAGAAGGGAGGCTGGAAAGGGTCTTCTGTAGAACTGGTCAAGGTCAGGGGGATAAAGGAGATGAGAGAGTGTGCTCAGCTCACCCACCATCCTGGGGAACTGCCTCTCTCCTGGCCTGATGTATCCTTGTGGGGTTGTGTGCGTGTGTGTCCAGGCCTCGCTATGTGTGTGTGTGAGAGGCATTAGGTTTTGAATTGTGTCCCTCCAAAATATGTGTTGGACTCATCCCCGAGAACCTGTGAATGTGACCTTATTTGGAAATCGTGCCATTATAGATGATCTAGGTAAAATGAAATCACTAGGGTGGGCCCTGATCCAAAAGGACGGGGGCCCTGATAAGAAGAGGAGATTAGGACGCAGACACACACAGAGGGATGCTCATGTGAGGACGCAGGGAGAAGACGACGTCTACAAGCCGAGGACAGACCTGAGCAGAAACCAGCCCTGCCATCCAGAACTGTGAGAGATATATTTCTGCTGTTTAAGCCACTCGGTAGGTGTACTTCGCCACGGCAGCCTGAGCAGTGCAGACGTCAGGACTGGTGCGTATCTATTGACTCTCCGGGTAGGGAGCAGCAGTCTTCCATCTCTGATTGATTCATCGGCCAGTTGATGGGCTCATTCATTCATTCAATGAGCACGTATTGAGCACCAGCCTTGTGCTTGGCGCCGGGCCAGGCAATGACATACGGGCAGACCATAACTCAATCAAGACTGGCTTTGTGTGTGAGCCGTGTTGGATGGCCATGCAGCCACGCAGCCACGCGTGGAGACCCGTGCTTCCAGGGCAGCATAGATGAAGTCTGCTTTTATAACATCACGAGCAGAAAGGTGCATTATTGGACCTCCGTGTGTGAGACACACTCTTGAATGCACACGGCTTTCCTGTTGTGCAGAGGAACTTTTCAGCAGCACAGGGATCTCCTGCGTACGTGTGTAATGCAAGAAGCTAAAGTGTACTTAGTGGTCCCAAGTTAAGTCAGCTGTGTCCACAGATCCGTGAACTCTCTTAGAATATTATTCAGTTGTACAGTGATGAAGATAGTTGTTTTTTTCCTTAGGTGTAGTGAAAGTACCAGTAGGTGATGCTGATATGATGTTAAATAACAAAAATGATTGCCTTTTCAAAGTTCCATGATTGCTAATTGTCAGCTGTTACTGCATGATGCATAACTTTCTCGCCAAATTAATATGAAATATTTTCTTTGTTTATGCAAATTAAATGTGCGTTTGGAAGGCTTTGCTCACTGAGGAAATAACGAATTGTGAAAGGAAGATAACGTATGTTCACTGAGGTTGCAAAAATACACAAAGACGCAAAGAAGAAAAGAAAGATATTAAAACCAACAACATTATTTTGGTGTCATCTGTCTTGCTGCAAAATTTTCAGCCGTCATCTCTGAAATATTTCCCGTCTCTTCTTCTGGGATTGCAATTATGTGTATATTAGATTATTAGCTATTGCTCACAACTCTTGGAAGTGGAAGCTTTTTTTTTTTTTTTTTTTTACTTTTTATTTCTCTTTATTTTAGATTGAATATTTCTGTTGACCTACCTTCACGTTTCTTTTCTTTGTTTCTTTTTGTTTTTGATTGAATGCTGGGTTCTGTGGGTAGAACAGGAGAGACCAAGATAATTTGTATTTATCTTCAAAAACACATGTTTCTCTCTTTTTTTTTTTCTGGGCCATTTGTGTGTGTGTGTGTGTGTGTGTGTGTGTGTGTGTGTGTGTGCACGTGCGCTGGGGGAGGGTGGTTTGAATCTCTTGCCAGAGTTGAGCTGGTTTTGATTTGTTTTGTCCCCACGGTTTCAGTGCACTGTAGGATTCAGATGTCTCTAGCAGCACACAGACTGTACCAGGGGATGGGTATTGTGGGATGTGGCTCTTATCGACTTGACAGGTGGGTGGAAAGAAAGACAAGAGAAAAGTAATGTTGTAAAAGTCCTGGAGGTGGGTGCATCTGAATTAGTGACACCAGGGACATCTTTATGCAAGGCTGAATTTATGCCAGTCACTGACCTGTGTGATTTTTCCACATTACCTTGTTTATTTCTTCAAGTAATGGCACGAGGTGGATGTCTTTATTTTCTTACACACTTGTTAAATGGTAGGGACAGAATTATCTGAAGCAGTGTCTCTGGGCTCCAGGACCTGCACTGCTAACCACTGTGAGAGGTACAGGACCTTCCCTGCTGCCAGTACAAAGCTGTGGTCACCTTCTGGTTGTGTAGCTTACAAAACTGTGCCAGGGTACGCCGGAGTAATTTAAACTTTTGAGAGAATCACGGCTGTCAGACACCGTGCAAGCACCTGGTTAAGGGAGCTCACAGTTCCAATATGAGTTTGCTGTATTGGTCTGTTTCCGTTGCTGAGCAAGAGAGAGCTAACCTGGCCACTTGCCCTCTTTATAAAGCCATCGGAACCACACCCATGACTCCGTGCATGGATCGATTCATTCACAAAGGCACAGTCCTCACACTCTAATCACCTCTCCATGGCCCTACCTTTCAAATACCAAACTTCAGTGAGTTTGGGGGGACAGTCAATCCGTAACAATCGCTATAGCCTTTCTGAGCACTGTGTTACCTTTGCAAAGCTGACTTTTTTGTGGGTGCCAGAACAAAAAGTAAATACTACAGGAAAACCGTTTGGAACTAAATTTATTGAGGATGGAAATGTTCTATCTGAATCCAAGTGCTGCAAATTTGTATATGTCCAACAGGGACTAGGTGACTTTGACATAAAAACTTAATCAGCGGGGCCGGCCCGGTGGTGCACTGCTACAGTGCGCTGCTTGGGAGTGTGGTGGCGCTCCCGCCGAGGGTTCGGATCCCACATACAGACCGGCCGCTCACTGGCTGAGCGAGGTGTGGGCGCAACACCGAGGGTTGCGATCCTGTTGCCGGTCCCGGTCTGGTGTGAGGGTTGCGATCCGTTGCCAGTCACGAAAAAAGACAAAAAAACAAAACAAAAAAAAAACTTAATCAGCTGTTGTTTGGATCTAACTACTTAAAGAATGGAAATATAATAGTATGTGTGTATATAAACTATTATATATATAAAAATAGTCTATGTAAAAAATGTAGAATATTTAATGTTTACAAATATTAAATATAAGCATTAATAGCATATGAGGGTACTTCAAATAGTTCATGGAAAAATAGCATTATAAGATAATACAAATCTTTCCATCAACTTTTTGAAGTACCTCCTATATTTATATACTTTTATTATATATACATATATTTCTAATTATTTATTCCATTTTATTCATTGATTTATTTATTTTTAATTTTTTGGTGGCTGGCTTGTACAGGGATGGAACCCTGGACCTTGTTATCAGTACCACACTCTAACTAGCTGAACTTTTAGCTTTTTTTTCTTAAAAAAAGGCCAGCCCTTTTTCTCTTTTTTAATTTTTAGTGTATTATTAATTTTTTTGCTTAGCTGTGCTGTGAAAACATTTTCTGGGCAGCATGGGTGATGTGAAACAAGAAAATCTGGGGACCTCCGTTCTCGTCTCTTCTGTTTTAACTGCTGAGCTCTGCCCCTTAATCTCGTTTTGAGATGAAAGGTTAGGACCAACTGTGCTTATGAACACGTGGCGGTGTTTGTTTGCTTTTTGTGTTTCACACTCAGAGCTGTAAATGTTTCACTGACTTAAAGACCGACGTGGGCAGCGCCGCCCTGAAGTGACTCATGGCTTTGTGCAGCGCTTTGGGTGTGTTCAGGGCGTGGTATTCCACAGTTTAGTCAAGGACATAGGACGCTAAAAGGGAGAGAGGTGTAAGGACCATTTGCAGGTGCAGCAAGGCCCATGGCAAGTGAGCATCTTGGTCACTATATTGAGGACCCCTTATCCCCTCATATCTCATGGACATTGAGTCCTCCATATCTCTTATCTACAAAAAGAAGGTAGAATTAGATCTAACGCTCCTTCCTGCGATGCCATTGTGGAATGCTTTTGTAGAAGCCTTCGGAGCCTAAATGAACTAGAAGGGAATAGACTTTTTATTATTGCTGAGCGTCTTCCCAGAAAATAAACCTAAATGACAGTAGACATTCCTTCTCGTGGAATCAAGCTTAAATACATGGGAACTTTGTGGGATAGCCTGAAGGCATCTTTACTTTGGGATCCCACCGATGGCGTCTCATCCTTGTGGCATCTTTCTGATGGACACTGGAAAAGAAACACTGAAAGTGCCCTCGGTGCGGGAGACTCCTCGTGAACCTTGGGGAGGTATTCATGTTTCGGCATCACCACTGGGAATTTTCCTTGTGGTCATTTCTTCATGTTATTAACAAGAACGTCGGGTGCGGTAGTGGTTACCACTTGAAGAAAGTTTATCTCTTTCCAAAAGTCTATTCAGGTGTCCCAACACCATTTATTAAAATGTGTGTCTTTACCACCTTTTTTATAGGCTAAATTTCCACATGGAGTCCGCCTATTTCTGGAGTTTCTACTCTTGGTCAGAATCCATTCACACATATACTACCTTCTTTTAAATTATTGAAGCTTTCTAAAATGTTTTGATATCAGGTGGGTCCAGTCTGTCCTTACTTTGCATTTATCAGAATCATCTTGTCTGACATCACATTTGTATTTTTCTAATGAACCTTAGAATCCATTTGTCCAAGTCCAGAAAAAAGAACTTTCTGAAGTATTTTTGTTGGATCCCATCAAATATGCCTATCCACTGTTGTTTTGCTTCCCACGAATTCGTCACCCCTTTTCCCCTGGGTGATGGAGCCACCAAAGATTACTCAAAGCCCATCTCTTCTGAGCAGTGAGAAGCCCCCAAAAGGGGTTAATCTCCCAGAACCCTTAAGATAGAGGCATTCCTTCCATTTGGGAAATTAACCACAAATTGGGGTTCTCTTCCTGTATTTATTCTCCAGACCAGGAAGTTACAGGAAGAGAACATAGGTGGGTTTTTTCTAAGTACAGTTTAACAAGTTTAACAATAGAAGCTAGTAACATTCAGTAAGACAAGCAAGGTGACATTCTATAATACAATTAAGTTGATCCACTAACAAAAGCTTGATCTTAGCAAACATTCTCTTCTTACAGCAATTCCCGAGTGTCTTTACATATCAATCAGTAACTTGTCTATCTTTGAGCCAGCAACCTTGCTGTGTTACAATTCTTTATCTTACAACAGAGACTCAATAGCCTGGGGAAAATTTCCTGTCCTTTGCAAGGTCAATATTTGAAACTGCAAGGCTTTGGAAAACCAGGCCCTGTGAAGTACATTTGCTTTATGCATACTCCACAATCCTCCTGGGTGATTCTGACACCTTTAGGCTGCTATCAGTTCGGGTCCTTTGAGAAGCATTCTCCAAGAGGGGATTGGTATTCTAGAGATTTATTGGGGGAAATTTCTACAAAGTATCAAAGAGGAGGATGAGGCAGAGGAAGTGGGGAATGGCTTTCAAATTGTGATGTATGTCTCACACCTGTGAAAAAAGAAGGGGAGAAGGTTTGGGTAGAAGGAATGTCCAGCCGGTACCCCACTCCTGCTCAGTCATTGGCTGGGAAAGCCCAGAGAAAGCATGATGTCAGCAGAGCTTGCTGGGAAACTGCAGGTGCACCTGCTGCCTGATGTCACCTGACGGTTGCCACCTGCAGCTGCTGGTCTTGAGGAAAGATCAGAAGCATCTCCAGGGTACCCCATGGTGATGTGTCATTCTAACCAAGAGCAAAGGGCATCTTCCCATTGCTTCAGGTCTAGTTTTGTGTCTTTAACAAGAAGGTTAGGGCTTTTCTGCCATAGGTTTTGCACATTTCTTAACCACCAAACATTTCATTTTAGTTTTGATGTTGTCATTCCTATTATGTATCATAAAGGGGGTCATCACTCCCAACACATCCTTGTATTGACTGTTGTTTTTGTGTTTATAGAAGCTATTGAGTGCTGCCTGTTAGTTTTCTATCCTGGTACTTCACTGAATTCTCTTATTTATTTGTCGAATGTCAGTGTTGTTGGGTTTTCCTGGTATACTCTCGTATCATCTACAAATAGAGATATTTTGACTCTTCCTCTGAGATTCTCATGTTTCTCATAGTCACTTGGATCATATCTCCAATACAATGTTAATTATCAGTGGAAAGAGCAGAATAGATCCTTGCTGCATTTCCAACTTTAGCTGAAATATTTTAGTGTGCCCTATTGAACAGAAAGCTGGCGTTGGGACTAAGGAATATATACATACACATACATGTATGTATATATATATGTATATGTATGTATGTCTATGTGTGTGTGTGATTAGGATTTTTAAAACACGTAGTTGTGTCACTTAACAATAGGGATACATTCTGAGGAATGCACTGTTAGGTGATTTCTTTGTTGTATGAACATTATAGAGGGACCTTACACAAACCTATGTAGTATAGCCTACCACACACCTAGGCTATATGGTATAGCCATTGTAGTCCTGTTTAAACGTCGCCATATATGCAGTCCACGTTGACTGAAATGTTGTCACAGGGCACATGACTGTATTCCAATTTAAAAAATAATAAAGTGAGAATGTCATACTTCTACTAATACTACAGATAGTATTTTCAGGTCACTTAGGTTGGGTCAGATTATGGGATTTTAGGGGTTCAACTCTTCTGCCTTGAGGTTTGGAAGAATGTACCAGGAAATGTAAGCTCATTTAAAACCTGTTTTGCATTTGGGGTTGGAGTCAATTTTTCCAGGTGAACATACTTTTTGGTTGATTTATGTTTGTGTGTCAAGAAATAAAAACAAAAATGTTATTTACCAAGAAAACAGTTAGCACGATACTGGACATAAAATGGTAGGCTGACAAATAAAAATTTATATAGACAAATTACCTCCCAAAGGCCCCACCTGCTAACCATTACCTTGGTGATTAACTTTCAATATATGAATTTGGGTAGAGACACAAATATTCAGACCATAGCAAAGACCATATGCAAAAGTAGCCTGGGCTCCATATTTAATAAAGAACATTCCCAATAGATGTAAAGATCACTCATCTCCAGACCAAAAGTGAAGGGCATACAGTACATGTATATTATATACACAGACACACACATATGTAAGCTTATATACATGTGTATATATTATATTATATTATATTATATATATTTTCACAGAAAAAGACTTTATTGACTGCCTGTTCCCCAAACCCACTTCTCCCTAAGTCTTTCTCAGGTGGATTCATGGAAATTCCATTCTTGCAGTAGCTCAGCCCCCAGTCCAAGGAGTTATTCTTGCTTCGGGTCCCTGTGTCTGTCCTTTTCTTGAGTTTTGTTTTGATTTTTGCACTCCAGACTGCTAACCCTCATTCCTGGTGTCTGTCCCTGTGAGATGCATTCTGAACCCAGCCAACTCTCACCCATCTGTGCTGATCTGTGGCTGAGCCCCACCGTCAACCCCTGGGACTACTGCAGGAGACCCCTGGCACCCTGCCAGGCTCTGTCTTCCCCCGCACAGAGTGGGTTCTGCACTTGTATTCCCTGCTCACACACACATCCCACACAGCGCTCAGCTCAGAGCCCTGCAGACACTCCCCGTTGCCCAGACAGAAGCTCACGTTCTGCACAGAATGACCCTGTCCCCACTCCCGTCCTCTCCTCCTTTTCTGCACCTGCTCTGCCTCCTTGCCCTTTCTGGAATATACCAGGCTTGCTGAGGCCTTGTCCTCTCCCTGAGAGCATTGGCTCAGAAGCCACCTGCTTAGGAGGTTGTTTTCAGCACTCCTGCCAGAACACCCACATCAACCTCTGCTCCCCTTCCCAGGCTCTGTGTTTTCTTCGCAGTCCCCTCACAACTAGAAAAATATGAAATCAGGAAGATTCTGGACTATTGCCAGATGCGTCCATGCGCTTAGGGTGGATGGTGTCTCACCTGGGACAATGAAAGCTTTTTAAGGCAGGGGCACGGTCTGTGCTATGCAAATTCGTTTCTTTACGTGCCAGGCACAGAGTTTTGACTCAGCACTTACTGAAAGAGGGGAGGAAGGAAAAAATAGAAGGAAGCAGAAAGGAAGGACAAAAGAAAGAAAGAAAAAGAAAGAAATGACAAATATCATGTGGATAACGTATTTCAATCAGAAATTCAAGTGAGATGCTCTCTGCACCTGTGAAATCAGCAGCTGTAAAGCAGACTGTGTCAGCCGTGTCTCTTGCGTGTGATGCTCTGACCTCTGGGGCCCTGCGGACCCTGGCGGGACGGCCCCACTAGAGCTACCCAGTTCTTAGTGATAGTAAAAGTCTTGCCCGGCAGCCCACCTTCCATGTGCAAACCAACCAAGCCAGGACCACAGCCCATCCACCTCCTCTGCGGGGCTGTCACACTCCAGCCACTCTCCTGCTCACTGTCGTCACCCCAGGCAGGGACCCGACTATTAGGGTCAGCCCCTATGTATGTCCTAGGGCCTGCCAACCCTACACCTGTCATCCTGCCTCACCTGTTTCTTCCCAAAGAATCCAAACAAAGGCTCTTGTCCACGTGTCCCTCCCTCCCCCTGCCTGGCCCTGGTGCTTACCTGCGTGGCTCGGCGAGGTGCAGTGTGCCCCTCCTCTGGGCCACTGTGAGCAACACACTGTCTTTTCAGTGCCATCGTCCCCTGATCTGTTGGCCTCGCCCTACTCGAATCGTCATAAAGCCTACATTTTCAAACACAGTCCTGCCAACGTGTCCTGCTGAGGTCCTTGCCGATGGTGGGGCCCTTCCAGAGTTCTGCTGTGCGGCTGTAGGGGGCAGACACTGTTCAAGCTTCCTGCAAATCGTCGTGGCGGCATATTCCAGAGCCTGCCAAGGCTTGGTGGGGCATGAGCGAGGCTTGGTCAGGGGTCTTTCAGCACGATGTCCTTACTCAGGGCTGATCCGCCTTGTTTCCCTGCAGCCTGAGCCTGTGGGAATTCAAGAGGAACGAAAACACCGATCATGGGACCAGAGCTCTGTTTGGCATTATGCGTCTCTTGAGACTTCATTCTTACAAAAGGGGACTCTGCTTCTAAAACTTACCTCGATTTTCTTTCCCCTTTTTCAGTTTTCCCCCCACAACCTGACCGTGTGGCCATCGTGACGGGAGGGACGGATGGGATCGGATATTCCACGGCCAGGCAGCTGGCGAGACTCGGCATGCATGTCATCGTAGGTGAGGACGTTTGCCGCTGGTTGTATTTCATGCCTAATGTGAGATACTTAGTGGTCTGTGTACCTATGTGTGCAAATGATGATTTCCATACAGACCGAACAGTCAGATACAGAAAACCCATACAGGGGAATATTCAAAAACTGAAAAGGATGGGGAATTGCTTTGCTCTTTTGGACATGAGTGTATGTGTTTTGTGTGTGCTTTGTGAATATTACTACACATTTCTTTCTTTCTTTTCTTTCAGTTGCCACATTGCAACTGTGCATGCTTATGGGATACAGTCTGATGTTTTGATACATATGTATGTTGTATAATATGTTTTGCTTCATTGTTGATCATGTCTTTTTCCCACATGGTTTACTGGAAAAAACAATAGTATGTCTTTATTAGTGTCCCAGAGCTGCCATAACAAGGTACCCCAAGCAGACTGGGCGGCTTAAACAACAGACGTTTATCTCTCATGGTCCTGAGGCTGGAAGTCCGAGATTGAGATGTGGCTGGAAGTCTGAGATCAAGGTGTGGCAGGGCTGGTCTCTCCTGAGGCCTCTCTCCTTGGCTTGTAGACACTGTCTTCTCCTTGTGTCCTCACATGGTCATCTCTCTGTGTGTCTGTGTCCTGTTCTCTTCTTATAAGGACAGCAGTCCTGTTGGATCAGTGTCCACCCTAGTGACCACATTTTACCTTAATCACTTCTTGAAAGACCCTCTCTCCAAATACAGTTACATGCTGAGGTGCAGAACACATGAATATCGAAGAAACACAAGTAATCCCATAAAAGAATCTGAGAAAGTTTTTAGAGCATTATCTCTTTCAGTCATGCCCTATAGACTCTCAACATTTGATTTCTGCTCTTCTTTTCGAAAATCTCTCTAACAGCTTATCTTGATCCTTGACTGCTCTTCCCGTGTGAAGGATTTTCCTTCAACTGGGAAAGTAGGGACCGTTCAGATTAATCCATTCTGCTATTGTCAGTTGTCAGTATTCCCAGGTGATTGCTTACCTGGAGAGGACACTTAAATCTGCTGGCAAAAATGATGTGTGGTGATGAGCTTTGAAAAATAAAGACCTGAATGTTTATGCTCACAATTGACATCACCCGCATTTAATACCTTATATAGTGTTGATTTTTATGAAAATCATACTGTAGGTCTGGTTTTAGGTATGCAGGATTGCATTCACTTTCTAAAACCATACCCATGATATCTCTCTCTCTCTCTCTCTCTCTCTCATATGATGTTTGGGGCTGGCGATTTAGAAACAAATTGATCTCAGTCCTGTCTCACACTTCATGAGTTTGGTCCAGGGCTGGTTTTCACCTTTTCTGAGCCTTGGACATTTGGCATCTGGTGACACCTGAATGTGCAGCCTAAAGACCACAGCAGTACATACCAATTACATTGCCATGCAGATATAGAAATGTATAAGAAAAACCCCGAACTTGCCACATAATCCTGTGCAATCTATAGAATAAATAACATGACCTACTAGGGAGTTCCTTAACTGCTGTGGTTCTGAGCTGTAATGACCATAAACTTGACTTCAGGTTGTCTTTAACAACTGAATCGTGGTATGAAAATATCTGTGGTGGTCTGTATTCGTGCACACATCACAGATGCTGCCCACACGTCTTTCACACACTTTTTTTTTTTCACACCTCTTTTCTGTCTTTATTCACAACAGAACGAAATGCTGATCTTCACTGGGAGGTCAGTCCCAATAATGATGCCCATTCATTTCCATCAAAACTCACAGATCTCTTGAGTTCCACACTGAAACCCCCAGGCATTTTGACCCAGATAGGGAACCCCACATTCAGCCAATGAGGCCTTCTGTATTTTTGGAAAAGTTTGGTTCATGGGGGTGGACCAGCCGTTCACTCAGTCCAGTAAACACATCAGACTCATGCTTGTAAGTTACATCCTCCATGGATGCAAAAACTCAAATAATTTTATTTCATGGCTTTTCCCATGTTTCACATTCTATTCCAATAATAAATTTTTCCTAGTCAATGTCCTTCCTCATATAACCCTCTTTCTTTCGTGCATGACAGGGCTATTGAATAGTGTGCGTTTGTCAGGCTTTGGGAGCAGTTGAACACTTTTTACTCTATTTCAATGCTCTTCCCCCACCATCTAATGGTTCTTTTCTTCAGAAATTTGCCTATGCCCCACTCCAGCATGTTTCCTTTTATCCATACCATTAATAGATGGAAAAATATTAAAAGTTTTTGACAATTCCCTTAAGGTATTAACTTATCAGTGTCCATAATTCTGCTGTTTTCATGTGTTAGGGCTGCTGTATCAAAGTACTATAGACTGGGTGGCTTAGAAATAACATTTATTGCTCACAGTTCTGGAGGCTGAAAGTCCACGATCAGGGTGTGGCAGATTCTGTGCCTGGTGAGGACCCGCTTCTTGGCCCATTGATGGTGCCTTCTCATTGTGTCCTCACGTGGTGGAGGGAGACAGGAGCTCCCTGGGGTCTTTCTTAATTACATTCATGGGGGCTCTACTCTCATGACCTAATTATCTCCCAAAAGCCCCAGGCGGACTGAGACAGGGAAGGAGGACCCTCCAGCCTGAGGAAAGAGGGGGGCCTGACATCCAATTCTGGTCATCCTTGTCCCTGTGGTCCTCCAGTATGATGATCTGCATCTTCTGAATTCTTAGTAAATCTGGGCTTTGTTGAAATAAAAATAAATGCCCCTTTCTCTGTGCTTTTTGCCTCAGTGTTATGGTTTATGTGATGAGGAAGTCTAGTTGGGGATATCATGATGAGATCTAGTTGAGTTAGGTGATAAAGAGTTTCAGTTGGGTTAGGTTATGAAGTCTAGTTGGGTTATATCATGATGAGGTCTATTTTGGTGGGTTAGGTCATGAAGAGGTCTAGTTGTGAAGAGATCTAGTTTGGTTAGGTCCTGATGAGGTCTGGTTGGGTTAGGACATGATGAGATCTAGTTGGATTAGGTCATAATGAAGTCTAGTTGGGGTAGGTCATAATGAGGTCTAGTTGGGGTAGGTCATAATGAGGTCTAGTTGGGGTAGGTCATAATGAGGTCTAGTTGGATTAGGTCATGATGAAGTCTGGCTGGGTTAGGTCATAATGAGGTCTAGTTGGGGTAGGTCATAATGAGGTCTAGTTGGATTAGGTCATGATGAAGTCTGGCTGGGTTAGGCCATAATGAGGTCTAGTTGGATTAGGTCATGATGAAGTCTGGTTGGGTTAGGTCATGATGACATCTAGTTGGATTAGGTCATAATGAGGTCTAGTTGGATTAGGTCATGATGAGATCTAGTTGGATTAGGTCATAATGAGGTCTGGTTGGGTTAGGTCATAATGAGGTCTGGTTGGGTTAGGTCATAATGAGGTCTGGTTGGGTTAGGTCATGATGAAGTCTGGTTGGGTTAGGTCATAATGAGGTCTAGTTGGATTAGGTCATGATGAAGTCTGGCTGGGGTAGGTCATAATGAGGTCTAGTTGGATTAGGTCATGATGAAGTCTGGCTGGGTTAGGTCATAATGAGGTCTAGTTGGATTAGGTCATAATGAGGTCTAGTTGGGGTAGGTCATAATGAGGTCTAGTTGGATTAGGTCATAATGAGGTCTAGTTGGGGTAGGTCATAATGAGGTCTAGTTGGATTAGGTCATGATGAAGTCTGGTTGGGTTAGGTCATAATGAGGTCTAGTTGGATTAGGTCATGATGAAGTCTGGCTGGGTTAGGTCATAATGAGGTCTAGTTGGATTAGGTCATGATGAGATCTAGTTGGATTAGGTCATAATGAGGTCTGGTTGGGTTAGGTCATGATGAGATCTAGTTGGATTAGGTCATAATGAGGTCTAGTTGGATTAGGTCATAATGAGGTCTAGTTGGATTAGGTCATAATGAGGTCTAGTTGGGGTAGGTCATAATGAGGTCTAGTTGGGGTAGGTCATAATGAGGTCTAGTTGGGGTAGGTCATAATGAGGTCTAGTTGGGGTAGGTCTTAATGAGGTCTGGTTGGGTTAGGTCATGGTGAGATCTAGTTGGGTTAGGCCATGATGAGTTTTGGTTTCATTAGGTCCAGATTTGGTGCCGTTGAGTAAGGAGTAGGTACTGTAGGCACAGTGCAAACAAACATGTCTGCAAGCTCTGACACACACGCATGGGAGGACTGGAGTCTCAGTGTTTTCACTTCATTTACATGATGTTCAGTGAGCATCGGGAGCAGTATATGTCAGGTCCAAATGGGTCTTTCCTTTTTTGAGAAAGAAAGTAAGCAACACATTCTCACCCTGCCTATGTCTTCTTTCACAAAGAGCTTCTGATGTCAGTATGGAATTTTCACTGAGGGTTACAGTTTTGACCTTTCAAGGCAATTTAATCTATTATGGAGTCTTACCTCCTCCATGTGACTTTGAGGGTAACTGGATATATCCTGAGAAGGGCAATTTTTCATTTTGTGAGACAGTTTGATTCAAGGTCATTTAAGAAATCATTGGACACTTAGTGCATTTTTATATTAAATACAGAATAAAATATGGATATATTCCACTTCAAATTTCTTATTCTCAAAGTAATTAAAATTTAAGAATGATCAATTACTTGCTAAAGAATTCAGATTATAACCTGGGTCCAACTCAATCACACTAATGTTGCTATGAATGCATTAACTATTCAATTTCCCATATGTTCACAATATGTTAACTTCTTATTGTTTCAAAATATTATTTTGGTGGAGGGTCATTCTACCTTAATAATGCTTAATGACATGTTATTAAAGGTTTAGACCAGGAGTTGGTGAACTTTTTCTCTTATGAGCCTGATAATAAATATTTGCAAAGGTCTGTCTCATAACTATTTTATCTGCTCTTGTGGTGAGACTCATCCAGAAAAGGCATGGCTATGTTCCAATACAAATTTTATTTATTTATGTATTATTTTTTTTTAACAACAACAGGCTGCAGGCTAGATTTGGCTTGAGGGTCGTACTTTGGTAACTTTGGTTTGGGTTTCAAAAAGAATTTTTGTTTTAAATAAGTAGAAATTATATTGCTTAATTTCATATCTGTAAAATCTTGTTAGTATGGTACAGTCCACAAGAAAGGGACTGCCTTGGGTTGAATGTCCCCCCAAAACTTAATGCCCACTGTAACTGTTGAGGGTGGGAAATCCTATTATGGTCATTGAAAGGTGGGTCCTTGAAGAGGTGATTAGATTGTAGGACCCTGCAGTAGTGAATGGATTAATAATGGATTAAAAATGGTGTGGTTCTGAGGGCTTTAATGGAAGAGGGGAGTCTGTCTGTCTTTCTCTGTTCTCTCTACTTCCACCATCTTGCAATATGAGACCTCTGAGTCACTGTCACCACCACCAGATGGACTTTGGACTTCCCAGCCTCCGAAACTGTAAGCAATAAATTTCATCTTGTTACAAAGTACCCAGTTCCAGGTATTTTGTTACAAGCAGCAGAATCAGGCTGATACAGTGACCTGTATATGTGTGCTTATCTAAATAGCAACTATTCTTTAAAAGGGACCCTGTGTCACTTAAACGTTGTATCGTTCTTCAGTCATAGGTGAGGCACATATAAAACTTTTAAAAACTACATTTATATATCTTAATTGACAAATAAAACTGTAGATTTTTATGGTGTTCATTGTGATGTTTTGATACATGTATACCTCATGGAATGGCTCAATCAAGCTAATTAACTTGAGCAATTCCCTCATGTGCTTGTCATTTTTGTGGGGGGGATACCACTCAAGATCTACCCTCAGGGATTTTCAGGTATGCAATACAGTGTGATTAACTATAGTCACCGGGGTGTGCAACAGATCTCTTAAACTCATTCCTTCTGTCTGGCGGACGTATTGTGTCCTTTGACCAACATCTCCCAACCCCACCCGCCCGGCCCCTGGCAACCACCGTTCACTCTCTGCTTCTATGAGTTCAACTTTTTTAGATTCCACATGAGTTAGATCATGCAGTATTTGTTTTTCTGTGTCTGGCTTATTTCTCTTAACATAATGTCCTCCAGGTTCATCCACGTTGTCACAAATGGCAGGACTTTCTTCCTTTTTTAAGGAATATATGCCACATTTTCTTTATCCGTTCATCTATTGATGGACACTTAGGTTGATTCCATAGCTTGGCTATTGTGAACAGCGCTGCATTGAATATGGGAGTGCAGATATCTCTTCAACATATTGATTTCTTTCTTTTGGGTATACATTCAGCCCTCCCTGTCTGTGGGTTCCACATCTAGAGTTTCAATCAACTGCATATCAAAAATATTCAAAAAAAATAAAGTAGAATAATAAACAATATTAAAAATAATACAAATTTTAAAAATGCAGTGTAATGACTTTATGTAGCATTTACCTTGCATTAGGTATTGTAAGTAATCTAGAGATAAAGTACATGGAAGGAGGCACATAGGTTGTATCCAAATACTGCTCCATTTTATATAAGGGACTTGAGCATCCAAGGATTTTGGTATCTGCAAGGGGTCCTGGAATCAGTCTGCCATGGATTCGGAGGGATGACTGTATACCCAGTGGTGGGATCGCCGGATCATATGGTAGTTGTATTTTTAACTGTTTGAAGAACCTCCACACTGTTTTCCATAATGTCTGTACCAATTTACATTTGCACATTTAAAACTTAACCCCCAAATAAAACGGATAAAGCAAGGGGCAGACACATTGGCTTTCCAGTGAGCTCCCACGAGGGTGAAGTATTCAGTAGTTGACCACTAAATGTAAGATCACCTGCAGCAGGTTCATGACGCTATAAGTCCCATGTCCAGCCCCTTAAGGAATCGCTTTTCAGCTCTGAGGACAAGGCAGCTGCTGACCTCTCATGAGACCCTAGCCCATGCCTACCCCCACCCTGGGCCTGTCCACACTGCCAATATGGTGCCAACGTCCCCATGACTGTGTGACTGTGAAGACTGACCTGCCCATCAAGGTAGTCTTCCCAAATGGTCCATTTGCCATGCTTTTTGAAACCCTTGGCTTTTTCTGGACACCTTTGCCTTTTGAGCAAAGGTGGGGGGCTTGTTTCTCACTTGCTCCCATCTTCCACCGTGACACCCCTTTATAGTGACATGGTCCATGGTAGGGGGAGCCCCAGCCATGGAAGACTAACCCGTATTTAAACAGTGCACAGGATTTCAGAATCAAGCTTGTACATGGAGATGGCCCCAACATAGAAGTAATCCTGACTGCAAATTTTCTTTTTTCTATCTTTGATGCCTAGAACATTTAGAGATAGAATCTAGCTTTCAGATTTCCTTTACTTTCCCGCCTCTGCTTCTGCTGTGCAAGAAGACCCTAAAAACAAACAAACAAAGAAAATGAATTGCAGCATAATGTTCTGTATCTTTAAGGAAGCCAGAGGTGCAGATTCCCTTTGCAGCCTGGTGCAACTTTGAACTCTTTCAAGGAGGTGACAATTTAGATATCCCTTTTAGTCTGCCCCAAAGAATGAGCTATATTTATCTTACATGTCTGTGGCCAGAGCTGAATTTCATTAGTTTTATTCTCATATACTGTTTAACTCCTTGCTGAAAACACTTTTTTTATTTTTATTTATTTATTTTTTTTTTGCAGAAAGGGCATTCTACGTATTAATTTGGCAGCGCTTGGCCATGATATGGAGTAAAATGATACAGGGAGGAAATCTAACAGCAGGGCTTCTTGCGTGTTCATTAGAACATGTACATGAAAACAAATGTTTAAATGGCAATCAGAAATGCCTAAGAGGGGAAGATGTGTTTTTATGGGGACCTCAGGATGGTCCTGCACTAGCAAGAGCCCAGCCAGGTGGGTGGAGGTGCAGGTGCAGGGTGACCACACCCCTTGGTATCTGCCAGGTGTTCTGAGCTGGTGTCCTCACACCACCTTCCCGCTCTCTAGGCACCCCGGGAGGTTCGCGCCAGTGCCTAAATGCTTGTGGTACCAGATCTAATCTCCCTCCTATGAGAGCTCTCTCATGATTCACCCCAACAAGGAGTTTTGGGCTTGGTGCACCCTGGAAAAAGGTGTTAATGCATGACGGTGCAGGAGAAGCTGGAATTTCTGGAGCTCCTTTGGACAGGCAGCAAGCAGTCCCTTCAGGCACAACTTAAAAATAAGGCTCTCTGGTCAAAGATGTTTGGAAAAACAACAATCACAGCAACATCCACCTCTGCCTTCCTCTTCAGTGTACTTTCAGTTTCAAAGACATTAAAGAAACCCAATTAACTTTCTTTAACCCCAGATTCCCTCGTCTTTATGTTAAATGTTAACATCCCTTTTGCAAAAAACGCTAGTTGGCATCCTTGTGATGAGCGTTGCTGCAGACATACGTGGAGATTTTCTTTTTCCTTTTATTTTTTGAATTTATTTTGAATTGTACATATTTGTGGAGTACAATGTGTTGTTTCAATCCATACATGGATTGTACAGTGATTCTCAACAAAGTAAAGAGACAACCTAAAGCACGGGGAAAAGTGTTTGCAAACACTAAGATCCAGAATACATACGGAGCTCAAAGAGCTCAACAGCAAAAAAAGAAATAACCTGATTACAATAAGAAATAAAAAAATAATAATAAATAAGGAATAAGAAATCCTGAACTCAAAGTGGCAGCAATTTTCAATTTTTTTTAAATGGCAAGCCTAGTATTTAATTCGGTTTTCACATCTGTAAAATGCAAATATTGCCTTCTTTATGAAGTTTTTGGTACAGTTAAATAAGATAACATCTGTACAGTGCCCAGCGCATGGTTGGTACTCACGAAATGTCAAGTGTTTCTTTTTTCTCTTTTTCAGGTCTGCCTAGATTTAACAAAGATTTGATATAGCATCAACATTATGGAAAAAAGCTTCCATAGTTTCAAACAACTAACTTACAGACGGGATTTTTTAGAATGTATCACATTCATTAGGAGATTAGTCCCTGATTCCTTCCCCCCTCTAAAAAGTTTATTTATTTTTGATTATACATATTTATGGGATGCAGAGTTGAGTATCAGTATTTGCATACAGTATGTGATGATCATGCATTCAATCAGTATGTATTTGATCATGTTTATAGGACGGTCCGTCAGTTAACAGAGGGATGCACCTAGACTAAAAGTTTCCTACAAAGTTCCATTTCTATTCTGATGTGTTTTGCATGTATTTTTATGCTTCTGCTATTCCTGGCTTTCACGTGCAAATTATGCCTGCAGGTGCTTTGCACTCCTGTCATTATTTAAAAGTAAAATGTCAGATACATTTAGGCTTTTTGCCAATTCAGGCGAAAGGAAATATGTCTTAAATTGATTGGTTGAATCAGCTGAAGTGGCTTTGACTGTTAAACACTCGTACAAACGGAAGAGCCTTAACGAGCACTTTTCAGAATTGTGTTTTGGCTCTTGCGAAAACAGTTGAGCGCAGTCGTTTCCGGATGGCCTTACTAGCTAGTGACTGTATCTTTTCTTTTCCTTTTAGCTGGAAATAATGATGGCAAAGCCCAAGAAGTTGTAAGAAAAATAAAAGAAGAAACCTTGAATGACAAAGGTACTAGTGGATAGTCCAATGTCTTTTTTTCCCCCTTTGGAACAGATTGTGTGAGTAATTCACTGTGGAGCTTCAGGCCTGCGGTGTGGGATTGGGAGCAGGGAGCGTGAACGCCGTGGGCCAAGTGGCATTGAAGAGGGACGTCTCTGCTTCTCGGGCTTTCCTTTTGAGAATTTCTGGTGCCGTTGGAGAGCAGGAAGCATCAGCAGGGATGTTACCATAGCATCGCTCAGCTCCGGCACCTATGCATGCTCTGTCACGTATATGATCCAGGCAGGCCAGGACCCATTTTAATTCCTTGGTGACCTCCAGGGCACACACTAGCAGGTGCATCCACTGGTGACATCCAGGGCACACACTAGCAGGTGCATCCACTGGTGACGTCTAGGGCACACACTAGCAGGTGCATCTACTGGTAACCTCCAGGGCACCCACTAGCAGGTGCATCTACTGGTGACCTCCAGGGCACCCACTAGCAGGTGCATCTACTGGTGACCTCCAGGGCACACACTAGCAGGTACATCCACTGGTGACATCCAGGGCACACACTAGCAGGTACATCCACTGGTGACATCCAGGGCACACACTAGCAGGTGAATCTGCTGCTGGGAAGATCTTGACTTGAAATTAATTGAGCAGGAGTATGATTGACTTTAAGACTTTCAGCTAGACCCTGTTGCAGATCCTGTGGTGCTCTCTCTACCTGTTCCACCTGGGTAAGGTGTACGCACATCCCTCTGATGTCTTTCTGGATGCCAGATGTTCTCTTTTTAAATTTATTATTTTTTGTTGTATGTATTTGAGGTGCACAATGTGATGTTCTGATGTGCATATACAGTGTGAAATAATGATTACAGTCAGGCCAATTAACATACCCATCACGTCATATAGTTACCTTGTGTATGTATGTATGAGTGTATGTGTGTGGTAAAAACAACTTTCCTAGCAAATATCCGGTATACAATATAATGTTATTAGCTATAATCTTCATTCTGTGCATTAGATCTCTAGACTTATTCACCCTAAATAGCTGCAAGTTTGTGCCCTTTTGCACATTCCTCCCAGTTTTCTCCCCCTCCGAGCCCCTGGTAACCATCATTGTACTCTCTGGTTCTATGTGTACAACTTTTTCAGATTCCATGTGTGAGTGAGGACGTGAGGTATTTGTCTTCTGTGCCTGGCTCATTTCACTTAACGTTACATCCTCCAGGTTCATCCATGTTGTTGGAAGTGGCAGAATTCCCTCCTTTTTTCGTGGCTGGGTAGTATCCTATTGTGCATAGATAACAAATTTTCTTTATTCATCCATTCGTGGACACTCAGGTTAGTTCCATCTCTTGGCTACTGTGAGTAGTGCTGCAGTAATCACAGGAGTGCAGACACCTCTGCAATATACCGATTTTATCTCCTTTGGGTTTATATCAAGTGGTGGGATTGCTGGATCATGTGGTAGTTGTATTTTTAGTTTTTTGAGGAACCTCTTACTGTTTTCCATAGTGACTGTGCTAATTGACATTCCCACCTACAATTCATTTGTGATCCACATCCTCGCCCAAACTGTCACCTCTTCTTTTTTTTTTTTTTTTAAATTGTCTACTTTAATTGACACAGTGTAACTGTACAATCTTATAGAGGACAATCCGATGTTTTGATACTTGTGTATAATGATTGGGTCAGGGTTTCCTGTTTTTTGATAGTTTTGTCTCACTGTGGTTTTGATTTGCATTTCCCTCACGGTTAATGATGTTAATTGAGCCTCTTTTCATGCACCTGTTGGCCATTCAAATGCTCTTGAGTGCTTTTCGGAGCAATACTTGTGTATGGTGCCTTATGGTTAAAAAAAAAAAATGCATGTCACTGCCTTGGTCAGTTGAGTTTGAGATGGTGTTTTGAGAATACCCCAGAAGCAAGAGATTGTATAGTAAGCCACAAGAGAGAAATACAAGATGTGGAGAACTGAGCCTCATCCGTCTGCGTTAATGTCCCCTCATTCTCGATGCTAGCATCTGTGAAACGCTCTTCTCACCCTCTGCTGAGGGGCTGGACGGTGTTGCACGTCCAAGACATCAGGAACAGCCAGCATTGCAGGATCCCTTTGATCTTGCAAACCCACACCTCGGGCTTCCCCTCAGCCCGTAGCCTAGCTGTATGTGCAATACCAGGAGGGAAGGGGAGGTGTTTCATTCTCTTTATGACCTGTACTAGGGCAGGAAGCATTGATTATCCAGACAGCCGCTTATACACCCACCCCACACTCATACCTTACATCCAGTGGTGCAGGAGGCCACGTCTCTAACACAGCGCATCTCCAAGTGCCACTCCCAGACCCGCAGCTTCAGCATCTTGCAGGAGCAGGTGACCTGTGCAAATTCCCAGGCCCCTCCTGTGTGGCCAGACCTCTGAGGATGGAGCCCAGGAGTCTACATTCTCAAAAGCCTTTCTGACGATTTCCCTGCACGTTCAACTTGGAGACGTATTCCTGTCATAAATGCATGAAACCATCACTTTGGGCCAAAAGAGATGTCTCATAGGAAATGGACACATTGTGTATTCTTTTTCCATGGCTTTTTTTTTTTTTAGTCCTAATGAATTTTTTAAAATTTTATTTATTTATTTTATCTTATTTTTTTAAAAAATAGTTTAATCCTTTATACTACAAGCAAAAGATGACAAAGTGTTAAGGATTCATTCTGGGGATGGGAATTTTGAGCATTTGTTATGTTATTCTTTGCAGTTTTCCATGTCTTGTAATTTTCTCAAAACAAATTTAAAAAGAAGAGAAAGTCTGAATGAAGAAGTGGATTAACCTCTTGTAGTTTTATAGGATCTAAAGCTCTGTGAAGAGCTGTTACCTACACTTGATCATCACAGTAATTCTGGGGTAATTATTATCACCTTTATTTTATACAGAAGAAAAGTGGGACTAGTACTTAAGAAGAGGTTTGCCATGAGAACCAGTCAGGTTGGGGCAATGTTTGGCTGAGAATCTGACCTAGGGATCATTTCCCATTCAAAAGATTCCATCTATATCCTTGAGATAGGAAGGTTAGATAACAGATAAAAAGCAATTAGCTTTGGGACCTATAGACGAGAGACCTGTAAACTGCTGGAGAACAGATGAGCAAATATTTTAATACAAATAAAAAATGCGCTAAATGATCTTAGGCAAGTTGCTTCAACTTTTTAAGGTTTACTTTTCTCACCTGTAAAAGAGGGTGATTACTTACTTTGTATTATTTTTTGTGAGGATTAAGTTTTACAATTTTTGTAAATGACACAGCACAATATCTGACACTTAATAGATGTGCGATATTTGTGTATTTCCTCTCCGTTTCTTATGAGCCATTAGAAATTGCCTTTTTTGCAAGTAGAAATGGTTGAACACAGGCAATTTCATGAGGGTTTTTTTTTTTTTTTTTAGTCCTAATGAATTTTTTTTAATTAGTTTATTTTTTTTGGAGGCTGGTATCGGGATCCCAACCCTTGACCTTGGTGTTATATAGCACTGTGCTCTAACCAACGGAGCTAACCGTCCAGCCCCTGAATGAATTTTTTTTTTAAAAGGTAGTTTAAAGAATAATTCACAAAAACTTGCTTAGGTGGTAAACCTAACCAAGCAGATAGGCGAGGATTGTTTTGGGCTCTCTGTGGCTGCTTAAAATCTTAGATTTGGGGCTGGGCCCCGGGGCCCCCCCGGGGGGGGGGGGG